>NW_027185411.1:340000-668091 GCF_022577435.1 Embiotoca jacksoni
TGTTATCAATCATTTATGTTGTTGAAAAATTTGAAGCACATGGTAATTATTAAGCAATTACAGTTGCTGTGTGTGAATTCGCCAAGTCCTTGCATTAGTAATGGTGCCATTCAGCAGCCAGCTGCTGTTTTCTTGTCGTTATAATGGCTGATTGTAGGACAAAGAGTTTCATGTGCACACTAATATCATAAGAATACGTTTGACGCTGACGCATTGGTTTTCTGATAAACGGTCAAGATACTGCAGGCTGTCATTAAACATCAGTGAGATTGATCGCAGGTTAAAGTTCACCGGTAATACCCTGGTTGTCTGATTTGTATCATTATGGACGATACTGATTATTATCTCCAACGTCCGTTAGAACAGGTTTACAGGAGACTAGAATAAATCCGTAAAAATGAATAAACTTATAATGCGCAGAGGTTCAAATTTTGTTTGCTAATTCAGCTAAAAATCATGAAGCCATTGATACTATGAAGAACACATCCAAACTGGTTTCAAACTCCAGGTGACAAAAGATATTTTTCTCCATTAAATTTATGAGAAAACTTCAGAAAAACATGAATAACGGCTACTTTAACTCACTATGAAGTGCTTAACTTTCTATGCAAGCGGTCGAGGGAACATAACATACGCATATAACGACAACACCGTCCTTCTGTTTCAGAGGGTTGAAAAGATTTACAATGGAGAGCTCTCGCAGTCAGTGAATCAGTGAATGTAAATTCTCCTCGACGTGGACCTACAAAACATAACATGACTGACTGTCACAACCTCAGCCAGGTGTTTGTTATCGGTACCATGACGACTGAGGTCCGGTACACCTGTTGCTGGTTCTCTCCAATGGGCTCTTTAAACACTAATAGATGACGTTTTAGGAAGCTAAACTTGCTTCTATTTATATTTCACGATATCTGTAATCTTTTTTTTCCTACTTTAATTGGTCTTACTCTATTTAATCTTGTTTTTATGTTTATTTATTTTCTCCTTTTTGCCTTGCGTATGGTGTCACTTTTCTTGGTGCCTTCTAGTCTAGAATTACCGGTTGTTGTATAAGTCAACTTTCCTTACACTGAGTGAGCCATACATTAAGATCATACTTGTTGCTGCAATATGCAGCATGTTTTTTTTTTAAATTATTTTAAAATAATCCATTCAGCAACTCTGCTTGCCTGAATTATTCCACCTGGTTTAAAATGGATTTCTAATCAAATCAACAATTAGCAATAAAGGAAATCAGTAGAATTAAAACAGTTTAATACTCGGCACGTAAAACCCAAACGCTGTCGTTGCTTTTCAACATTGTTGGCAGCATCTGACGGAAATGAAAGTGCCAAGAGGCAACCAGCTGGTTCGTGTTCAGCTTCATGGGTGGGATGTTAACACATTAGTTTGCTCATCAAAAATGAAAAACAAAATGCAGAGGGGGGTTGTTGGGCTTTAATCCGAGAGGCTGTGGGGGGGCAACGTTTTGGTCACAGCCGGGACGGCCAAACTGAAGATCTCCTTGAGAGCGGTGCCAAGGCTGATCAAGAGGAACAGAAGTCGGTGGAAGCTGCCTTGATGTCCTCAAGTAAGTTCAAACTCTTTCACGCTCTCGATAATGACGGGGAGACATGTGACATCACCGCGGGCACGACATCACCGCGGGAACGACATCACCGCGGGAACGACGAGCCCTGTGAGTTTACTTCCAAGCAAACAGAGGAATGTGGCGTGAGGACGGAGGAAGGAAGACTGCCAGGGTTGGAGAAAACAAACAATAGGAGGGTGAAGGAGGAAGGAGGGGGGAGGTAGGGGGGGAGGGGGGGTGGTGGCAACCCCACCTTCCCGTCTTCCCTCCATTATCCCCCCTCCCCCCCCTCCCTCCCCTCCTCTCACCCTGAACGAGGGATAGTCTTCTCCGCGCCTCTCATCTCTTTCTCACTCTTCACCCCCCTCCTCCATTCCTCACCGCCTCCGGGGACCAAACACACCCTGACACGTTGCCATGGAAACGCCTCACACACACACACACACACACACACTCTCTCTCTCTCTCGCCTCTCTCTCTCTATCTTTGCAGCGGTAACGCCTGTATCCTCTCTCTCCTCCATTAGCATCCCTCTTGCTTGGAGACAGCAGGGGCGGCACTCATCGAGAACCCCGAAGGTCCAGCCCAATGCTCGCTGCACCTCAATTCATTCGTCACCAGAAAAAACTTCTCAAAAAAACAACAAAAAAACCCTACTTTTATACTCCACATTTGTGTCTGCGTGATGTCAGAGTTGGCTCAGCGTGATCGTTTATTCGACACTGCTCATCAAAGTATTGTTTTTTTTATTTTTAGATGCGGCTCACAAATGCATCTCTGGATGTTTCCCCTGAACTTTGCTCTCCATCATGAAGATAAGAACAACCAGATTTAATTTGCACACAATTACCGTAGCCATGCCATCCTCAATTAATGCCCACGGAAGTCAGACAAGAGGCAGTCGCTGGAGAGTCCCGAGGCTGGACCGTAACTCATTTATAATTCAGTCCTATTTCTCATACTTAAGGTCAGAATAGGAGTGTGTAAAGTGAGGCTTTTTTGCGAGCACTCATCCGCATGAAAAGATACATCTACACTATATCTCCCTGCTGCAGGCTTTTAGAGATCCTGGTCCACTCTTAAAAAAAACACACACACAAAAAAACAACAAGCCAAAAAAAGGACTGTGTTCCTCTGCTGCAGGGCCACTTTGACTCACAGCAGAGCACCAGCCGCCAACTTCATACAGAGTGTGTGTCATCCCCTGCTGTGCAGCTCCAGGACGCTTTTTTTTCATCCGTCCACCTTGTGAAGTGTGTTGGTGTCATCGTGTTACATCCAGTGGACACACATGCAGTCTGTTTGCTGCAACAATCTTAAAGTGAGACAAGATACGTTGCAGTCACATCCACAGGCGTCACCTCATCCATTCACCAACATTTTACTTTCTTTTTCTTTTATATATAAAACATCACTTCATTGACTCCTTTTCCTTTCCCATAATGCAGCACCTTCTTCTACCTTCAACACCCATATTACTCCCAAAAGGAAGGCAAAGCTTTTATCTCCATTTATCACAACACCTCACGGGGGACCTCATCAGGTCTCTTCTTCATATTTATTTATCTCTTTAAATTAACTTGCATCCTCACCCTCCAAAAAACCCCAAACTCTCACCTCTTGGCCAGAGGGGGACGACGCCTATAGTCTGCTGATGAAACCAAGTGTCAATACCTTTTTCTTTGCGGCGAGTTAACAGCCAGTTAATGAGCGAGTCGTGAATTGAAACAGCTTCATTCATCTCGGAAAACAAAAGACTGAAGAGATAATAACTGTCAGAGTTCGAGGGCACGGTGGAGTATCACGAGTCTTACCTTCTACCTGCTCCTCCACATGCCAAAAATCCACCTTCCCGTTTTACATCACTGAGTGGGAGTCCGGGGCGCACACTGACTAACGCACACGCTGGGAACGCAATCCTCTCTCTGAGTTGGTCTCCTTCCACTGTCTTCCATGAAAAAACAAAAACTACCTTCATAAAAAAAAAATACGTGTTTTTCCTTTTTCCTTTCTTTATTTCAAATGTTTAGTTTTATCTCTCTCCGGTTATCAGGCAGTTCATCCTGCCTGACGGCAGCTCCAGGTTTAACGAGGCAGCGGCACCGCGCTAGATGACGGCGCGCAGAGAGGAGGACGAAGAGGAGGAGGAGGAGGAGGAGGAGGAGAGAGATGAAGAGAGAGAGAGAGCTGCGTCAAGCCAGCAGCTGCAGCTACACAGAGGAGAGGATGGGTCGGCCTTCAGAGTAAAAGTCTGAAACAAGCGTCCTGATACATACGAAATGTCTGAGACCAAACTTCTGTCAAATTCAGTCATATTTAAGGCCAAACATGGAAATAAGGAATAAATCCTGGGAAACACACACAGGACATTATGGGATGGTCCAATTCTGCATTTTGCTAATCTGCAGCATCGACTAGGGACTAGATTTCCATGTTTACAACTGCTTCGTATAATTGCTCACATTCTTGCCTCGGTACTCTGGGTGCTACTTGAGGACTCTACCAGAGAAACAGTGATTCCATGAGAACATCCAGCATATCTCACGGGATGATGGAAAGAGTCGGATTTCCTGATGGATCCCTGTTAGAGATTTATGTCTGTGACAGAAGGGTGGAAGCAAAGCAGGAGAGGATCAAACACAACGCAGCGTGGTGGTCACTCCACCGACTCCACGCTGACCGACGAGAAGCAGCTCTCGTCCTGCAGCAGAATAACGAGCCCCAAATCCCCTGGAAGCTTTCAAGAACTACTTACAAGACCAAGAACACCAAGTTTCTGACTTTTGTGGATTTTCCTCCGCAGTCACTTGACCTCAATCCAACTCAACATTTACGGAGCACTTTAAGACTGAAACAGCCAAAACATTTCTGACATGATGAAAAGCTCTTTGCTGCGTTGTCGCATCATGCTGAGATAACATTGGTCGCAAGGTTGGAGCCAACTAATGGAGTCCATGCAGCTGCATGAGTGCTGCTGTCATTAAAACAAAGATGGGACAAGAAACTTCCAAGATAATAAAACATTCATCGAGATTTAGAGACTCAAATGTTTTTCTATTCCCCATATTAAAATAAAATATCAAATGAAATATTCAGCAAAACATAATAAAGACTAGGTGAAAACAATATGTGATCTTTTATTTTTAAACAATATTCTTCCTGCATTTAGCTTTTTATTAATGATTTGAATACATTTAATAACTGCTGATTTGTTGTTTTTAGTAGCAGTGCACTTGACTTGAACACCCAGAATCCGATGCATTAATGTGAAGGGTGCAATTTAGATTAAACGGAGATATCTGAATACATTTTTCACTTCGTCCGTCCATATCGCTACATTATAGGATTTCATTATAAAATAAGTGTCAAATTCTACTTATAAAAAGGTTGAGTTCAGGTGATCAGCAGGTGAACAAAATAACAAGGGAAATACTCGGCACGAAGTCCAAGCAGAGTAGGCAGCTGACAAAATACTGACAAGGAAACAGAACTCTGGAAAACTACAGAAAGCTCAGAGTGAAGTAAAACTAATGAGTCAGCAGTCGAGGAGGAGCCGCCGCATGTTGCAGAAACACAATGCAAACACAATGTTCAGTGCAGAGTCGCTGCAGGTGGGTCAGATTGAGAGGTGGGAGCAGGTGGGTGTGGCAGGAAGGAGGCGAGGCCCCGAGAAAGACCGGGGACCTCTGGTGGAGGGAGGGAGATAATAAAGAAACTTAAAAAAAACAACTAAAAAGTGTCAGACTCAACCAGATATTTACACAAGATCTGCTTTAATGGTTCCAAACAACCTTATTGAACCAAAAACTGCCCAATCTGGGAATATTTCTACACAGAAATGACAGGAGACATTTGTATATTTGAGGGGACAGATCAATAACCACCTGTATGTCCAATAATGAGAATTAAAACTACACACCTGTCCATGAACAAGATGTCGACACAAAGTTAATTTGCTGTGAATTGGACACAAATCTCAACAACAAAAAGAAACAACAACGATGATGAAAACGTATTCCTGCGTGTGGACTCAGATGAAAATGTCACATTAGCATCAACAAAAAGGCTTCATGGACATCCAGAAATAATCAATCCTCCAAATCAATTTCTGTTGAAACAAATAAAGCATTAAATCAGAGGTAGATAAACTCATCAGGGTTGAGAGAGGAGGTCGATATCCGGCTCACTCGGATATTCCTGCTCGCAGGAGGATTTGCTTTCAAATACCAGCAAGACCACTAAGACCAGTTTCTGTACTTCACAGACCGCGTGGCATCATCCAGCAAAGCAAACATTTCCCACCGTGTCTCATTCAGGTCTCTCACGTCCACCATTGACACTTTTGTCTCATAATTTAGGACATTTAAAAACTCCGTTCACGCCGCTCGCGACGGTCCCCGAAGGAGGAGTCCGAATTACATTTTGTACTTGGATCTGTCGGACCCAAAAATCTAAAAACTAGACAAACAAATAAAAGTTGAAAAGTCTTTACTTGAGTGTAAAACAGGTCAACAACACCGACGTCAAAACCAGAAATCAGGCCGATGGTTCAAACCAGGTGAGCAGCAGACACAAACACAGAAACTCTGAGGACTCACAAACACGAGGAAAAAACGACTCGAGAGCGTCGAGACGCAATTAAACACAAGTAGGAACAATCAGGAAGACAATCACAGCGGGGAGAGGACACGAGGAAGTGAAGAAACCTGAAACGAGACACCAGGTGAGTTTCAAAATAAAACAGGAAATGGACATTTTAAAAAAGCAACCTAGCTCTGGTCGTACCAAGCTGGAGTGTGATTGTTCGGTCTGTCAGCGAGGCTCTTTCAGGGAAGACTCGTTGACTTCGACGACGTTCACGCCTGGAGAGGAAAAAAAAAAACAGTCTTTATCAGACTCGTGTGATAAATGCAGTGAAGACTTTGAAGGAGATCAATACATCAGGAACAGACGGGGGAAATGTCTTCTAATTTTGCCTCGACCTCCAGGGTGGACTGATTTGGAGCTTGTTGGTCAAAGGTCAAAGGTCACGGTGACCTCACACCCTTTCCATCCGTCAGTCCCGTTCTCATAAACGCTCCATCTGAAGAACGCCTTCAGTGGATTTCTTCAAATGTGTCTCAAAGATGAAGTGATTCGGCTTTGAAGGTCAAAGGTCAGCGGTCACTGTGACCTTATACAAAACATGTTCAAAGCCTTCACTTCACGATATGATTCTGGATGTGAACTGGAACTCGACTGGTTTGTGGAGGCACACGACGACGACGACGACGACAACAACAACAACAACAACAACAACAACAACCGCAGTAATTCGAGTTGCTTGAGATTTAATTTTGAAAGTCTCAACAGGAAGTTCTGTTTCCTTTTCTGCTCTCCTGCAGCCGTGATGGTGAAGATCCAGTTAATCAGTTTCCTTTTAGCAGCTCACAGCAGCTCACAGCATGAGGCCAAAGAGAGAGGACCTCCTTTTTGTTTCTACCTCATCCCCTCCTCCGTTCTGCTGTTTTTCTCTGTTTCATCTGAATTCACCTTTTATCCATTCACACCCTTCACTCCTGTTCCTTCCCCTTATCTTTCCTTTATTTTAATCTTCTGTGACATACTCTCCCCTGTAACTAAGTCCCGGGGGACTCCCTCACATCTGGGATAATGAAGATGTGAGATATGTGTGAGAGGGGTTTTCTGACTCTTCTATCCTTGTGAGGACGAAACGGTCTCAGAGATCCCAAGATAGCAGGAAAATACTGAAAACTAATGAAGACAGGTTTCTGGTTATTTTGTTTCTGGCTTCAGATTTTGAGTGAAGATTACATTTAAAATTACATTAAGATGAAAGAATCCAGTTTATTTTTGCCCTTTTGTAATAAATATTAAAGGAAAGTGTGTGACAGAGTGCCGGTGAATGAGAGGCAGCTTGTTGTTTCCATACAAAGTTAGGTGTGAATTTTCGCACTTCTTTTGCACTGATGGAGATTTCTTTTGTCCTTTTTTTCCATTTTCACTGCTTCATTTCAGTTCAGCAGGAATCTCATTAGTTTCAGTTTTGACATGATGCTCTAATGTGGGTGTTACAGCTCTGTGGATCCTTTCATCAGTTTATTTTGGACCACAGGTGAATTTCATTTCTTCTGTTTCTTGTAACTGGTAATCATGATACAAAGTAAGAGTCTCAGGATAGTCAAATAAAGGTTACAGACTGTTAATCTGAGAATATGTGTCAGCAAACATCCATGTTCTGAGTTAATTATTAAAAACGGACATTACAGTGAAGGTGTTTCGGGCAGTAAGGTGCTGATACGTCCGCTCTGTGTCCCGTCTTCATATTTTTTATGAGAGTGCTCACTAACTATCAGCAAGTACGCTGTGGTGAATCACAAAAGGAATTCTAGGAACTATAAAGACTGAATTAAAACTGCAAACAGTGATATGCGGGCCGTCGCACGCTGCACGTCGGGGATCCGGCGGGTCGTGCAGCACACGAGGGTCGGCATATTCCCACTTGCAGTTTTAATTATCTTCTCGATCTCATTCCTTATTTATTTATTTTTTTTTAAAAAGGCTTTTTTGGGCGGCTTTAACATCTTCAAAAACTCATGAAAGTTGGTGCCTGACGCATGTGCAAAGTTTCATGAGGTTTGGAGAATCGTTTGACCTTAAACATCAACTTCCTGTGTCACGACAAAACATCAAACTTAGCCGCATCGCCTTGGCTACACTATATACTACAAACTATATACTCTATACAATATACTATATACTATATACTCTATACTCTATACTATATACAATATACTATATACTCTATACTCTATATAATATACTGTATACTCTATACTCTATATAATATACTGTATACTCTATACTCTATATAATATACTGCAAACTATATACTCTATACAATATACTATATACTCTATACTCTATACTATATACAATATACTATATACTCTATACAATATACTATGTACTCTATACAATATACTATATACTCTATACTATATACAATATACTATATACTCTATACTCTATATAATATACTCTGTACTCTATACAATATACTATATACTCTATATTCTATACTCTATACAATATGCAATATACTATATACTCTATACAAAAATGACTTTTGGGTTACTTTTTGGACAACATGCTTTGTCTTTTTTATCACTTTTGTAGTATGACTTTTTTCTGAACTGACATGCATGCCAGCTACTTCTCACTGAGGCAACTGCTCTAACCACTGCACCACCGTGTCATACTACAGCATGTCATCCGAAATGTGAAAAAAAAAGTCATACATTAAAATCAATTAATGAGATTTTGGGGGACAAAGTTTGTGGTAGTTCGGACAGATTTAGTCACAGCCTTTATTTTTTGTTAGAGTTTTTGTATTAGGTTGTTTCTTTTTGTTTTGTATTGTTGTTGACCTTTGGTTATTAGTATGACTGCATTTACAACGCAAACCTGAAACCGGCAAACCGCGACCGTGTGGTTTACCCTTCGGTGGACTCGCCCTCCGTGAACGTCTGGATTACCTCGAGCAGGGCTCGAACCAGCGTCCCTATGAGGCGTCGAAGACCACTTGACTGTCTTCAAAAAAAATGGCAACCAAATTCAAAATAGCTGACTTCCTGTTGAGTTGTCGTAATGGTGCGCTGAACTTTTTTGTACGTCTTGGTGTGATACGCACGTCCACCGAATTTGGTGCATGTCGGTAAATGGAGCCGCCGGGGCATCTCTTTAGGGGGCGCTAGCGAGCCATTTGGCCACGCCCACTTGCGATTCCACTGGAATACTACATTGTTCGCCGGGAGAGACGCGTGTACCAACTTTCATGAGTTTTTGAGTACGATAAAGCCTCCAAAAATGCAGTTGTTTACGGAGAATACTAATAATCGCTTGAATAACAATAGGGCTTTCGCACCATCGCTGCTCGGGCCCTAATTACTAAAATACTAAATGTTAAAGCAAACAAACACATCATAATGATTTAATTGTAACAGGGACTGAGAGGGTTGAATGGAAAGTCCTTACAAGTACAGAAATACAGATGTGTGTGTGTGTGTGTGTGTGTGTGTGTGTGTGTGTGTGTGTGTGTGTGTGTGTGTGTGTCGCTGTAGGGAGGATGGCAGGAATATTGATTCCTCCGTCTTCATTAGCATGTACCTGTGGGGCTAACGTCTCTATGGGGTTCTGGCGAGACGAGCCAACCCTTCGTTTCCCTCCCTGCGGTGAGAGAGCGGCTCTCCGCTCCCCTCCTGCGCCGCTTGACACTTTGGACTGAGCAGGAGACCAAAATAGAAGCAGCCAAAGACAGAACCGGAGACCGAACACGGTTCTGGCACCGACGGCAACCACGCTGAGGAGAGAGCGACGTGCAGACCGGAGCTGGTTCCTCTTTTTACTGCTCCACAAGTCATCACGCTTTAATTACCTCTGATGTTAACGTGACATATTTCTGTCTCCGTTTTCTGTTGGAAAGCAACTTGGATTCCATTAACTTCAAACTGCATTCAGTTTATAAGGATTGAAACGCCTCCATTAAATAAAGGAGAACAAGAAAACAATCACCTGCAGGTAATCCCTGGATTATTTTATTTCATGACAACCCTTTGATTTAACACACGATTTTTGGTTCAGGAGTTTAAATCAAAGAAAACGGTTCATGCTCAAATATTTTGACACTGACAGTTTCCTTTCCTTTAAAATAACCGCACGAACAACGACTCAAATCCAGAAGACACGTCGACGTTTTGTCTGATTTACTGCAAGTGTTCTGCGTGTTTTCATTGATGATGCCAGTATCTTCATGAACTGATGTACCTCATGGAGCCTGCAGTGCTTTCACTGTGTTGGTGTTGCCATGGTAACAGCCATGCCAATGCTTGCCCTAACATTTTGCACAGACATTCATGGTTCCCAGAGGATGCTCCTGTTTCACGAGGTAAACGTCGGTCCGGTGGGAACCACCGCTGGTTGTTGGACTTCCTGACAGCCGTCGGTGCGGTTGGTTGAATTTAACCCGCGATAAACACTGAATGATGTTTCATCCAATCAGCTGGCGTGTTTTTTTGTGTGTTGTTATTTGGGGTTTTTCATGACCATAAATATAATTCAATTTTTAGTTCTGTGTCACGCTAACATTTGGCAGATCTGACTTGGGAAAACTCTGCTTCACATCAAACATTAAATACATAAACACTGCATACTATACACTTTAAAAAAAAAATCATGTTCGTATGCTATATTTGAAATAAATCATGCATGAGATAGCAGAGTAAGACAGTATTTGTTGTATATGAAACTCATCTGTGTATCATGCATAGGTTTTTTTTTTTTATATATTCTTTTTCTTAACAATATATTCCATAAAAAATACAACATCCCCCTGTCAATATATTGTGAATCTAACATTTGTAGTCTCACCGATTTATTACAATTCATCATTCCCCATTTAAACCCACAATAAAAACAAGTCGGTCCTGAAAACTGTGGCAGCAGATACACAAACCGTGCTGGAGCTAGAAGAGTAAATAAATCTACAAAAGAACAAAGTAGGTAATAGATTATCTGTATTCTCCTCATGTCTTTACCGCTGCAGACTCCTGACAAAATGTCGTGAATATTTTCTTGACTGATGGAAAATAATGACGGATGCAAAGTTATAAATAAATGCAACTTGCAATTTGACATTTTGGATTTGTAAACAGAATTCTTTTTTCGTAGTATTAATATCCCCAGTGATTAAAACATAAGATACATGACATTTCAATTTTCCTTTTATTCTAATCTAACTCAAAAGGTCAGATGAGTTGACTGTAAACTTAATTTGAGAGTGACAGCCACTTTCATAAATAAGAAGCACAAACGGCCAGATCTGGATGACAGTGATTATGCCTTACGAAGTAAAAGTCACTTTTGCAATCATTTAGTTTGTTCTGAATTAATACCAATCTGGTTGCATCTCCAACTCTCCCCAGAAGACTCATTATTGGGAAGTTTGGCTTGAAAAAGAAAAACATTTAAATAAAATTCATGAGCCAAGAAATGTGAGGATGTAAACGGAGAAAGAACCATTGTCATATTTAAAATTTAGCAATTAGTGGGAGTGAGTAAGATTGAGGCCACATCATTGTGTTATTGTGTGCCTACTTTCCTGCTTTCTCATCCACATCTATGAATGTGCAACTGGTGAGAGTAGTTTTCATTTTTTATTTCCTACTCTTTCCTACTTTTTTTTTCTGTACATTTATACTCCTATACTGTATAAGATATATACACGTATGCACATCACTCATAAAGTAATCCACATCACTGATGTGCAATTTCTGTGGAATATACAATATATCCTGGAATTTTACAACTAACAATATACATTTTTTTTTTTATCACCTACATGCAATAATTATCAGATTTTCTTTACATTTCTCTGTACATATCAAGGTGTATTTATTTATTTGTCTATATAGCTTGGGTGCGTGTATTTATACTTCCATTTCATTTTTTTTTTACAGTTTTGCCAAAAAGTTTCTCTTTTTTATTCTATTCTTGTTTTTATTGCATGTGTATTTGTAATTTTGTTTTCCTGTGTACTTTTCTTTTTCCTATCTGTATTCTTAAGCTGTTGTGGAAACTAAATTTCCCCACAGCAGGGAATTTATAATCTTATTTTTATGTTGGATAAATTAAGAAAAAAGCTTGATACTGCTTGTGTAAGTTAAAAGCAAAGGAAGTAACAAATCTAATTTAGAGGCGGGTGCAGGCCGACCCTCGTGCACGGTCCCAGAGCCGGACGGTGACGGGGCCTCGGGGTCACAAGCATCTGGCACACATCATAAATGTTACCTGCACTCACGCAGAAGTTGTGCAGGAAGGCAGAAAGAACAGGGACAGAAGGCGCACCAGTTGGTCTCGCCTCTCCGAGGGCTTCAAGGAAACAATCGTGCCATCGTGACGTCACCGTGCCGACGGTGCTCCGTGACCGAGCCGGCTGTGGGACGGAGCCGCTCGTACGCCGTCGGTGTCGTGACGGAGTCCCGAGTACAGACGCACCCTCCGGTACAAACAGGGCGGTGCTTCAGGACAGCGGCGTTGCAGCGGATCTTGGGTGGCTATCAACTCGCAGCATTTTTGGGCATTTAATTCGTCCTCTTGTAGACATCCTGAAACTGTCAACACGTGTCACAAGCTGCATGTACTGGAGCATAAAGTGGGACGGTTACATAAACTTTACACCTTCCACAGGTCCATCTGCCCTCCACTGAGGTAGTTGATGCCTGACCGGTGTCCTGCTGATCTACAGCGGGTGTTGCATAAAGACCTTAGATGTTAGCTTGTGCGACAGGTCGCCCATAAACAAACAGCCCCCCCCCCCCTCCCCCCCTCCCTATCCTCCCCCCTCTTGGTGGGCTGAGCCAACGTTGCTGCTGCTGTCCAGGGGTTGAGTCAGCTGGAGCTGCTGCTGCTTAAAGGTCAGACTGCAGAGTAAAACAACACGGATAGTTCCAGTCCTGATAGAATTTTACTGGTGAAAAGTCAAATGCAGCTGAATGCTGTTTACTCGTACAAAACTCTTTGAATGGGTTTCCAACAGAGCGGTCAGGGTCTTTTTCTTTTAATTTGGGAAAAACATTCATCCTCTTTTTTGCGTGTCTTTTTAAAGGTTGAGCCGACAGGTTGTAGCATGAAGACACGAGGCAGACGAGGCTCATTCACCGTACTTGACCAAGAAATATCAGCAGCATTCAAACTCCCTGAAAAACGAAGAAAACGGACTTCTTGTTTTTGCCTCAATGTCAAGAAGGAATTACTCATAAACAGGATCACACACAAGACCATCATAATCCTGCTCTTTACTGTCTTATCAAAGGTTCATACACACAGAGGCAATCAATGAAGGCAATCAATGAAGGCAATCAATGAAGGCAATCAATGAAGGCAATCAATGAGGCGAACAGAGCAGGCAAAGGCAAAAATAAAATAAAACATGAAGTTGAATTTTTAAGTCCGACCTCAAAATACAAGATGGCTACTTCTCGTGATAAAAACGTGCGTTATATCGGGGTTTTTTAAGCACTTCTGTCTCATTAAATCAGTCAGACACACAGTCCAGTCTAATGTTGCTGCAGTGTTTACATGCACAAAATCCTGTGCTGTTATCCAACACGATGCTAAAGATGGCTAACCGGGCTTTTCCAAATGGTTCTACTGGAGCGCTACAAACGTCAGCGTACCATCGTTCCCGGGTCGGACTTCTGAGGCAAGAAACAATCCGACAGCGAGAAAGTGGGAAGGAGGAGCGACACCTGACGGACCGATTGGTAAACCGGTGGGAAACTCTACAATGAAACAGGAAGCAGTTTAACCGGCAACCTCCTGCATTAACAAGCAACAACACAGACCAGAGGACGAGGAAGAAGATCACAGACCCGTGAACGGGTCGTGGAAGAACTGAGAGGGAGCAGACGCACTCGGCTTCATGTGATCATTCTGCTTTCACATAATTCTGCTTTTCAGAAGCGTGTGTTTCCTGGAAAACACAAACATAAACATGAAATCTGTATTAAGCTCTCCTACTCGATTGCAACACCAGGACAGAGTTCATAATTACTGTAGCTGTTTATTATACTGAGTTATGCTCAAAATATTGGATCTTTTTGTGTTGTTGCTGTAGTTGTGTAACGTGAGCATAATTCAGAGCCGTATGCGCCCGAGAGGAGCAATTAAAGCAAAAACAAAGCCAATTTATTGTGCACATTCAGTTCACCCAACCCCGATCCATTATACAGTCATGCACGAATGCTCTTGTTTGGGAATTACTGAGGAGATAACGGCCGTGAAAAAAAGTGACAAGTGGCTCCGAGGTGGGCGTAGAATAGTGAACGCACGCCAAGAGACGACGAGTGACTGCAAAACACTCCAAGCACCAAACACACAACCAGCTCCGACTTCAAAACACACGTTTGTTTGGATTAAAAGAAAAATGATGTTTGAAATGTTTTCATTAGCCCATCACGGTTTCAATCTCATCAAACTTGAGACAAATAATATGAAATATGAAATGCATTATTTCTTTCATCTTTTCCAATAAAGAGCAGAAGCAGCTCGGTGTGACCTGCCGGTGTTGGTTGGAGTTGTGGCTTCCCTCTGGGGACGCCGATGATAAACAGAGTCGGTGCTCTCGTCCTCAGACAGACCACACATACCGTCGCCACAAAACCAAAGCTCTGCATACATTGAAGGAAATCCTGGCTTTACTACAGGACCAGTAAGAATGAAGTTAAAGTGTTTGCGGGGGGAGAAGTGGCTCACCGGTTGCGTAATCCCCAAGGCCGTGGCAGACAACATAATAAGCTCTTTGTTTTTGTATTACATGCGTGCAGTGCAGTCTCGAGGCTTTGAAGCACTGATACCACTTTGTTTATGTTCTGTAAATGTCTTGTGCACCGTTTGTGCAAGCAGGAGGTCATTCTTTGAAATGCATATCAGAGTCTCTTAAACCTGCAGGGAATTTAATTGTGTCCCAGTTCCATACTATATTTAAACTGTATATATAAGGTAGCCATCATATGCTGATTATGTTTTTATACAAAAACCCAACCCTGCATATGATTATCTGTCACCTTCAGTTGTTTATTCATCCTCTGTTTTCTTCTATACGTCTCTGCAGCAACAGTTCATTTATTTTTCTTCAGCTGTGATTGGCCACTTACACCCTTTGAGGATTGCATTATAGGACGACAAGCAGCGCAGCGTTTCGTACGCATATGTCAGTTTCCAGCATGAACTCATTACTCACACATTACTCAGGATCAGCGTGTACTGTAGTATTGAATCACTCTTACACAACAACTGATATTCAAGTGATTGCACTGAAATGACTTTAAGCTTTAAAATACTGTTATAAACTGAGAAAAAGTGTGTTTTAATGTGAAAGCAGCTTCATGTTCTGATGAGCCAACAGAGAAATAGACGCGACTCTGCAGTTTTCCTTATCTGGGCTTAGATTTGGGCATCTTTCAGCTTATTGTTTTGGTTTTACCACATGAAAGACATGCAGCTAGTGAACATAGTGGAGCAATTCACAGCTCCAGATATTTCTAGGAGGAGGAGGAGGAGACCAAATCAGAGCTAAAAGGGGAACAGAAGACTGGAGCACGACTCCACGAGTAAAGGTTGATGTTTCTGGAGTCCTGCATGATAAATATAAAGGGAAATGTTCACCACCTTCATCCATTTAGGTTTTAAAGGTAATACGCCTGTTTTGTGTTTTTAGGTCCTCCCCCGTCGCCCTCAATTAGATAAATAAAAAAATAACGTAGGTTTGAATCTTGGGGTACGATAAAAATCAGACCGTTTCCTCTCCGTAACAAATTTCTGGTTCATATCATGTGCATCTATCGTTTCAACAAACGACTGTAGTCCCATTAACAAACAACAGATCTTGACATGGTTTCCGTCCCACGTGGCTTTAAATGACTCCACTGACAGACGGGAGCGCCGCGCCGCCACCAGCGAGCCAGCTGACTGCAGCTCAGGCGTCACAAAATATTCAAAACTCAAATGTTAAAACACCAAAATATTCACATCAATGAATCGAGACGACAAATTAAATGACTGCTGAATCTCTCAGGCTCATTTGTCACAGATGAATGATGCAGGGACTGCATAGGGGGCAATTATTATCAGCCAATTTAATACACAAGTGCTCGTGCAAACACCATGAAACTTCACAAAAGGCTACGCTAATTATCTCCGGTTTGTGTGAACCGGGCCTGTTGTGACCTCGGCTTCCTTTGAAAGTTAGATGAATGCTCGGCTCAAATTAATGACAAACTCCATCGACTGGATATTTTTACTGTTGGGAAAGTGTTCAAATTCATTGACTGACCCACTTTTTTTTAGGACAAATATTATTTGATGGGTTTTGTTTCAAAGAAGTGGTTTTCCGTCCCGTGGATCCACAACCCTGCTGCTTTTTATTCCAGCCGTCTAATAAGGGACTAATTGACACTTGGGATGCAGGTTAATGTAATTAACTGCAATTAACCACCTGGTAAGACAGATAACCAGCAGCACGGTGGGTCCGGAGGACAGGACGGAGAAGCTCTATATTAAAGAAATAAATCACTGCATTAATTAACACAATGCAAACTAAATGTTAGTTTTTCAATTAGTGAAGGAAAGACAAAAAGGGCCAAAGGGTTTGTAGCAACGATTAGATGAGAAAAAGACGATACGAGTCCACATGGACGGCGCCCTCTGGTGGTATTCACTACTTTGAATGCAAAATTTTCTTTAAGCCCCGAGTTCCATTACATTACATTTCATTACATTACATTACATTTAGCTGACTCTTTTATCCAAAGCAACTTACAATAAGTTCATTTCAACCATGAGGGTACAAAACCAGGACAACGGGAATCAAGAAAATACAATTTCTTCAAGAAAGCCAAACTACAAAGTGTTATCAGTAAGTGTCATTTTAAGATACCAAAGTTCTGCTGTTCAAGGTAAAGTCTGAAGAGATGTGTTTTTAGTTTGCGTTGGAAGATGTTCAGAGTTTCTGCTGTCCTGATGTCGGTGGGGAGCTCATTCCTCCATTTAGGAGCCGGGACAGAAAACAGTCGTGATTTTGTAGAGTGTTTAACTCAGTGAGGAGCAACAAGCTGATTGGTAGAAGCAGAGCGAAGGGAGCGGGCTGGGATGTAAGGTTGGACCATGTCCTGGATATAGAGGAGGAGGAGGAGGAGGAGGAGGAGGAGGAGTGGAATAGTGGGAGTGAATTTAGGAGGTTAAAGACCAGTCGAGCTGCAGCATTCTGGATGAGCTGCAGAGGTCGGATGGTGCTAACAGGTAGACCTGCCAGGAGGGAGTTACAGTAGTCCAGACGTGAGATGACCAGAACCTGGACCAGAACCTGGACCAGAACCTGGACCAGAACCTGGTTCAGAGCCTAGACCAGAACCTGGACCAGAACCTGGACCAGAACCTGCGCCTCCTTCTGAGTGAGAAGAGGACGTGTTCTCCTGATGTTGTGCAGCATGTATCTCCAGGAACGTGTTGTTGCAGTCAGAGAGAGTTACTGTGGAGTGTCTCCGAGCTTCTTATCAGTCAAGGTCGGGATAACAGAGTTGTTGAAGGTCGTAGTCAGAGTTCACAAGTCGTAACGTGTTTGCTGACGTTTACGGAAATTCTGTGGAAGTTAATTTTTCGTTGTTTGTTAAGCTAACACGTTGTAATTTTAATCAAGTAGATATTTGTCTTCATAACTCAGATAATAGCCCAGGTCTGTAGAAAATGTCTCCCCAACTTCCCATCTTGTCCCTCTGTGCCTTTGCATTTCCTGCATTACGTTACCCCCACGTTAGCTTGCTAAATTGTTAGCCTGCGTGGAGTCTAGCCTACACAGGGAGGGAAGGACAATGAGGGACAGGTGAATCTAATCGGGAAGGGGTGCAAACAATAGCACGCGACCAGGTGACTATAAAATAAAACAGGAAACCCAAAGCTAAGATGGAAATAATGTCCAAACCGTGACAATAATGTATTTTAGAGGTGATAGTTGGCAGATTTTTGGAAAACTTCGGACAGAGCCGAGCTGGTATTTTCACCCTGCGTTCTCTTTGTGTGCGTAAATGAACTAATTTACAGTCAAACTATTTCTTTGATAATTCACAGCAGCGCTTTCAGAACTCACTTTTAGTTCAAATCCTAAAGCAGGACACAACGTTGGTGAGTGGAACCAGAAAGCTCCCTCAGCCCCTCAAATCTCACGCACTGGAAAGTCCAAAAATACAAAAGAACAAAGTGCTGTTCTGAGATGTGTCTTAAAGGTGATCAATAAAATGTTCAAATCAATCCTCCGCTGCATTGGGAGCCGGCACAGTGAAGCCAACTAATGTGGTGTTTCTTCTGGATTGGCTGTCAGGAGTCGGGCTCAGACAGCTTTACAGGCAGCTGGGATCAATACTTAAAACCTGTGCAGGGACTGTGTTCTCTGGGTTTCTGGGATGGAGTCTCGCTCCTGTACATATCGTACATGTGTCTGGGCTATAAGTGTAATACAAGTGTTCTTAGTCACATAATGTGGGCTAACTGCCTCTCTGATTACCCACAATATTCATTCAATGTGGGTTAACAAATCCTGCCATTGATCCTCACACTACGGGGAGAAGATTGAGCATCAAACGGACCCTGGGGAAATCGATCAGCCATGTACAGAATGGTAAACTGATAAAACATTAAGCTTCACAAACGGCGGCGGCTTGGATCCTTCAGCTGGAAGGATGTTACACAGCGATAGGTCCTAATTGAAGCTGCTGGCATCGTACATGCAGTGTGTTTCTTTTCATGGTAAACGTGTGATCTCATTCCCTTTCTTCTGCACTGCTATTCACCAACTCCAGAGAACGAGATTGCGAAGACATTTTACAGTCATGGCAACACATGAAAAAGTTCTTTTTTTTTTTTTAATGTTTCTTTCTTTTGCAGATGCTTTTGAAATCCCTCCTCCCGAGCACAATGCGTTCCTCAGCTCGTGTCGCTGCAGAACTTAATTTCCCTCCCCCCACCCCCGACCCCCCTCTGAATTGTGAGACACCTCCATGAAAGCCCGAAAACGCCCGGACAGACACGCGGTGTAATCCACACAACACTGAGCTCCCTAAATCGCTGCCTTTTAAAGATGAAAGCCTGCAGGATGTAGACTTAAGGCTGTAAACAAATCCATCCCTGTACTGCCGCCTGGCCTTCCAAACACCGGTTCAAAGTTAAAGCGGGGTTGCAGCTCCCTCCAGTGTAAAGTGATGGACAGCAGAGGAATGATTACCTATTAAAAAACCTGCCTGCGGCAACAACGGCTGCGGCAGAAAACACCGAGAGCTGCCCCGAAACAAGTCGGCTGGATAAATAACCCTCTGCGACGATAGTGTACATTTTTGTCTGCCAGATCCGAGTTGAGTTATAGCACTTCAAGAAATTGCTTTAGCAGTATTCTTCTTTTTGAAGTCTGTTTTGATTTCAGCCCTCATTTGGTATTTCCCCAGGTGGAGCGCGTCCGTCCATCCGATTGATGTGACCCATTGTCTCACATCGGAGGGTTTGGGATTTTGATGAGTTCCTCTGATTGAAAAACAAGGAGGCCCCGAGGCCGCCGGGCCGACGGGACACGCAGAAAACGCTGCTCAATTCAATTTGCCTCATTGATTGCATTCATTGCTGCCAAGGTTAGTCGGTAACCCCATTTAATAAAGTGACCGTGTCAGTGGCCTTGGGTTTACCCGTCTGCACCGGCTGGGACTTTTGGCTCTTATTGCTATTTACAACAGAAAGATTCAAAATATCGGTGGACACTTCAACAACTGCGATATGTCGGAAAACAGGCGTTTATTTCTCAAGACTGTTGAGAAACGGATTCTATTAAACGCCACAACTTTAGGAATAACAAACAGAAGTTGTATCCTTCATGTTTTATGTCAGCGATGCAAAACACTGCTTCATTATTGAATATATAAAACATTATGAATGTGGTTTATGTTAGAAGTGTTTGAAGTATTCTGTCCACCTTTACTATCACACCACGGATTGTATAATAATGTCCCGACGGTCGACACGTGGATTTCAAAGACATTGTCGACCTGCGATGATTGCTTATTGCGTAAACAATATTCATTTCCTGTTTTATTCCTGTACAAAACGAAGCAGGAACTGGAAGTATAATTTGGTGACACTGGTGTTGAGACTCGAGAGACCGAGTCGGTGTTCGGGAATTTAAAAACATCCAAACTTGGAGCTCACGCCGAATGCACGGCGCCATTGAACATACATTTGACCTACTAGCGTGAAGGATCTTTCCCGACCAATCAGCTGGCCTTTAAAGGTTACTACGACGACTCCACCCGGGACCTGATGAAACACCCACTTAGTGCTTCATTAGATCACGAGGGATCTGGTTGGAGACGCGCCGCCTGCTGGCTTGAAGAAGGCCGATCCTCGAGAATGTGATGACATTTGTCACGCTGAAGTGACATTTTTAAAGCCGCTCTGGTCGCAATGAACTGAGACGGGCGGCCACGTTGTCCATAGTAACCTTTTCTTTCTCTTTATTTTGACATTTTAAAGGATCTGAGGATGGTGGCGTGCGGTTAGCTGGGATTGGGTTTGGCACTTTCACACCAATTGCTGTTTTCCTGAGAGTTATGATGTCTCCTTCAGTATTCCTACTTGATAGTGGGAATGAAACGGGCCTCCCGCCTGCCAATGAAATCCAAACAGAGAATCATTTATGGAGGAACGAGAAGTATTCCACAATTGAACTGTTCTTAATTGCAAAACCAATGTTTTAATTATATTAACACTCAAACATGAGTCATGAAATACTTCAGAGGGGTTGATTACGTGCAACAGCTCAAGGCAAAAAAAAAAGAGAAAAAGACAACGGTCTAACAATCTAAAAATATGCAAGCAAATTAATCAAATAAATTAAAATGGTTTAGTATCACCAAGAATTACAGCAAACCAAGATGCTGTAAAAAATGGGAAAGAAAGAGCAATTTTTTTTGCATTCAAGATTCCCTGCCATTCAAAAAAATAAAAATAATAAAATCAACACAGATTTATTTAGTAGAGTATGAATTACTCTAACTGTAATCAACTATTAATACTTGTTAGTGTTTTGAAAGATTTGTGTTCGTCTGTTTTCCATGGTTGTTTGTTTGTTTGTTTTTTTGGTGCGGTATGAGTCCTGGGCAGGTCATGGAAACATTTGGCATGTAGTCGTGAATTATTGTCTTCAAGATTGCATTTCCGCAGAGTCTTTGCAGCAAAGTAAACAATATGCACCAACAAACAAATAAGACCAGAAACTGAAAAGAGGCACGAAGAGGCGTTTCTCAAACGACAAATTTGTTCTTGGTGGTCGAGCCGCTCTTGGTGGCCGTGTCTGAGTGAGACTGGTAGCCGATGGTCATCTTCATGGGGAGCCCCAGGCGCTCCTTGTAAACTCTCCTGATGACGGGAAGAAGTGAGCGTGAGAAGATGCCGAGATCGCCGTCACCCGTTCGATCCAAACACTAAAACAAGAAGCTCTAACTCACCCTATGTGCGTTACGGCTTCCCGGTTCTCGTAGTCTGACGTCCAGACGGCTATTTTATCTCCTTTCGTGCGGATGTTGACGACGGCGCCGCAGACGTCCTCGCTGTGGTCGTCAAAGGCCTCGCCGATGAGGCACAGGAGCTGGAGACAGGAGGGAGAGCAGGGAACGCTGCTGTCGTGAAAAGTCACATCTTCACTTGGACAAAACCTGCAAATCCTCCAAAAGAACAGAGGAAGACTGCTGACTCAGCTGGTTTCGTCACTGCCATTAAGAATTTCTATATGAACATGTTGGTCAATAATCAGAGAGCACAAGTCTCTGTGATGACCGAAATAATATTTCAACAGGTTGTATGAATATATGTCATATCAATCAGTTTGATTGGTCTCATTTGCTCGCCTCAACCACACAAGAAAATAAAAGCAATGCACAGGACTTGTAGTAATTCATTCAACTAATTCATTGGATGTTAGGGAATCTTTTTAGAAAAAATTTAAGCTAGCAAAAAAACATCATGTCACTAATGTCAAAACATTCAAAAGCTTTATTTAAATATTAAAAAAAGGCCTTTTTTTTGTTAGTTGATATGTAAAACTAAGTTAATCGTGGGACATTCTGCCGCAGCCAGACCGGCGGTGGTTGTACGAGATGACCCGGCTGATCCCATTTAAAATGGGAAGTCCACAGGTTCATGTTATACGTTATAATTTGTGCTGGTTCATCTGAATGTTGACTACGTTTTACTTTTTCTGTAATGTTGACTGACTGGATTGCTGTTCAGTTGTGAAGTGCTCAGTGCTGCCACGTGTGGCCATAAGTATTAATGCACTGTGGCTTCTCTCCTCTAGTGGCAGCACTGGGTACTACAGCCCGTATCAGCTTTTATGTTGTTTTATATGAAACTTTTTTTCTTTTTTTTTTACAGAACACAATGCAGAAAAAGATGCTGCGGGTCATTTATAAATTGTTCTATTTATGTTTTTTACTTTTAATTTATAGTTTTTTTTTTTGTCATGTCAGACGATAACATTTATCGTTAAATTGTAAAATATCATGACTCCGTTATATATTTTGTCACGAGTGTTTTATAACCACATTTCAGTTGATACGATATGAATTTTTGTTTTTACATCGTCCTCAAAAACCCAGTATCAGTCGGGCCTGAATGAATGAATACAAAACTGCGAACATAAATGTCTCTATGAAGACATTCTACCATCTGATGAGTTTGCACCTGCAATATTCCCTCTGTAACACATTTTTCGAGTAAATATCCATGCAGGTCCTGGATGTGTCCATGAAAACGTCTGCAATCATGAAAAAATATGTTTGTCTCTGGCTTAAAATGTGGTAAACCAATTAGTATGTGTGTGACAGCTTCTCTCTTCAGCGGCAGCAGTGTTGACAGTAGAGTAAGTGCTGTTTGCTCGGTGGAGTCGTAGCTAACCAGATGTCTGCGTATCACTGTCAGTCACCTTTACAGCTCAACACATCACGGACTGCTGGCTCGGCAACAAGCGAGCCCGTTTTCAAATGCACTCTCGTTTAACTGGGTTGTGATCCTTCAAAATCCGCTCGGCACACAGTCGAGGTACTTCATCATTTTCTCAGATATCAAGAGACGACACGGAACATTAAAAGCGTCAGTTTTTAAAAGGTACGAGAGGATGTGATCACTCATTTCTGCGGGCAGCAAGTGTAATGACGGAGTGGTGTAACTAATTAGAGCTGCCAGCAGGTAATAAATGTTCTACAATGGCGAGAGGCTAAAGAAATGAATAATAGTGTCACCGGTTTGAGGAACAGGATACGAAGCAGAGCAGCCGCAGCCAAACCTACAGTTTCCAGCCAGAAGCGGTCCAGGTCTAATCTCCTCTGCTGCTTGTTGAGTGTGATCAGCCAGCGTCCGCCACGCTTGTTCCTCTCATCCTCCCACATGGGTTCAATACCGTCCTGCAGCAAACGGTTCAGACTGTCAACACGCGTCCAAAAACCACAGCGACAAACCTTCACAAACAGCCTGGAGAAGTCCGGTTTCAACAGGAGAACAGCAAGAAATCAATCTTTCTTACTGGTAAATAGTACAAGTTTGCAGCTGGAGGACTAATCAGAGAACAGGAACTCATATCCAGAGGTGATGGTTAACATCTGTTTCCTTAGAGAAGATTTTCTGATGTAACATTTGTACTCAGGTGTTGATGAGCACTGATAGAAATACAAAAATCTCCATTTATCTTTTGACAGAGATGAAATACAAATGTCTAATTCTTTGATTCTAAAATGACTGAACTTCTATCATCATGTGGTTCGATGAGCTCTGGTTTGGTTCAGCAGGAGAAACCTGCGGCCCACTTCTGCCTTTGTTTGCCTTCCTTCCAGTGGTGACGCTGTTGTTTTTACTGAATTTCTTGTCTCAGCAGTTCAGTCAGGTATTTTTTTTCTGTTTGCAGGAGCTTTACTTGAGTCTGATCGAGCAGTTTTGCAGCAGACTTTATTGGTATTCTGGTGATAAAACATTTCAGCTCAATGCCAATTATTGTCAGAAGGATTTCGGTTTGAAGGAATCAACTGTGGGAAGATGATTTTTTTTTTCTTTTTCTTCCTGTTCTTGAAATGTAAATGAAGGTTCAGGTCTTTAACTGTGAAAAATCTAATATCTCAATAAACAACAAGTTAAATTAATCCAGATGTTTGATATCAAATATGTTTTATAGCTGTTTACATATTCTTTCAATTTCATTGGCTTACATAAACAATGCAGCATTTGGGAACACGTTTATATCAGATATAGAGAACCAAAGAGGATACTAACGAGCAAACGAGCTGATTATAACGACACTTTAATGGGTACTTGAACTCCTCACTCCGCTGCATATTTTCCTGTAAACGGTAAATAAATCGAACGTACCTTGAAAAGTGAGTAATCGCAGCCGGACATGAGGTTGCTTGACAACTGGATATGATTGTAGAGACTGAAACAAAGACAATGTGACATTAACAGAACATGCAGACATAACAGTATTTCCATAAACAGTTTACAGTCATGATCATTTTACTGCTTCAGTCTCTCCATGAAAGAACAGAAACCAGAGATGTGTTTCTCCTTACGCCCAGAAATCTTCAACCGTGTCAACCTTGGAGATGAGTCGCAGGTTGGCCTGCCATGTTTTGCTCTTGTCATTCTTGAAGAACCACAGAGACCATCTGTTGGAAACAGAAACAAAAAAAAGAAATCTGCATAAGTGTAACATGCCCCTAATGAGACCCGAAGTAAACAACAGCAACCAGAAGCCAGTGAGCTTCAGAGCGAACGGCCGACGTTCGGATGCATCGACAGTAAATCACGCCGTCGCTCTCGCGGTCCAATTAAGTGCGACGCTGCGTCGTACTCGTTCAACTCTAAATCCTCTTAAATCTCAGAAACAGCCTGAAACTCTTGAGCTGAAGAATAACCAAGTAAAATGTGACTGTTCAAACTATTATGAAGCAATTAAAGCAGCGAGTCTGTCAGAAGGACCTTTTTTAAACAAGGAACTATGGAAAAGGACCGAAAAAGGCAAATGACACAAATTAAATTCCCTTCAGTTTAACTTCATATGTAAAGCAGACTGTCTGCTAAATCTAATACAGTCTGGAAGCTTTGGTTTAAGGCAGACTGTCTTCCTTGTTAACTCGTCTGTCACCAGTCGAGATGCAGTTTACATCCACGTTTGTACGGACTCATCGTTGTGGTGAAAACACACAAAGTTGTCGCGATGACAACAAAGATGATTCAAACGTGGACGTCGTAGCCAAGAAGCTTCGAAGATGCTTCACACGCATCTTCGACCTGACGGCACAGAAGATGTAAACAATCAGCAGAGTTTCAAGCTGTCCACAGTTCGGTACCTGACCACACGTGAGCTATGGTCAGTCTCCCCTCCTGTTCCTGAGTTATGGTGCTAAATAATGGACAGAAAAGCGTTTTTGTGAAATATGATGATGTCACTGTGATGTTGACCTTTGACTTTTTTTTGCATATAAAACATCATTTTTATCCTATTACATATTTGAGTGAAATTTTGCCATAGCAAGTTTATGAATTGTTGACATATGGAGACAAATGTGTTTTCTGTGGTCACAGCGACCTTTGACCCCAAAAACTACTCAGTTTATCCTTATAGAGTCAAAGTGAAACTCAAAGAGCCCCTGAGATACCGTGTGCACGAACGTCTGGAGAAACAACATCAAAAACATCGAGCCTCCAGCCACAGCCGGAGTCATTTCATCCACTTAATACCACCTTCATCATCAATATTTGTCCGTTAAAATTGAACTTCTCAACAAACTGCGCTGAGGCGCCACTAAAGTGTTCAGGAGCCCACTTTTCTTTTAGCTGACTGGATTTCTGTGGAGTTCAACTTCCCTATTTGACCCTTTTGGACATAAATATCCTTTTGGAATTTAAATATACATAAAATATTCACTGGTCGCTTATTTGTATTCAGCACAGAGGGGAGTCTGAGCTTATGTGAGTATGGATTGAAAGGAAAAACACTGAAGTGCCCTGGACGGGTCACCGGACCATCACAGACAATCACAGCGTGACTGGTGGGGAAATAAAAAGTCTCCAGCAGACTGCATGCATCTGCAACCCACACAGGAAGAACATGAGAGCACAAGGACACATGTTCGTGTGAACTCTTGAGTCACTATCTATAGGCACACGTTCATACCGTTATAATACTGGAAATACAGTTTTACATATCATTAAATTGTTTTTCAAGAATTAAAAAGAACCGTGTTATCCACGTGGATAGCGAACATGATTAATTTGTACTTCTGTCGGGTTTTTTCTGACATGTTTTCAATTCCATCAACGGCTGTGCTTCCTCTTGTGAACTTCATTGTTTTCAGTGAACGGTCAATTCATGTCTGACTTTCACGACTGCACGCGCCGCTCCATTCAGACAGCTGATCGTATACAAGTGTGATGTTTTCTTTGAGGTTTGATGCGCGTTACCCATCTTGACATTTCGGTCCACACACACACTCACATCTGGGAGCTCTTACTGACGTGGATCTCGTACCTGAATGCAGATGGTGTTTTTGTCGCCAAACTCCCGGCAAATACATACTTTGAAAGTTAAACTCACTTACATTGTCATGCACCTCACGGCAAAACAATGCCATACACTATATGCTATGTTTGATCATTTAAAAAAAAAAAAAAAAAGCTAAGTAAAGCTTTATTAGACATGAGTGTGACAATAATAGAATAAAAACATTTGGAAGCCTACAAATAACAATGAAAACACTGAAACTATCTAAAATGTCAATTTCTTTCACCCCCCAAAACATCCCTTAATGCTGCTATCTGTAACACACAGGAAACATACAACAAATTGCTTTAATAACAGTAACACGGAGTACAGTGAGCTCTGCAGCGCTGACAATGAATCTCTGAGTGACATATGGGGTCCGCCGCTTTTATTTAGCCTAATTAAAATGTGTGTTCAGATAACATTAACTCGGTGTCTCCACATACACAGTCAGTGTGGAGACGCTGACCTGTTCTGGAGGGGGTGTTTCATGTAGGCCTCCGGGCTCACGATCTCCGGGCCCACGATCTCCGGGCCCACGATCTCCTGTCCGGTCTCCTCAGCTCCATCTTCATCGGGCTGGGTTGGACTCGGGTTGGTTTCCTAAAAATCACAGCCGGACAGGAGGGGAGAGAATTACTGCACACAGGACGCAGACGGGCCTACATGATGTCTGATGGCTTAAATGTACAACTTGTTTGGGACAGGTAAACAGGGAAAACCCAATTATTTTTTTCATCCCGAGCTAAATTAGTAAACTGCAAAATATACTAATTCTAATTGCAAAATTAAACTCCGTGACGTCATTAATGAACATCTGGAACACATTTCACTGGGCTGTGAAGCAATCGTTTCACCCACTAGCCTTGTGCTGGCAAATAACTCCAGGAGCTCAATTGTTGAGCATTTTTTTGTGCTTTTACCCCGATTTTTTTTTTTAATTTTTATTATTAATAAACGAGCGAACAAGCAGCTAAACGGACACTCGTTGCTTTAAGTTTCAGTATTACACACCCACTTATAACACGAAATACGACACCTTAAAACAAATAAACTGGGGACTGTTTTAGATGAAGCGTGTAACACACCTCATGTCATACACAGCCAGGAAAAGAGCGGACCGAGCTGGGTTTTTATTATCTCACCATCAAAGTTAACGTTGAATTAGCTGCTAAAATAGCATCGCAGAGGTCAGCGGTGTGGACCAAATTTGACAGCTGGAAATTTTAGACCCCCAAATTTCGTCGCCCAACACATCTGTAAACTATTTTTCCACGAGCCGAATTTTGTACGAGTCTCCGGTGAACGTACGTTTGTAGAAAAAAGTCTCTCCTCCGGTACATTTCACCGACGTCGACGCGCCGACGCTTAAAGTCACTAAAATTCGTAATGGACGTTTGTGCGCGCGCGTCGAGCAGCGACGACGTCAGCCTTAAAAAGTTGCGGTGACGCTCCGGGTCGGGGCGCACGAGACGAACTCCTCAGAACAGCACGCGCGGTCGTTAACAACGGTCGGTAACTACCGTCCGCACCGATATTTACCATCGTACGTCAACTTTAAAGGTGACACCGGCCTGTAAAATTAAAGCGAGACAGGAGACAGGAGACAGGACCCCCCCCCCTCTCCTCTCTCCCGCTCCTCCTTCACCCCCACTATATGTTTTGATACGCTCTTCAGAGAAAGTACTCACCGGTTCGGCGGTCGCCATCTTACAAAAAAAAAAATAAAAAAACAAAAAAAAATCCGTCGGGGAAAGTTTTCGTTGATTGGACCGAGCCGGAGCCACGTGACGGCCGCAGCTGCGCGCATGCGCTGTGTGAAGCCGCCGGCTGGCTGCTGGGCGCCGGCTCCACCCCTCCTGCAGACGAAGGCATGGCGAGCACCGAGGCTGGAAGGCAGTGTGAGACGGAGGGCTGCTGCAAGGACGCCAAACTTCAGTGTCCCACATGTATCAAGCTCGGTATTCAAGGCTCCTATTTCTGTTCCCAGGTACTGCTGCTTTACTCGGCCCTGTCCGGCCCGTCGTGTCCGGTGGAGCCGCACAGCCCGGGGCCCTCTTGTCTTTATCACGAGGCTGCTAACTTGACTGTCTAGCTAGGTAGACATGTGTCCGTTAGGTGCTCGGTCAACTGGTCGTAACGGGTTTTTTCGGTCACACGTTAACTGACGTGTTTTAGTTGCGTGTTCGTATAACGGACCGCTGAGGATAAATCACGCAGTCGGTGCTCGTAACCGGTGTTATCTCTGCAGCAGCAGCAGGCCGGAGGAGCCGGCTAACCGTCGGCTGCTTAGCCGAAGTGATATCACCTCCCGGGTCCAAACAAGAAGTTCTTCCGCTGTCGAGCTCAAACTGGACAAAACGACGTGGTGGTATCGGAACCATGTGATCGAGTAACGCAACAGACCGGTTCCTCGCGTTATAAAGTGCCTCGGAGCGACACATCACTTGGTTGACCCTCATCCTGGTGCTGTTACTTCCCACCAGACCAAACCCCACTCACTAATCCGTCAATTTAAAGATTTCAAGAGTTCATCCGTACAACTCTCACACTTTTGCCGTGCACGACACGTGCCCTGCTCCACTTACAGATGATAAGCTGATCGGGACTTTGTTTGATCAGTGTAACGACTTTTACTACAGAGAGGGTTGTCTTTAGTGTCCCGAGATCTCTAGTGGGGGATTTAACAAGTCATATCAGCTGCATTGAGGAAGTGTGTGGGTACTGATCTGCAGACAGTACATTGGCAAAACTAGACAAGTGCCTCTCTGCATTTGGGTCCTGTTTCAAGTAGATGTAAAGCAAAGCACTTTAAAGTTAAAGGATTTATAAAAAAAGAAGTCAGGATGGTGACAGTTTCCAGTCCCATGTGTCCCAGTACGGTGGCTCTGGGAGACGAGTGCTCCCGTGGCATTTGACCTTCGAGGTTTTTGCTGTGGTTGCAGTTTTGGCTGTGGAACCTGACCCGGCTCTCCACGATCTCCTGTCCCTCTCTGCTGTGAACTGTCCACTGAAATGAACTATAAATGGTAGACAGATCCTTATTAGGGTTGAATTAGGCTTATCTGACCAATGTTCAACGTGTCAATTCAAGCCAGGGCTGTAAAAACATGGTTAATCCAGCAATTACGTTTTATGTATGAAGTGAAAATCTATTTTTTTTTTTTTTGTATCAGATTAACCACAAATGAAAATAATTGTTTGTTGCTGTTTGATCGAGTTACGTATTAGTGCCAATTAAGTGCCCATTCATGTTGTTGTTACAGAGTAGTGAAATGTACGTTGGAGCACAATTTGCACTGTAAAAGTAATAATAATACTTTTCCTTTCCAGGAATGTTTCAAAGGAAGCTGGGCATCTCATAAGTTGCTGCACAAAAAAGCAAGTAGGTGTGACCGATCACTGTCAGTCCTGATTTATTGTTGTCGTGCTCTCTCACGTTATATAGATAAAGGCTGCTTTCACGTCTGCCTCGTTCGGTCTGGACCTTTGGACTCTTCAGTTTGGTTCAAATCCAAATCGCAAGAGTGAAAGGTGCCATTGACCCCGGTCCGAACGGACCAAACAGAACTATTGTTTGGTCCGTTAAAAAAAACATTTTTCTGAGAGGAAAAACTGTGATAGTGAAGTTAAGATATGAGATAGTGGCAACGGCATGAATGTGTTCGCAGAAATGTTAAGGGACGCTCATTTGTGTGCTCACAACATCGAAACTAACCGGATCAAATATTCAGTGCAACAAAAACACGAATCGTGGTCTGAACTCTCGGGTGTGAAAATGTCCAAAGTCTCATGGTACTTCCACGTAGGTTAAGAGTACACAAATATGTTCCTTTAGGAGCTGCTGCCAAAGTGAAGAGTAGATGATGTCGCTCCACTGTGAGCTGACACTCAGGTGACGGATGCTTCAGAGACTCTGTGCCGTGACTTTTGTGTTTTTTTTTCTCAGAAGAAGACAAGAACCAGAATGAATCTCCGAACTGTGTGGAGAAGGACATCAACACAGACCCGTGGCCGGGCTACCGCTACACGGGGAAGCTACGCCCTTACTACCCACTGGTAACCGTTGATTCTTTTTTTTACCACGCATGATTCATTAAATAGAAAAATGGAGAAGGGACAGACACCAAAGACCAGACACTCACACCTGTTGGTGCGTATTTGTTTAAAGGAAGAAAACTAATGTTGCGTTTTGCCTCAGGTGTAATGTAAAGCGCTGATGTTTGTGAACTCTGATATAACCTGTCTTTCTCTTGGGCGCCTGGTGTAGACTCCCTTGAGGCCTGTTCCCGGTGACATCCAAAGACCTGACTATGCTGATCATCCCAGAGGTAACCAGCTCATTTCCTTCTTCTTTTTTTTTCATGGAAATATATTTTCATCTTCATCATCACATTTGGAAAGCTGAGCTGTTCTAAATGATTTTAGATAAAAGATGAAAATATAAATGGAATAGACTCTAATCTCGGTACACTCGTGCAGTGGGATGTGATAACCACAGGCTGTGATCGAACATCTCGCATCGTGACCACAGTATCGTCAAGTCTCTTCTTTGCGTTGCTGCGTTGCCGGTCACGGAGGAGTTACGGATCAGTCAAACATCAGCTGAGTGAAAAAAACAAACAAATGTCAGACCAGATTATCAGGTCACAACAACATACCAGTGAGCTGCTAACGGGACGGAGGTGATGAAGCCTGAGTGCGTTGAGACCTGTTGAAGGCCCGCAGCGGTCATGCATGTGTTTTCTGTCATTTTTGCATGAATACACAGATGAGCTGACGTGTCTCATACTGCCGGTTAATGAACTAAACACAAACAGGCTGTTCGCAACGCTGGAAACGCAACCGGACCGAGACCGAGACCGAGACCAGCGCCGCTGCTTGTTCAGTCACCGGTTCACAACCAGCAGTAGGCGTCGGAGCCATTATCATAGATGTCTGCTCCCTGCTGCTGGCGTTGATTCACTACAGTGACTGACTCGGTATAACTACAAAAATATTGCTTAATTAAGCTTTATTAAAATTGGTCTCTGAGGGATTCTTTAATTCCTTTTTTGGTATTTTAACAAGATCCGCAACTAACGTATTTAAAATGTCGAGAACGTGGTAAAAAAAATGTCGACCCGTGTTTCTCAAAGCTGAAGGTGCAGCTTCAAATGTCTTGTTTTGTCCACAACCAAAATATGTTCAGCTTAATATCATGGAGGACAAAAGGAACCAGGAAAGAGTCACCTTTTGAGAAGCTAAAAACAGATCATTTTAGATTTGTTTTCCTGAATTAGTCTCTTACCAAATACAGTGTTTCCCCAGCTCTGGGTCACATTACTAACATTAGCTGCTAACTTTAGCATCCTTACAACTTTCAGGACATACAGGCTTTTTTTTTTTAGTCGTATAATGAGTAGCTCATCAACTCGAGTGGCGTTCACCTGCTCTGCGTGTCTGAGGCTCCGCCGGCCTTCATAAAACACACCAGTTAGCGTGACTTTCACCTGCAGATAGAAATGAATGAGCGAGCTGAATGAATCGTAGTTGCTGGACGTGACTGCAGTTCTCCGAGTACGTTAGTATTTTGTTTTTTTCCGGCGGGGTGGCTCGCCCTCCCGAGACAATGAACACGGAAACACTGAAATATTCCAGTTGGTGGTTGCAGCTCAGATTTGAACGTTTAAACATCTTTGAATATCACATTTGTCCGGTTCACATTTCTTTTCCAAACTCATATTTGAAGCTGGACTTGATTTTTCTCTGTTAAACAACCCGGTGACATCCCTCTCTGAACTCTGTCAGCCGTCGTCATGAGATTCACCGCAGAGGAAAGTAGCGCTGCCGACAGGTCTGCTGTCACACCGAGTTTAAAACAAACAACAACATTTTTTATGACCGTTCTGTCTTCCTTCGTGTATTATTCCACAGTGATAATTCCAACCTGGCTTTTTTTTATTATTTTTTTTTACGTCTGTGTCTCTGGGCAAGTCATTCATTGTGCAACCATGGCAACCTCTACATCCTTGTCATCTGACTGCATAGATCCGTACTCCGGTAGTCATGGTTACAGTCTTCTTTCATTCTCCTGTGATGCCTATTCAGGGAGCGAAGCACAATTGTTACAGGCTGATTTTTCCCAACGTGTCTGTGCTGCCGAGCTCGAGCCAAACGTGAAGCTGTTTGTTTAATAACATATTAAATGGTGATTATTACCTGTAATTAACCGATAAGGAAGTGGAAGCCACCGTCATGAAGACATGATAACGTGCTCACTATGACTCTCACCGACTCTGCTTCTTCTCTGAGCAGGTGTGCCCGTGCGTAAGTAAGTCTGATTGATTGTTGCACTCACACTGTGGACTCCTCGGGTCAAAAGGAGGGCTGCGCATGACTCGTACACAAATCTGTCTCATGTCTGTGTTGCCTAGCAACTGCTCAGGTTCTTCCAGCAATCATCTGGTAGAGTTAATGAATTATAGATCAGCGGGTTGTTGATGACGCCGATGTTTTCGACGTACACTCGTACGTGTGCGCTTCTCAGTCCGACAACAACGTCGGCGTCTTGTTTGAAGTTGACGACCTGAGACCCGTGTTTCTGTTTCCCGCGGCGACAGTCCTGCTCTGTTCCTCGGAGTCGACAGTGTGAGTGTCATTAGTGTACTTCCTCTCTGATGCTGAAGCTGTAGTCTCTGTAGGAGCAGCTAGTTCCAGATGCTTTTTAGGATTTAGGCTGGAAAAATGTCCATCAAAGAACTATATATGTAATACATACAAAGTGTGCTCCTTGAGAGCACTTTATTAGGAACACCAGTGTAATCTAATGCGATCAGTTATAAGCGTTGCTGTTTAATGTTATTAGTTAATAATAAGTTAATTCTGCTTTAATTATTGAGGTCGTGGTGGACCGCATTGAATTGACGTGTTCCTAGTATTTTGTCCACCTCATTAACATACATGGGCTGACGCTTCATTGAACATGAAAATGATAAACTTAGAAAAAGGTTTCCTCTGTCGAGGAATATAAAAGATGACATCATGAACCGACTGCAGGCTGTATGAGTCACATTTTAGGGATAAAAGCTCAACACTGAAATCAAACGTGATCCTCTGAAGGTCGAGGATCTTTTATATCATAAAACTAAACATAAAGATTTTACATCACAAATACAGCTGGATGATTCTAACAAAACCAAACAGTGGAGCCTTTCTGTCGTAACTCTTCATCATCAACGATCCTTTAAACTTTCATTACTTCTCCGGTACGTCAGAAGTGACATTCGTGTCTCACAGACAGAGAAAATATGGATGCAGCACTTAAACTTTAGTGGTGACGGCTCACTGCAGGCTTCAGCCGAGGCTTTTCCAATGTAGACCGCTTCTGCTGTAGAGATTAGTTGTTTTTTCTTTTTTTTTCTTCACAGATATGCATTTCTTGTTCAAAAGTTGCTTCTGTTAAAACTGAATCAGTTGAACTAATTATGTACCGTTTGACCTGTCAAAGCTTCCAGGAGTCAGAAAACACAGAAGGTAAAACTTCATGTTAGCAGAAGCCCATTAACCTGACGATTTTCTTGATTTAAAGCATCCACACTGGTATTTTCTGGCGTTGAGTCGGGGTTAAAACTCGATACCGATCCCTTGTGTTCTCGGTAACAGAGGATTTATTCAACTGTCGCCTGTGATGGAAAAACAAAATCGACAGGAGAATGTAAATCCAGCTGTGACAGGCTGATAATTGATGGATTGACAGCAGCTGCTTTTTGCAGCGTCCGAGCCGAACGAGCTCATCAGCCTCAGCGAGCGTTGACGCGTGAGTGATGCCGCTCGTCTGTCCTCGTTTCCTCCCCACAGGGATGTCTGAGTCCGAGCAGTTCCTAAAGGGGACGTCGCAGATCAAGATCCTCTGTCCCGAGGACATCGAAGGCATGAGAATCGTGTGCGAGGTAAAAAAAACCAAAAAAAAAACCCGACGTCTTCTGCTGGCTGCTGTTCTGTTTAATTACAGTTTGGTTTTGACACGAATGCTGTTTGCAGCTGGCACGAGAAGTCCTGGACATCGCAGCCGAGCTGGTGAAGCCGGGCATCACAACGGAAGAAATCGACCACGCTGTGCATCTGGTGTGTACACACACACACACACACACACACACACACACACACACACACACACGCATGTTGTTACCTTCATGTAGCCGACACACAATATGGTTGGTCTTGGAAGCCAATACACGACTTAAAGATGTGCGAACCAGGAGGACAGACTTCATGGTGAAGTCGTTTTTTAATGTCCTAACAGACGCCTGCAGGGAACCTTTGAACATTCATGGTCTCCAGATGATCTTTCTCTGACGTTTTGGGGGTTTTAAGTCAAATGTCAAATATCTCATCAACTATTTAATGGATTGACATGAAATTTTGTACAGACATTCATGCCCACGTCAGGGTTAATTTGTGACAACATCGTCTAGCGCCACCAACAGTCCAAACTCTTAACTAATGACCCATCAGCTGCAGTATTTTGTGTTTAGCGCTAATTATTAAATGTTAGCATATTAATATGCTAAAATAAGATGGTGACAACGGGGAAAATACCTGTTAATGTTCACATTGTGAGTCTACATCTTGTTTCTCGGTAAACAGGCTGCGGAGCATCATTTCAAATTCAGCTCCATTTTATATTTTATGATCCCGACATGAAAACTCATCCACATCAGATAAGTAAAAGATCCACAGTTGAGCCCGGAGGGGCGAGTGTGATCAGATCCAACACAGCAGCTGTGTGAGGGAGAAAGAAAAGGTTCACTGATCTCTATTATTTGTGTTTTACTCTTGTTGCCTTGCTGCTGCTTCTATAACCAACACACTGCGTCTGTTCAGGCCTGCACAGCCAGGAACTGCTACCCCTCCCCTCTCAACTACTACAACTTCCCCAAATCCTGCTGCACGTCTGTCAATGAAGTCATCTGCCACGGCATCCCGGACAGAAGACCTCTGCAGGAAGGAGACATCCTCAACGGTGTGCTCACTCAACGACACAGCTTTTAAACACCTATCTCCTCAAACAAAGTCACATACTCAATGTCAAACCAAGTTCCAGGAATAGTTAAGCTAAGTTTGGGTGGAGGGAAATGTTTTATTTACAAGCTTGGGGGGGAAAAAAAGATTTCTCTCATGTGACAAATGGTCGTAGCAGCATCCTGAAAATGGTGTCAGCGGGAGTTTGGCCAATTTGAGCCTTTTTTATGAATATCTGTGAAGGCGATGTCTTCCCATCCGCCACTCCCCTCAGAGCGTCTGATGGAGCACTTGGCAGTAACTCATCTCTCGCTGCGTGGCCCGACAAGACAAATTGTTTCATTAACCTTTACCAGTGGGGCTCTGCTAGTCAGACTCTGCTCTCTAAATCTTGAGTGGGGGAAAAGTGCCAGTTTGCACACTGAAAGTTGCATCAGCAATTAAAAAAGCCATCAACAACTACATTTGTCCTTGTAAATGTTGTGCATGTTTTCTGAGAACCTGCCGTCCACCGTTGTTACGAGCTCTGTGCTCAACATAATGAGATCTAGTTTGTCGTGTAACACAATGGTGCTGACGTATCCATCTTCCCACGCAGTGGACATCACCGTCTACCACAAAGGTTTCCATGGCGATCTCAACGAGACCTTCTTTATCGGAGAGGTGGAAGAAGGAGCAAAGAAGCTGGTTCAGACTACGTATGAATGCCTTATGCAAGCCATCGACTCTGGTAGGCACCCGACACGTCTCTCGTTATGTCTGTTGGTGTTCAGCCCGATGCTGACGTTTGTTTTTCCGCTGCTGCAGTTAAATCATCCTGAGTCATATTTATCTGTTCAGAGAAGACAGTCGGGTTTCAGCGATAAAGGCTTCTGAGGACAGAGGTTGTTTTGGAATAAAGAGGCGCGTTAATGAAAGTGGCCAGGCCCGTAGATCAGCTGATATTCTCATTGGCTGAGAGCACTTAGACCTCAGAGCTCGTTTAAATTGACGGTTCAGCCTTTTATCCGAGAAGCACTCGCTTCTTTTAAGCCACCGTGAACAAAAAGGCCTGAAAGTGTGAAGGTTTGTGTGGTCGGACCCGAATGCAAATCACACGGCTCGAAATAAAATAAAAGATTCATGAAGTCAACAAAAGAACAAACAGCAACCCGAGCTGGAGCTGATTAAAAAGGTTCAACAAAATAAAGCTAACCGACAGATGCAAATGAACTCACGGAGTTAACAAACTAAAATTCTCAAAGGGAAATGGACTTGAATCAGGTGACCGGGAACAACAAACTGACTGACTGGAAACTGGAGGATCATAAACTGACACGGGTGATTGGAAAGTGACAGCAGCTGGGGCCAATCAGGGAACTGAAGGTAGGTGAGGTGGGTGTGGGGGGCAGGGAACACAGCAGGGACAACGACAGGACACGCAAGGAGACACAGGTGAGACGCAAGGAGACACAGGTGAGACGCAAGGAGACACAGGTGAGACGCAAGGAGACACAGGTGAGACGCAAGGAGACACAGGTGAGACGCAAGGAGACACAGGTGAGACGCAAGATTGAATCATAAAAAACATGACAGACTGACCAAAAAGTGTGATCACCATGACGACTGGGGAGATTATATGATATAATTAAAAACAGGGCTTCAACTAACAGCTATTTGTATTCTATAAGAAATAACAACAAAAAGTTACCATTTGTTGCCCAAGAAAACATCTACAAATGTCTTGTTTAGTCCGACTACACGTTCAAAAGCCGAAGATGTTCAGTTTACTGTCAAGTCACAGTGTTTTTTTTCTTTATGTTGCTATCAGTGTTGAACTTCCTGTTTGGCTCGGGTAGTAAACTTTGGCCGCCTCTCCTCAGTGAAGCCCGGCGTTCGCTACAGAGAGTTGGGGAACATCATTCAGAAGCACGCGCAGGCCAACGGCTTCTCCGTGGTACGAAGCTACTGCGGCCACGGCATCCACAGACTTTTCCACACCGCTCCCAACGTGCCACACTACGCCAGTGAGTAGCCTCCGACCCGCCCGTCTCCAGACGCTCGCCCGTTCAAACCGCCTGATTTCTGTTCTCCTGAACTTCACAGAAAACAAAGCGGTCGGAGTCATGAAGCCCGGCCACGTGTTCACCATCGAGCCCATGATATGTGAAGGTGAGTTTAGGAGACATTGAACAGAAATAGAACATCACTGCCTTGTTGCAATTACAGAAAATGAATATCAAGAGTCGGAGACAGTAAAACAAGAGCGAAGTCCGTTCTGTTATAACCACGTATCTCCAACGTTTTATAAGCTTCGTAAAATGTTTTCAGCTCAATTTATTTGGCTTCAGAAGTTGTAGAATCGTACAGGAACACTTTATTCTCCAGTTTGTCCGACCAGGTTTCTAGATACTTGGATTTCTTAGGAGTGAAACTCACATAATTAGATGTCTTAAAGAAAATTAGTAAAAAGATTTAAACCTCCTTTTTTTCATCTTCACCCTCTGCTTTGGACTCACGGAGGGTTAAACGGTGTGTGAGACACAGTTGAGCTCTAAAACGTCTCATCAGTATTTAAACCCACCGAATAGCTCGCAGGTGTCCAGTGAGTCAGCCAGAGGTTGGTTTCCACACTTCTGTTTCATTGTGTGATGTCTCATGTCTCACGTCTCAGGTGGCTGGCAGGACGAGACGTGGCCCGACGGCTGGACGGCGGTAACCCGAGACGGGAAGCGCTCGGCCCAGTTCGAACACACCCTGCTGGTGACGGAGACCGGCTGTGAGATCCTGACCCGCCGCCCCGAGGAGAACGGACGCGCTCACTTCCTGAGCGAGATGTAGGCGGGACCGGACCGCACCAAGGACTGGACTTTGCCACACACACACACACACACACACACACACACACACACACACACAAACACAAACAAACACACATGTCAAACGTAGAGGCACCACTCCTCGAGCTCAGTGTGACTGTAGCTCTTCTGGTTCTTTGAATTATATCGGTTCCTCATATTAAATGGAAGTACTTGAATGTGATGGCTTTATTAGTGAACTGTATCCTTCGGAGGAAATATAAAAGTATTTATGAGATTTGGTTTTGCTTCGTGGTCGGGCCGGACACCGGGCCGGACACCGGGCCTGGTTTGAACCGGTCACCTGGTTGTTGTCTGTGTGGAGCTCCGAGCGAGTTCAACCAGCGCGCCACGCTTTGCTTCTTTTCCTTCGGCCTCTATTTAAATTACAAGGCAGGAGAAGAAGCGGCGTTATTCAGACACAGGAAGGTTCCAGGAAACGAACGAAGCCGCTCGCCAACGAGCAAAACTTGTACAAACTTCCATTAACTCGAGTTTGATCTCTGGCAGCCATGTTGGATATCTTCAGTACTGATGGAAAAGAAGCAGAGTTCATTCATGTTTCGAGGGTTATGTGTTTAAAAACTGGCCGTACTTAAAGGAGTAGTTTGAAAATATCAACACCACTCTCCTGTCCGTTAGCAGCAGCTGGTTAGCTTTGCTTAGCCTCACTAATAATAAAACAGGAAGCAGGAGGGAAATGGTTCAAATCCATTTATCACTAAAGCTCAGCGGTGTTTCATTTGTTTAATTTACAGAGAAACAGCTGCAGCTGTCTGGATTAAACAAACCCGATATAACGTGTTGAATAGGGAGCGTTAGCCGCGGGGTTAGCCGGCCTGCTTCATGCTAAGCTAAGATAAATATCTGTTGCGTCACGTTTAGCATCCAGACATCCTCAGACCCGTAAGAGCCCGTTGGTTCGCCGATCGTAGTACGTCGCCGTCATCTTCACCCGTGCAGGTGTCCAGTACGAGCACTCCAACCCAGTTGTTGTATCTCCAGTGTGGCTAACGGTTTGTTAGAGTCGTGTCGTAGCCCCGCAGCGTCTCCACAGATACCGACGCCGAGGAGCTCTCCTTCTTCTCCTTCGGTGTCCGATAGCCCAGGTGTAGCAAATTGAGCCTTAACATGTGAATCTAGGAGTTAAAACTTAAACCGGTGTTCCCCCCCCCCCCCTCCTCCCCCCTCCCCCCTCCTCCCCCCATTTACTCGGCGGTCACCATTCACTTGGATGTGGGGATGTTCCCGGTGCGAGCAGCCGTATTTCTACATTTTCAGAGGACTAATGTGATCACGGTCTCTCTGCCATCTTTGTATTTCTTCTAACGGAGTAATAAATGACTCTTCTGTAGCTTCTGTGTGGCTGAATTTGTCCTTGAACAGATCAGTGATCTGAATCCCAGAAGTGGTTTAATTCACCGGCTTCTTCTTCACTGAAAAGACTGTCGGGGTTCAGACCTCCTTAATTCCTCTTTAAACTCGGTGGAGGATCGAAACACACGAGATCAAAGTTACACCGGCGACATTTAACTTCACAAAGTTGGAGAAAGTTTCTTTGCTTCTGTAAATTCACGACTGCAGCAGCACGAACAAACTTCGTTCAAAACTTTGCCTATTCAGACTTTTATTAGAAGTCCAAGCACCAACGGCGTTTGAAGCCTGTTGCATTAGTTCTGATGATGATGATGATGATGATGGGTATTTCTATTTTTAGAAATGTAGGCGGGGCAAAAGAAACGTTTTAATTGGTCGATAATGAACCCGGAAAATTTTCTTCAGAGAAAAAACAGTAATATCTACCATTAGTTATAATAAAGATCAACATGTTCAGATGGGTAACTTCTGAGGGTTTATCTACACGCGTTCCTTACATGGAGCTGCATCTGCTGGTTTTAGGCCACGCCCATTTCTGTCTCGTTTAGTTTTTCGCAAAATCGCACAAATGCTAAACCGACTTTTTCAAACCGGTTTTGGTGATTATAATCGTACTGCGTGATGTTTAAACAAAGTTCGTGAGATTTCGTTTTGTTTGCGATGTAAGAGCTCAAATCTAATTTGAGCTGAAACATTTTGTGGTGACAGTTTTGCTAAATGAGGCAATAAAATTGTAAAATACTTGATTAACATTCCTGCTGGCTGCCGTCGTGCACGCTGCTCATTTGCTCGTTGCCACAGCGCTCATTAATGATAATAATTATACGTGTATTTTTCACACTACGATGCTACGTTGAGGTAATTAACCCCATTAAGCTACAAAGGCCACAATCTTCTTAGTAATTTGTGTCTTTGGACCAGAAATCTTCACCACAGAAATACAGAGTAGAAAAAAAACAAGCAACCCGATTGGCTAAACTAGGAACAGCATGGAGTTGTAGGAACTCTCCAGAGTCTGGAAATGACACTTAAATCATCTTTTAAACGTGTCGGATCATTTCCCTTAAAAAAAGAAAACAAATCTAACATGAAGTAAAAGATATTCGGAGTATTTAAACAATCTGGACTTCATCTGCGGTATTTTTCAGCATACTTTTATACAACTTCACACTTTGTTCCCCCCCCAAAAAGACCCACTCAGCAGTTGTGGTTGTCCTCCCCTATTATTCCTTCAGACTAGATCAAAGAATATTTCTGAACATTTCTGAATAATCTAGTTTTTGATTGGTGTTTTTTCTTTTCCTTCTCCTCGCCGTGTTCTTTCTGGGGGAGAGACGCCGATCAAAGAGCCGCCCGACTCTGCTTTGTTCAAATAATACACACGAACGGAGAATTGAAAGATTATTTATTAAAGGGAGGCGAGTAAACGCGGAGGAAGACGACGGTTCTCCGAGCTCCGTCTACACCTGAAGGACGACGCGGATGCTGAAAGTGGAATGAGAAAGTTAGATATCCGATTAGTTTCACACCTCACGCCTAACACGATCACTACTATTAATGTGAGTGAAGGCCTCTCGGTGCAAATTACTGCAGAGACCCACGATTCATCTTTATCTCCGCGTTGTCCTCAACAGAGGGCAGCGCTGACGCACGCCTTTCTTTCAAACAGACACAAAAACCCCAAGAGGGACGGCGGAGCCTCGCGTTAACACCACAAACAAACCCGGGAACGTGTCGAACATCGAGGCTTACCATTTCCCAGCATGCATCAGATCAAAACCATCCGTGATCCTCTCAAAGGGCAGAGTGTGAGTCACAAACTCATCCACTTTCAGCTTCTTGCTCATGTACTGCTCCACCAGTTTGGGAACACTTTCCACACTCTTGTACCCTGCGAGAAATCAAGAGGAAAGTTTCATCACGCAGGCAATCTCTCGTTTTCCTTCACTTGTCAGAGAAATTATACAAATGCTACCAAAGAACAAATGTCCACGGGAGATATTGATCAAAGGCACTCGAGTCAAACTCCTTTCATGTCAGAACCTGATACGCTTGTAAAGAAATACACAGTTTACAACTGAGGATCCATAAAAGTGAAAATGGAATAATAATTGAACTGAATCTCGTGTCAGTTGTGTCTTTGTCGTCACTTTTGCACGTCTGCAGTGTTTTTGTGTCTGTGGTTGTCTTGTCTGCTTTTCCTCGTGTCTCTGTTGTCTCTTTTGTAGTCACTGCGTCTTTCTGGAGTTTCTTCTTGCGGTTGTTTGGCCCCTTTTTTGTTAGTATGCTAACGTGCTAATTGATTTCGAATGATTTAGCGGTTTTCGCTATTGAACAGGTTTAAAGTTTGACCCCATGATGACACTCTGCAAAAAGTTCTTTAAGTTGTAAGAGCTCAACTGGTAATCCATCTAAAAGTTGTGGACTTGTAACAACATTTATTTATTTGTTTTAAAGTCACCATGTTGGTGGTTCGAGAGGAAAAGTCTCTTTTTACAGATGTGACCGTTTCAGCGGTGGACGTCGGTCGGTCAGGGATCACGTCGACTGATTAATAAGCGTCCAAAACCTCGAGGATGAACTGGTGTTTGTTGTGCGAGTAGTGAATGCCACAGTTATTAGTAACTACGTTAACATTTCTGAAAACATCCTCCTCATCAGCTCCGGTACCTCCGAAGGCCGTTCCTTTCCAGGTGCGTCCGGTCACCAGCTGGAAGGGTCGGGTGGAGATCTCCTGTCCGGCTGCTGCCACCCCGATGATGACGCTGGTGCCCCATCCTTTGTGGCAGGCCTCCAGCGCCGCTCTCTGGCACCAGGAGACAATATGAGGACGTCAGCGTGACCCGAACAGACTGCTGGTCCCTGCTCGATTCGGAGTCCGGGACTCACCATGATCGCCACGTTGCCCACACATTCGAAGGAGTAGTCCACGCCTCCGTCCGTCATGTCTACCAGGACCTCCTGGACGGGCTCGCCGTGGTCCTTCGGGTTCAGCACGTCCGTGGCCCCGAACTCTCGAGCGGTTTTAAACTTGTCGGGGTTCAGATCGATTCCAATAATCCGGGCCGCCCCGGCTGCTTTACAGCCCATGATCGCCGCGAGGCCCAGAGCCCCGAGGCCGAACACGGCACAGGTCGAGCCCGCCTCCACCTGCGGGTCAGAGCCGGTTCAGGTGAGCACGTCTAGTCGTGAAGGTGATTTGTTCGTTCCCGTGTCAACGCTCTCAACAGAGAATCTCAGAGAGTCACTGACCTCGGCGGTGTTCAGAGCCGCTCCGTAACCGGTGGTGATGCCGCAGCCCAGCAGACACACCTTGTCCAGAGGGGCCCTGCGGTCCACCTTGGCCAGGGAGATCTCGGCCACCACCGTGTACTCGGAGAACGTGCTGCAGCCCATGAAGTGGAAGAGGCTCTTCCCTCTGCAGGAGAACCGGCTCGTCCCGTCTGGCATCAGACCTTTGCCCTGAGTGAGCCTGGAGGACGAGACGCAGACTGAACTGTACACAACTGCTGGTACGATGGATTAGCTGACGAGCGGAGGATCTTTAACGCCGTACATTTACCTGATCTTCTGACACAAGTTGGTTTTGGGATTCTTACAGAACTTGCACTCTCCACACTGTGGGATATACAGAGGTATGACGGTGTCTCCTAAAACACAAGCACAGTGTTGCATTATGGGAACTGGCACTCTTTAAATCACACTCCGTAAGCACTTTACTAGGAACACCTGTACTGGTTCATGCTATTATCCAATCAGATCTAGTGCAAAGCAGATACAAGTCAGGAGCTTCAGTGAATGTTCACATCAGAGATCAGAACTTCGTGCCTTTAACGGTGACGTGATTGCTTGAGGTTGGAGTAAATCTGAAGCTGTCCAAACCAAATGGTAAAATGCTCTGCACTCATACAACACTTTATTTATTTATTATTTATTTTTATCACCTCAGCAGTCTCAAAGCTCTTTACAGGGTTTCCCATTCACACGTTAGTGGAGCTGAGCTGCCATGCAAAGTGCTCGCCGTACATTCACGCCCACGTTGGCACGCCAACGGGAGCAACACGGGCTTTAGTTTCTGGCCCACGGACACTTCGGCGGCGGAGGAGGAGGAGGAGCCAGGGATCAAACAAACAACCTTTTGATTAGTGGGCAACCCGCTCGACAGTCTGAGCCAACAAACAACATTTGCACAACAGTCTCAGAGTGTGCAATAAAACATCCCATGAGTGGCGGCCCAGCGGAGAGGAAAACGAAAACGCCCGGATGCAGTAACAGTGTGAGGAATGTTTGATTGGAAAACTTTGGTCCCGTTATACCAAGTGAATCATGGGTTTCATGTCACGGCGTGTTGGAGAATTGTTGCTGACCATTCACCATCTTCCAGCAGCGTCACGCAGCAGGTCAGAGGAGACGTCACCTCAAACTTTAACATGGTGAGTTCAACGGCTGCCTCAGTTACCTGATCTGAATCCAGAACAGGACACCGGCAGCGAGAATCGAAATCTGCAGAAACGATGTGATGCGATCACGTCGACAGGAAGTTTTCCAACCTTTTGTCGACTCTATCTCTGCGTTCTAATACTATCATACTGTGTAGTATGCGAGAAACAGATTCAGGATATCCCAATACATAAGTATGTGGCATGCAGTACGGCAAAAGTACCACGACGTCCTGCTACATCCGGTTGTATTTTGCGGTCTGGAGGCCAGCGTGCTAACTCTGGCTGTTCTGACCCACAATCCTCTGCAGCGGGAGATACGGGACATCGACGGAGCCACTAATGCTCCACCCAGAGAATTAAAAGGAAGCTTACTCGTTCCAAATCCCATCCTTCCTCTATTTCCTTCAAATGTTGCTCATGACACCAACAACTGAGGGAGAGTCCGCACGGTGTTCCTAATAAAGTGCTCGCTGTGTTTTATGTGAGAGAAGAAACGGGAAACCTGGTTGAAACTTGGTGACTCCGTCTCCGACACTCTCCACGACGCCGGCTCCCTCGTGGCCCAGAACCACCGGGAACACTCCCTCCGGGTCGGAGCCGCTCAGCGTGTACGAGTCGGTGTGACAGATCCCTGTGGCCGCGACCTGAAACACAGCGGTGGCAGCGGATCCATTTTAAAACTGATACCAAAGCTGCCACACACACCTTTCAGGCTCCAGCAACATAGGAGGTCAAAGTTCACTTTAGATTCAGACTGCAGATACAGTAACTGAGGAAATGCTCACAATAGATAAGGCTGAAAGAGGAGTGGGTCATTACAAGGTGCCGGTTACAGTGTGAAGACTGTATACCGGTATGGTAGGTTTCACATTGTTAGAAGAATGAGTTGCCTTTATCGACTTGTTGACTTGAGAGTTTGCTGGAACATTATTCATCCCATACACTTCTTAAAACCTTTGTAAATGTGAGTGCCACCAGCCCTGCCTCGTTACCTTGAGGCGGACCTCCCCCGCTTTAGGACAGGCCACCTCCACCTCCTCCATCACCAGCGGTTTCCCCGCCTCCCATGCTACTGCAGCTCTGCAGCGGATCACCTGCAACGACACAGTCGGACAGCTTCAGCTGGTCTGGAGACTTAACCCTGTCAGCGCCACGTGGAAGCAGAACCGTTAAAATAATGGATGCAAGGAAATCAAATGTAACTTCTTTAACTGTACATGACAAACAAGCAGAAATTTCACAATAAGCTGACCAGAACTTTGACCTTTTTATCTCCTTGAAGCAATAGGAGAGCTGTCGACCAAGAAACACAAAACTATTCATGAACTCCTTTTTCATCTAATACAGTGACTGTTTAACGAATACAATCACATGTGAAGCCAGCGTGCTTACCTTCCCTGCAGTTGTCATACTGTTTCACAGCACAACACACACACGGATGGATGTTCGGGAAGAGTGTGTACATTCAGACACTCAGTCGAGTTTAGACCAACCCCACCCACAGGCTCCGCCTCCCCGGCTCGCTCCACTTTCTGTTGTGCTCATTTCCTCCCCAAGGTGATATGGAAGACGTATTATTGTGCAGTCATGTGAAAAAATAAGATTGCATATTTTTGTGAACAGATAACAGGTGGTGTACTTGATCAGCACCACTGGGAAAATTAGGCTTTTCCATCATTTATTTAATAAAAATGTCAGATGTAATGTTCCCGTGTGGGAAAAGTAAGTACACCTCTGGTATCAGAAGATAATAATGTCCCTGTCAGCAGAAATAACTTCTTGTAGGTCTTCCTCCGGTCTCCAGCTGAAGTTTAAGAAAGAAGAGGTTCTTTCCAAAAATCCCTCCAAGCTGCAGAACAGTTTTCTGACAGTTTAAAACTCTCACACAGTATTTCAGTGGGACTCAGATTCCAGGCATCGACTCTCCATCCCATAACTCTCCAGTTCTGTACGTTTATCGAGCCGTTCCTTGGTGATGGTGTCAGTGTGCTGCAGATCGTTATCCTGATAAAAAAAAGTCCACTTTGGAACAGATGGCCTCGCATTATCTGAAGCCCTCTGTGATGAGGCAGCATTCATTGTTAAATCGATGACGGCGAGAAGCCCGGTGCCCGAAGCAGCTCAGAACCATAACAAACATGTCTGCTGTCACTGCGGCTACACAACTCGATCTTTTATTCATTATCCAGACGATATTACTCCAAAAGACTTGTTTTTTCATGCTAATTAGAGAACTGCACTTTAATATTCTTATTGAAAAGCTTTTTTTCTGCCGCTCCACCCACGCAGGACAAATCTGTGCAATCTCTTTCTGATTGTAGACACATGAACTTTGACACCAACAGCTGCAAGAGTCACCTGCTGCTCCCGTTATATTTTAAAACTCTTGGAAAGTTCTTTCTACATCAAACAGTTTGATCTCAGGTTGAATTTGCGGAGGCCGGCAATCGTTGAAAATCCACACTAACTTGAAGAAGATTTTTCTTACACTGGAATTATATATTTCTAATGATTTTATTTCTTATTAATGGGCTCCATCAGTGGTGGTTTCTCTGCAGTAGTTTGAACATGAAGGCCTGAATCACAGTTGAAGTTAAGATGCGTCTGCAGCTTGAACTGTGGGAGGCATCGATGTGGCCTCTAATGTTAATGATTGATTTATGAGGCTGGTAACTGATGAACTTCTTCTCTGCAGCAGAACGAACTCTCGGTCTTTACTTCTTGGGGCGGTCCTCATAAGAGAATATTTTCACAGTGTTTGATGGTTTTTACGACGCCTCTTGGTGTCTGAATTTATGGACTTTTCTTAGCTGAGCACCTCTTGCTATAATACGGACTCCAGTAGCTGAATGGTGCCGTTTGCTGTAAAGTATCCCATCAGCCCCTCCGCTGAGGGTCTCGCACACAAAGACGGCACTTTATTCTACCAGTTAATTATTGAAGGCTCACATGTTAACTGAAAACCATCGAGGTGGTAAAGATTTCACCAATAGAGTGGAAATGAATTTGTCAAAACAAACAGTGGCCACTTTGAGGAATTTATAATATGCAAAGTGTGAAATATACCCATCAGTGCACGAGAGGATACTATCAGTGTCACGCTTTGCCCCGAGGCATGAAGAGGACACGCATGTATGAATGTCATGTGAGCAAGTTTACACAGAGGGGAGGTCTTGAGTGGCGGACTTTCACTCAGGAGATCTCACGTGTTCAAGCCCACGAGGACGCAAACGTCAACGTGGATTTCAACCTATGTAGCCTGATGTACATCAAGTAACTTCTGAGATGTTACTTGTGTACAATTATTTCATAGCTTTGATGTCTTCAGTTATATTCTTCACTGTAGAAAATAGTAAAAATAAGAAATGAGTCAGACAGGAAACTGGTGTAGAAGAGACTGGCCCAAAAGCCTGAGTCAAAAGTCTTAACTGGAAACTGGAGTGTACAAATAATAGAATAAAGGGAAGCGACCAAATCTGAAGGCAGAGTAAGGGAAGAAAAACCAGAGGAGGAGGCGGAGGATTAAAAACCTGGAAGACCAACAAACAGCTGTGAAGCTTCACACCGAGTAGAAACATGAAATGACAGTGAACACGCAGGTTATAAAGGCCGAGCGGAGGAGAGACAATAAAACACAGGTGGAACATAATCAGGGCGGAGCAGCAGGTAATCTCAGCGCTGGGGAAACCGTTGTTGCAACACAAAACTCAACCCACATGTCAGAAAGAGCCGGAGAATACCAGCCAGAGCAGGAAGAAGACAGGAGGCGAGAGGGAGAAGGCAGGAGGCGAGAGGGAGAAGACAGGAGGTGAGAGGGAGAAGGCAGGAGGCGAGAGGGGGATGAGGAGGAGGCGAGAGGGGGACGAGAGGAGGCAAGAGGGAGAAGACAGGAGGCGAGAGGGAGATGAGAGGGAGAAGGCAGGAGGCGAGAGGGGGACGAGAGGAGGCAAGAGGGAGGCGAGAGGCCGACTGATCGGGAGGTGATGGGAGGAGTCAGGACCAGAGTTCTGCTCACTAATACTACAGTGGATTTATTTAAATTAACCCTTTAAAAATTAAAAAAAACCAACTCGTATAGGGATTTTACAAACAATATACCAACAGAAACCAAAGAAAAACATGCAACAATGCAAAAAAACAACAAAATTTGGTTTGTAAAATTTATAGTTTTCTCATAACGCAAATGAAGACAAAAGATCGAGAAAAACTAGGAGGGTCATCAAATTCAGCGTTCGTTAAATCTGTTTTAAAGGGAACTTCAAAGACCGGTTTCATTAACGGCTGTCGGACTCAGGCAGATAAAAGTTCAACAGTACAAAGACAACCTGACAGGGACTGGTGGAAAGGGGCCGCTACATATACTGGAGAGGGAACGAGGGAATCAGCCACAGGTGGGCGGCGAGGTCACATGATACAGGTGGCAGGAACAGAGGTAGCTGTAGAGCGAGTGGGAGAGAGACGGTCGGGTTAATGAAGGAAACAGACAACAGTCGGGAGGATGTCGTGACCCACAATACTGAATGAGACGTGCAGGGTCGCAGATTTTTATGATTCACAATGCAGCAGGGAAAAAAAAGGCTTCGGCAGGTCGAAGAGGAACTGAAGCATGACGGCAGAAATTAAAAGAATTACAAACAATACTATAATGTGATAACTGATGTATGAAACAAAAGCTGTACATGATCATTTATCTGTTACAATGTGGATCAAAAGGTCAACAACTCATTTTAAAGAACCGCACCGATGGAAATCAAACTTTTAACCTTGTTACCGTGGCCGTGTCATATTTTGTTTTACGTCTTCTAACATATAAAAAGAGTTACAGATGAAATATCATGAGTAAAATAAAAAGCCAATGCCACCGCTGAGCAGGTCTGTTTTCATCTGCAGTCACTCGTCTTAAAAACATGCATTTAGACAGACAAGGTTTCATATGTCACAGACCAGAGGAACCAATCCCCTCAATGTGTGGGCGGGGCTTTCCATTTCACTGAGCTGCCAGCTGGAGCTGCCGGCGGAGAGGTGGGTGGAGAAAGAGACAACGGAGACCGAGAGATCAGCTTATCAAAGGAAACTAATTTACGTCAGGAGAATTAATGTCTGTAGAGTTGCAGGTATAAAAGTAAAATCACAATCTTCTCACAAATATTATGTTTTTGCATCGTCCGACGGCCCGTTCTTGTGAATGCAATTTCTCAAGAAAGCTTTTAGGGAATTTCTTTAAACTTCACTAAATAGTCACTTGGCACCAACGATGAACTGATAAGATTTTGCTGGTCAAAAGTCAAATGTCAAGCTCACTGGACCGTCACACTGGCTTATCCTCGTGAACGCGATATTTCAGGAACGTCTGGGGGGAGTTTCTTCAAATTTGTCACAAATATTTAATTGAAGTCAAGGATGAACTGATAACATTTTGGTGTTCAAAGGTCAATGTTCACTGTGAATTTACATCTGTTTCCCCACTATGAACGCAAAATCTCAGGAACGCCTTGAGGAAATCTCGAACGCAGCATGAACTGCATTTACACTACAACTTGAAATGTCAGCGGAGGCATTCAACCACCAGGCGGTAATTATAGTTTAATTTAGGGATGTGGTGCCACAATGATTGGGCAACACAATCTAGTATGTGAAAAGTCAAATGAGAGGATGTTACTCTGGGGATAAATCAGCAGTTATACGGAATAATATGGCCTCATATTAGTTGATTGAGAGTGCATGGTGTTTCACTGTAATATCCCCTCTTTTATTACAGATTATTGAAGAAGCGGTTGGAAGGACTCCTGGGGGACAAATCCTGGAGTCCATCGTCTCAGAGTAATTACAACATTGCCTGTCATGGGGAGCAAACACTGATATCATTTGGCTGGTTTGTGTAAATCTGAACTGTTTTTTTCTTTAAAAACAGAGTTTAATAGAGCATTCAGTGACATAATAGAAAATTCTGTGGACATGCAACCCAATAAAACCAAAAAGACAACAATGAAACCACAAACTGATGTGTTTAGACTATTTATTTTGCTCCGTAAACACTTTGACATGTTTAGGTTTTGCATCTATGAACACAGCAGATTCTCACAATCATGATCTGCACATTGTTCACTGAATAGTGTCGGCTAATTCTGTTTATTTTGTGCGTGGCATTATTTGTATGTATATTTTGCTGTATTAATGGGAAATCACTGCAGTACTTTGGTGTCATTGGAAGCAGCACGATGGTCTTACTGCGGAGAAACACTCAGGACTATGCGGATGCTGTGGAACAAAAACAGAACGAAGAATTTTATTTCTTTGTGCTGCTATTGAGTAAAAAATGGTGGCGAAAGTAGAAGAGTGTTAATCTACCATTTGCTGTGCTTCATCAGCTCGATGGCGTCGTTGACTTGGTCCAACGTCATGTTGTGAGTGATGAACTCATCCAGCTTCAGCTTCTTCTCCATGTAGGCTTTGACCATCTTAGGCACGCCGTCCTTACTCTTAAATCCTGAGAGAATAAAAGCAGAGAGTCTCAACCAGGAGCTACAAAGAAGATGAAGAATTACAGGATATCAACCCAAAGCTGTTGAATTACCAGAGATCTATTCGTCAGTGGTGTTCATACAATGTTCATCTGTCTCACCTCCAAACAAGGATCCCTTCCATGTGCGTCCAGCAATGAGCTGAACCGGTCGGATGGCCGTGTCGTGCATGTCTGTCCAGCCGACAATCACGCCGACACCCCAACCTTTCACACAAGACTCGATGGCACTGCGCTAGAAGGAGGAACAGCACAAGGTCAGGTGACTTGGTCTAAATCTAGCTGACAACATGGACTGGTTAGTGTCATTAATGACACTCAGCTCTTCAATAACCACTGGTAGAAAAGAGCAAATGAGCCCAGTTGACTTCACAGTCATGACCAAGGTCATTGGTGAAACATCCATCCATCCATTTGCGATACCTTTCCAGGTTAAACACGTCCTGTACCAGCTTACATTGGGGGAGAGTTGGGTACCTCCTGGAACGGGATAGTTTGGCACCTTTTCAGCAAACTGCTCCAGTTCTTGATGGGTGCCTTCTCCATAGACTTTCAAACGGATTAACATCAAGACTCAAAGTGGGACTTCCGAATGGAGCATTGAATAAATCTCCGTACCATGACTTCCACGTTCCCGACGCATTCCAGGGAGAAGTCCACTCCTCCGTTGGTCATCTCAGACAGCACTTGGCCGATGGCTTTATCGTGATCTTTGGGGTTCACGAATTCGGTCGCTCCGAACACTTTGGCCTTCTCGAATTTGTCTGGATTCGTGTCGATGGCGATGATCCTTTTGGCTCCTGCGTTCTTGCAGCCCATGACGGCAGCCAAACCCACGGCTCCCAGGCCGAACACGGCACACGTGGAGCCCGGTTCTACCTGAAGGACGACAGACTTCGCTCACTTTGGGTTGGAAGGTTTTCAATTCAATTCAATTTCATTTATATAGCGCCAAATCACAACAGAGGTTATTTCATAGCACTTTAACACATCAAAGTCCGTACAGCAGAACTTTACAATATTATACAGACAAAGTTTTGTATCTCAGAAGTAGTAATTAGTCTTTTGGACATTTTTGAATCTGGGCAGCACAATGAAATTGGAAGTGTACAGAGGTTATTTTGCATCCGTTATCCCTGACGTCCAAACCTTAGCGGTATTAACCGCTGCTCCGTATCCGGTGCAGATCCCACAGCCGAGGAGACAGACTTTGTCCAGAGGAGCAGCAGGGTCGATCTTAGCCACGGCGATCTGTTTCACCACAGTGTACTCAGAGAAGGTGCTGGTTCCACAAAGCTGCAGCACTTTCTTCCCCTTACAGGTGAACCTGGACTCCGGCTCTGTCTTCATATCGGCAAGAACAAGGGGACTGAAAGAAGGTTTGGTGAGTGAAGCTTTGGGCAAAATTGAATAAGGAACATCTTGTAATTCCCGATAGTCGACTGCAGGGTGATCTAATCTTTACTGGTCTGTGTTTATCAGACATTTAAAGACATAATGAAGAAAAGGCAGGAAGATAAATACAAAACTCACCATGAGTTTTCACACTGGTTGGTCTTGGGACTCTTACAGAAGCGACACTCTCTACACTGGGAGAGGAAGAGAGGAATCACCTTGTCTCCTGAAAGATAAAAAAAAAACCAAACATTGCAATGCAGGTTGGGCCTCTGTTTACTTTCCCCACACAATCCCACCAAGTCGCAACTCATCAAGACATCACCTGTCAGTATATGAACTGCCGGATAGAAGCCTTCGCTTTGGTATTTCAACTATCACCATTTTGGTTTTTTGGAGCCTGAAGTGACCACATTTGAATGAGTTGTAGATCAACTGTCTGAGAATCTGAGGGCACTATTCCCACCCACTCAAGTGTCAAACCTCAATCCACCATAAGTATATTAATCAAACCAAACACACCTCTCTTTGAGGCCTAATATCTGCTCAGTGGTGGGATTATTTTCATAAGGACCACCAGATGACAGACTGGAAGGATAGAATTTAATGAATGAAAAACGGACTTTGTTTTTCCTGAGAAGTTGAATGGGAGTCTAGAAGAACCAGAGGTGTTTTGGGACCAGCCCCTAGCAGCCCTCGGTGGTATTGCACTTTAAGAAATTTAAGTTTTTCTTTTCAAAACCGGCAGACTATGTCCATTTTTATTAAACCGACTATGATTACCACTAATCTTCCCCCCAAACTGTCAGCTTTATATTTCTGCAAACATATGGATTAAATTAATGAGGTTCAATCTGTTCATAATCAGCTTTCCTAATGCCTTATCTTTTGGTGATTTATCCATCTTTGGTGTAAAACCTGCTTCTCAGCTGCACCTGAACTGTATGAATGTATGAGCAAGAGTTCAAATGTTGAATAAAAACCAGCAGCTCTATTGGTCACCTCAGACAGAGGACATGTCCCGAATCCAAACATGTCCCAGCTCTGTAGTCAACACACAGTTTTGAGGATGATATCAATCTTTTCATCTCCCCCCCCCGCCCCCCAAAAAAAAAAAAAAACGGTGGAACATTTCAAAACTGACCTGGCTGAAATTCAGTGACTCCAGGTCCGACACTCTCCACGATGCCAGCGGCCTCGTGGCCGAGGACGACTGGGAAACCCTTCTCATGCTTGAACTCAAAAAGGCTGTAAAGGTCCGAGTGGCACACGGATGTTGCAACAATCTGCACCGAAGAGAAACAATAAGAAGACAAAGACGATGGAGGGGACATGCTGATGGGAGGGTTCACTCAGTGGGTGCAGTAGTACGAACAATGCGTTCACATTATACAGTCAATATTTGTTAAATCCATCTGACCAGTAACACTGTTGGTGTGTCTTGATCGTTGACGTCACTCACCTTGATGCGGACCTCGTTGGCTTGGGGCGGGGCCACCTCGATCTCCTCCATCACCAGAGGCTTGTTGGGCTCCCAGGCCACGGCTGCCTTACACTTGATGACCTGCAGGACACCACATAAAAATACAGAGTCAGGTGTGACAGATTCTATTTGTCATGAACATCTGGCCAAAGGACCACAGATTGAAGTAAGACAGCTGGTTAACACCATTATATTTATAGACATGGAAACATGTATTAACCCTTTATAAATAATTAGATGAAAAGAATATATTTATAGGGATTAAAAAAATAATAGCCACACCCCTTTCTGAAATGTTTCAAGTACCTTTAACGTTTGTAGTCTAAAGTATTTTCACATCAACCTGACAGGATGAGGAAAAGAAAGACTTCTGCATCTGATAGATAAACAAAACTTATTGTCATCACTTCACGTTTAATGTAAAATAAAAAATGCTGCATGAGCAAGAACTAGAAGAAAATATAGTAATCCCATGTGTTTACTTGAAGGTGAGCACTCATCCAATATATGCTACATCACACACACAAAAAAAGTACCAAATCAAGAAAACATTGTCCACAGTTTTTTAAGTACATGTTATCAGCTACATTTGGATATTTCTGATCAAACTGCTCCTGGGAAACAAGTTTCATTACCAGACTGTGCGGTCACCAAGAAAACCACTGAATAAACAAGCCGTCACAGATTTGATACAGAAAGTTATTCGTTTACACATTCTGGAAACATGATAAATGATCAAGCTTCCATTTGTTTGTTTTAGGGTTAACAGTCCTCATCTTTGCCCGATGCAACAACTTACACTGTTGCATAACTGTGGTTATGCAATATTTCACTGTTTTAAAAGGGTAAAAGAGAAATCGAGATATTAAGAAACAGAAACTGTGAATTTTAAGGTGAAGAAACTTCAATATTTAACCATCACAGATCTGATGGCAGTAAAATGAAGAGTTTTCCGTTAGTTCTGGAGAGATTCTTCTTGTAACCAGCGACTTACAGAAATGTAGGTACACGTTTTTACACAATAGCACTTAAATGCTTCTTAATAAAGTGTATAAAATAAAAAAAAAATAAAAAAATCAAAAAATAGCGTCATTATCAGCTTGGAATTCCACACATTTACATGTCATGTACTGAATCAACTATACAGTTGTGCAGTGTGTGCATGCATAATGACACAGGACTGTCAAACATGTCACACTTTTTTTTAATTATTTGCAGAAAATCTTTTATGTTTCTTTACACTTACTTTTCCAGCTGTGGCCATTTTTGCTGTGAAGACGAGCGTCCAGAAGGTCCAGAGGAGTGAAGAGAGGACTGCAGCTGCAGGACAGAGAGGGAGGAAGGAACCAGGTCCTGGACCTGAGCTTTATGTATTGGTGCAAAATTAAAGCAGTTTGGACATCAGTCAAATGGGGAAGGACTTGGACTGGAACTGAAATGCTGTGCTGTGAGTTCTGAGAAACAAACCAGAAACAGCCACAATGGAATGAAAATGTATTGACACCACTTTTCATATTAATACCTCATGTAGTTTGCTACCAAGGATTATATAAAACTTTTATGTAAATATATATTTTTTCCAAATAAGCCCTCAGCTCCCTGGTATTCCTCAAACCATCAGTCTTTTACAATGTTAACAAGATTACTATCACAACAATGCTGAATGAAAATTATAGGCAATGTTGTAGTTTCCAGTTTGACCTCATGGTTCAGAACACCATTTTGGAGGTTTTAATGACAACAGTTCTGCAAATGAAGATGGGCCTGAGGCTACTGATGATGAGGCTGTTGAGCATGTGTGAGATAATGCTAACTGTGTTCAAGTGAAGACAAACAGGTTGGCGCTCATATCAACTGAAAATATGGAGGGATCTGTATGAGTCAGGCTTGTGTAGGAAAAAGTGCTGTTACAATGCATCTGATTGAATAAGAACCAAACACAACAAAACAAAAGCAAAAGTCCCACGAGAAGCGAGCTGGAGTCTGAATGGGAGCAACCTGCTCTGGAATGCCTGTCTAAAGGCAAAATTAAGGAACTGACTGTGGTGGGACGCCAGTCACGTGAAAATAAGCATCTTTTACACCAAAGTTTCATTCTCCTGCCGACACAGACTGGAAAACATCTGCTGTGCAACCATGTAAATAAAAAAAAGTGAACCGGTTCAGCCACCTGAAGGATTGAGTGAAAGCGAACAATACAAGGTCACAAACCGGATATATGGCTGGTGTGTGATATGTGACGAATGAAATGCTAGAGAGCTTTCATTTAAAACACATAGAGGAAGTCACTGCGTTGGGATGACCAGAGATGAAACCAATGTTTCACTGTTGTAAACTCCTCCTAAAGCTCCATCAAGCCCAGGCTGCTGCTGGCACTCAACATTTTGGACACATAGTACTGTGGTCATTTTACAAGAAAGAGGAACCAATTGATTAACTCAGGAGGTTGAGGTTGGAGGAAAACATGCAAACAATACTTACACAGTTCTTCAGGTTACAGACAAAAAGGCAAAAGTTATAAGCAAGGAAAGTATTAAGAGACAAGAACAGAATATAAGAAATGAACTCACGAGGAGGAACAAAGATGATCTGACAACTGACAGGTGGAGAGGCGGGACTAAATGCAACGTGGGCTGATGGACCAATGAGACACAGGTGAGCACAGGAACTGGCAGGAAAAAGACAGGAAGTACAGTAAACAGAGGGGAGTGATTTTAAAATAAAACAGGAAACAGCCGAGGCATGCATGTTGGGGTGATTGGTGATTTAAATTGTCTGTCGGTGTGAATGGTTGCCTGTCTTTCTGTGATGGACTGGAGCTGGGATAGGCTGCCTCCTTCTCCAATGACCCCGTACAGGACAAAGCCAGTATAGATACATAGATGATATTTTCAACAAATAAAATGTAAAGATGGAGATTTTGTCATGTTCTTCCAATGAAGTCTTCCTCAAATTAGAATTAATGAGAAGAATGTAGAAGATTCAGTTAATCTTGCTGATATTATTAATTTCAGAAAAATGAATAAGATATGCAGACTTGTTGGTTTAAACGTTACTTTAAGACATTCAAGGTCATATGTCATGATTCAAAATGCAGATGTAAACAAAGCTTTTGCAGAATTAATTGTCATGAATGTGATTTACATTAGCTCGCGTCCTGTAGCAGCCAATCTCGGACAGGATGTTTCTCTCATTCTATCAAAGTCTTTGCTTTTCCCATCAAGACACACTGATAGTTTAAAGAAGCTGAGAGTTCAGATCAGCGGAAACAAATTCTTTTTAATAATGATTTCAGGTATAAATGTAAACAAATCATATAATTAAGGAACCAAGAAAGATGATGTTTCTCTTTAAAAAAGAAATATTATTCCAGACAAATTAGAAAGAAGCCTTTTTTTTCCATCCCTGATTAGAAGAGACTGAAATAATTTAAACTGGATCTGAGGATATATCAGCTGTTATTCTGTATAATGTTGTACCTGGTGTTTCTATATACAGAGCTGTGGAGACTCGAGCCCAGTAAAACCAGAAAAACAACGAGGAAACCACAAACTGATGTGTTTAGACTATTTATTTTGCTTCATAAAAACTTTGACATGTTTAGGTTTTGCATCTATGAACACAGCAGATTCTCACAATCATGATCTGCACATTGTTCACTGAATAGTGTCGGCTAATTCTGTTTATTTTGTGCGTGGCATTATTTGTATGTATATTTTGCTGTATATTATAATGGAAAATCACTGCAGTACTTTGGTGTCATTGGAAGCAGCACGATGGTCTTATTGCGGAGAAACACTCAGGACTATGCGGATGCTGTGGAACAAAAACAGAACGAAGAATTTTATTTCTTTGTGCTGCTATTGAGTAAAAAATGGTGGCGAAAGTAGAAGAGTGTTAATCGACCATTTGCAGTTCTTCATCAGTTCGATGGCGTCGTTGACTTGGTCCAACGTCATGTTGTGAGTGATGAACTCATCCAGCTTCAGCTTCTTCTCCATGTAGGCTTTGACCATCTTAGGCACGCCGTCCTTACTCTTAAATCCTGAGAGAATAAAAGCAGAGAGTCTCAACCAGGAGCTACAAAGAAGATGAAGAATTACAGGATATCAACCCAAAGCTGTTGAATTACCAGAGATCTATTCGTCAGTGGTGTTCATACAATGTTCATCTGTCTCACCTCCAAACAAGGATCCCTTCCATGTGCGTCCAGCAATGAGCTGAACCGGTCGGATGGCCGTGTCGTGCATGTCTGTCCAGCCGACAATCACGCCGACACCCCAACCTTTCACACAAGACTCGATGGCACTGCGCTAGAAGGAGGAACAGCACAAGGTCAGGTGACTTGGTCTAAATCTAGCTGACAACATGGACTGGTTAGTGTCATTAATGACACTCAGCTCTTCAATAACCACTGGTAGAAAAGAGCAAATGAGCCCAGTTGACTTCACAGTCATGACCAAGGTCATTGGTGAAACATCCATCCATCCATTTGCGATACCTTTCCAGGTTAAACACGTCCTGTACCAGCTTACATTGGGGGAGAGTTGGGTACCTCCTGGAACGGGATAGTTTGGCACCTTTTCAGCAAACGGCTCCAGTTCTTGATGGGTGCCTTCTCCATAGACTTTCAAACGGATTAACATCAAGACTCAAAGTGGGACTTCCGAATGGAGCATTGAATAAATCTCCGTACCATGACTTCCACGTTCCCGACGCATTCCAGGGAGAAGTCCACTCCTCCGTTGGTCATCTCAGACAGCACTTGGCCGATGGCTTTATCGTGATCTTTGGGGTTCACGAATTCGGTCGCTCCGAACACTTTGGCCTTCTCGAATTTGTCTGGATTCGTGTCGATGGCGATGATCCTTTTGGCTCCTGCGTTCTTGCAGCCCATGACGGCAGCCAAACCCACGGCTCCCAGGCCGAACACGGCACACGTGGAGCCCGGTTCTACCTGAAGGACGACAGACTTCGCTCACTTTGGGTTGGAAGGTTTTCAATTCAATTCAATTTCATTTATATAGCGCCAAATCACAACAGAGGTTATTTCATAGCACTTTAACACATCAAAGTCCGTACAGCAGAACTTTACAATATTATACAGAGAAAGTTTTGTATCTCAGAAGTAGTAATTAGTCTTTTGGACATTTTTGAATCTGGGCAGCACAATGAAATTGGAAGTGTACAGAGGTTATTTTGCATCCGTTATCCCTGACGTCCAAACCTTAGCGGTATTAACCGCTGCTCCGTATCCGGTGCAGATCCCACAGCCGAGGAGACAGACTTTGTCCAGAGGAGCAGCAGGGTCGATCTTAGCCACGGCGATCTGTTTCACCACAGTGTACTCAGAGAAGGTGCTGGTTCCCCAAAGCTGCAGCACTTTCTTCCCCTTACAGGTGAACCTGGACTCCGGCTCTGTCTTCATATCGGCAAGAACAAGGGGACTGAAAGAAGGTTTGGTGAGTGAAGCTTTGGGCAAAATTGAATAAGGAACATCTTGTAATTCCCGATAGTCGACTGCAGGGTGATCTAATCTTTACTGGTCTGTGTTTATCAGACATTTAAAGACACAATGAAGAAAAGGCAGGAAGATAAATACAAAACTCACCATGAGTTTTCACACTGGTTGGTCTTGGGACTCTTACAGAAGCGACACTCTCTACACTGGGAGATGAAGAGAGGAATCACCTTGTCTCCTGAAAGATAAAAAAAAAACATTGCAATGCAGGTTAGGCCTCTGTTTACTTTCCCCACACAATCCCACCAAGTCGCAACTCATCAAGACATCACCTGTCGGTATGTGAACTGCCGGATAGAAGCCTTCACTTTGGTATTTGGGCTGTCACCATCTTTTTTGGAGCCAGAAGTGACAACATCTTAGGATTTGAACCATCTACTAATGTGTCACACCAGACACGTCATTCTTTGAGGCGTAATATCTGCTGAATTATGAAATTATTTTCTGAAAGACTGACAGAACACTGATGAGAAGGAGTGAATGACAACATAACTTGTGAAAATAATGGACTTTGCATTTCATGAAAAGTTGAATGGGTGCCTATCTGAGCCCGCCCCTAGCAACCCTGGGTGGTATTGCACTTGAAGTCACTCCCGACAGACTGTTGTAGGAGGTAAAACTAGGTGGAAAACATCTATAATAACTGTGCTAACATATCCAAAGAACAAACGTTGTTAACCTGTTGACCATAGAGTTGTGTTTAACAAGATTGTCTGTGTAACTTGTAGGAATCAGAAGGCCAAAGGGGAGGGGGTGCACACGGAGCTGGCGCATGCGCAGTCTCTATGTAAGCCAGCTGGCATGCACTTCCTGTGAACCCGGGAGGGATAAAAAGCCGAGTCAGCAACCTCGAGCCAGAAGGCCCGTGGGGGAAGAATCTCTAGGGGGTCGTAACGGATGACATTTCTGCTGGCTTGGCAGGAAATGATCAGACATGGGTGCACCACCTGTGCATGAACAAAGAGGGCTACGATTTCATGCCAAACTAGGGAAACACAAAATAAAAGGAGGAGCCCTGAATAGTATATAGAAAAGAACGTAAAGCGGCTCAGGAGTGCGAATGTTTGTTTGCTCCGGGGGCCCCCGTCATTTTATTGGTGTTTCTACACAATAAAATGTTTCACATTAGACTTCAATGCCTCGGGTCCGAGTCGTCTGCGATCTTTTAGACGAAGCGTCGGTCGTCTGAGACTCTTCAGGAGGTGTTTCGACAAAGTGTTGGCGAGCGGTCCAGAACCTCCTTCCTGGCCCGACGCTGGGCTTTTCTAATCCGACACTGTCCATTTTCATATACCGTCTGTGATTCCCCACTGATCCCTCAAACTGTTAGCTTTACATTTCTGTTAACAGGAATGAGTAGAATAAGGTTCAATGTGTTCATGATGAGCTTTATAGCTTTTTGTTTCAAGACGTTTCAAAAAGTCAAGTTCATAGTAATTAAAAGGAAAATGTACTTCCCTATACCACATCTTTGTTGGTATTTTTGCCATCTATGGCAGACAGTGCTGCACTTGGACTGTACATTTTGATTTCAAGATGTTTTTTTCAGTTTGAATGTCTAATTTTCATGTCATGTTCAAGCAAGAGTTCAAATGTTGAATAAAAACCAGCAGCTCTATTGGTCACCTCAGACAGAGGACATGTCCCGAATCCAAACATGTCCCAGCTCTGTAGTCAACACACAGTTTTGAGGATGATATCAATCTTTTCATCTCCCCCCCCCCCCCAAAAAAAAAAACAAAAACGGTGGAACATTTCAAAACTGACCTGGCTGAAATTCAGTGACTCCAGGTCCGACACTCTCCACGATGCCAGCGGCCTCGTGGCCGAGGACGACTGGGAAACCCTTCTCATGTTTGAACTCAAAAAGGTTGTAAAGGTCCGAGTGGCACACGGATGTTGCAACAATCTGCACCGAAGAGAAACAATAAGAAGACGAAGACGATGGAGGGGACATGCTGATGGGAGGGTTCACTCAGTGGGTGCAGTAGTACGAACAATGCGTTCACATTATACAGTCAATATTTGTTAAATCCATCTGACCAGTAACACTGTTGGTGTGTCTTGATCGTTGACGTCACTCACCTTGATGCGGACCTCGTTGGCTTGGGGCGGGGCCACCTCGATCTCCTCCATCACCAGAGGCTTGTTGGGCTCCCAGGCCACGGCTGCCTTACACTTGATGACCTGCAGGACACCACATAAAAATACAGAGTCAGGTGTGACAGATTCTACTTGTCATGAACATCTGGCCAAAGGACCACAGATTGAAGTAAGACAGCTGGCTAACACCATTATATTTATAGACATGGAAACATGTATTAACCCTTTATAAATAATTAGATGAAAAGAATATATTTATAGGGATTAAAAAAATAATAGCCACACCCCTTTCTGAAATGTTTCAAGTACCTTTAACGTTTGTAGTCTAAAGTATTTTCACATCAACCTGACAGGACGAGGAAAAGAAAGACTTCTGCATCTGATAGATAAACAAAACTTATTGTCATCACTTCACATTTAATGTAAAATAAAAAATGCTGCATGAGCAAGAACTAGAAGAAAATATAGTAATCCTTTGTGTTTACTTGAAGGTGAGCACTCGTCCAATATATGCTACATCACACACACAAAAAAAAAGTACCAAATCAAGAAAACATTGTCCACAGTTTTTTAAGTACAAGTTATCAGCTACATTTGGATATTTCTGATCAAACTGCTCCTGGGAAACAAGTTTCATTACCAGACTGTGCGGTCACCAAGAAAACCACTGAATAAACAAGCCGTCACAGATTTGATACAGAAAGTTATTCGTTTACACATTCTGGAAACATGATAAATGATCAAGCTTCCATTTGTTTGTTTTAGGGTTAACAGTCCTCATCTTTGCCCGATGCAACAACTTACACTGTTGCATAACTGTGGTTATGCAATATTTCACTGTTTTAAAAGGTCAAAAGAGAAATCGAGATATTAAGAAACAGAAACTGTGAATTTTAAGGTGAAGAAACTTCAATATTTAACCATCACAGATCTGATGGCAGTAAAATGAAGAGTTTTCCGTTAGTTCTGGAGAGATTCTTCTTGTAACCAGCGACTTACAGAAATGTAGGTACACGTTTTTACACAAAAGCACTTAAATGCTTCTTTATAGCGTCATTATCAGCTTGGAATTCCACACATTTACATGTCATGTACTGAATCAACTATACAGTTGTGCAGTGTGTGCATGCATAATGACACAGGACTGTCAAACATGTCACACTTTTTTTTTTTTATTTGCAGAAAATCTTTTATGTTTCTTTACACTTACTTTTCCAGCTGTGGCCATTTTTGCTGTGAAGACGAGCGTCCAGAAGGTCCAGAGGAGTGAAGAGAGGACTGCAGCTGCAGGACAGAGAGGGAGGAAGGAACCAGGTCCTGGACCTGAGCTTTATGTATTGGTGCAAAATTAGAGCAGTTTGGACATCAGTCAAATGGGGAAGGACTTGGACTGGAACTGAAATGCTGTGCTGTGAGTTCTGAGAAACAAACCAGAAACAGCCACAATGGAATGCAAATTTATTGACACCACTTTTCATATTAATACCTCATGTAGTTTGCTACCAAGGATTATATAAAACTTTTATGTAAATATATATTTTTTCCAAATAAGCCCTCAGCTCCCTGGTATTCCTCAAACCATCAGTCTTTTACAATGTTAACAAGATTACTATCACAACAATGCTGAATGAAAATTATAGGCAATGTTGTAGTTTCCAGTTTGACCTCAGTGTTGTCTCGTTGTTACGATGACTACACTCGGACACAATGACGCAGAAGAGTGGTTCTTATATTCTGGTGCTGCAGCCGGTAACAGGTTCAACTCAGAACAGCATTTTGGAGACCACTGATGATACGTGAACTGGTATCAGATTGTATGTGAACTGTGTTTAAGAAAAGACAAAACAGGTTGGAGCACATATCAAATGATTGTCAAAATATGGAGGGATCTGTAAGCCTCGGGCTTACGTTGAAAAAAATGCAACTGATTAAAAAAAGAAACAAAAACAAAACAAAAACAACAACAACAACCACCAAAACCCAAGGAGCACGATTGAGTCTCGCTAGAGAGCTTTCATTTAAAACACAAGAAATTAACTCACAAGGAGGAACGAAGATGATCTGGTTCACAAATTAAATATAATTAAGTTACCAAGAAAGTTAATGTCTCTTTTTTTGAGGATTTGGTGCCTGAAATGATGTAAACAGGATCTGCAGATTAATCAGCTGTTATTCTGTATCATGCTGTACCTGGTGTTTCTATATACAGAGCTGTGGAGACTCGAGCCCAAAAATAACCAATAAAACAAACTCAACTACAGACCGATCTGTTTAGACCATTTATTTTTCTCTTTAAACACTTTGACATCTTTGTTTGTTTCTTCTTCAAACAGCAGATTCTTGCAATCACAACCCGAACACAATGTATAAAAAAGTGTTGACTAATTCTGTTTTGTATTTTGTATCATTTGCATACATACATATATTATCCTGTATATTGTAATGGAAAATCACTGCAGTACTTTGGAGTCATTGGAAGCAGCACGGTGGTCTTATTGTGGAGAAACACTCAGGACTGTCCGGATGCTGTGGAACAAAAAAAAAAGATTTTTTTTCTTTGCTGTTTGAGTCATGAACGGTGGAGAAAGTAGAAGAGTGTTAATCTACCATTTGCAGTTCTTCATCAGTTCGATGGCGTCGTTGACTTGGTCCAACGTCATGTTGTGAGTGATGAACTCATCCAGCTTCAGCTTCTTCTCCATGTAGGCTTTGACCATCTTAGGCACGCTGTCCTTACTCTTAAATCCTGAGAGAATAAAAGCAGAGAGTCTCAACCAGGAGCTACAAAGAAGATGAAGAATTACAGGATATCAACCCAAAGCTGTTGAATTACCAGAGATCTATTCGTCAGTGGTGTTCATACAATGTTCATCTGTCTCACCTCCAAACAAGGATCCCTTCCATGTGCGTCCAGAAATGAGCTGAACCGGTCGGATGGCGATGTCGTGCATGTCTGTCCAGCCAACGATGACGCTGACACCCCAACCTTGAGCAGAAGACAACAATGCGCTGCGCTAGAAGGAGGAACAGCACAAGGTCAGTGGATGAGTACCCAGAAGGATGCACGGAGAGGTTATTAAAAGGTTTAAATCTCCCTACCATGACTTCCACGTTCCCGACGCATTCCAGGGAGAAGTCCACTCCTCCGTTGGTCATGTCGGTCACGACGTCGTGGATGGGTTTATCGTGATCTTTGGGGTTCACGAATTCGGCCGCTCCGAACACTTTGGCCTTCTCGAATTTGTCTGGATTCGTGTCGACGGCGATGATCCTTTTGGCTCCTGCGTTCTTGCAGCCCATGACGGCAGCCAAACCCACGGCTCCCAGGCCGAACACGGCACACGTGGAGTCCGGTTCTACCTGAAGGACGACAGACTTCGGTCAACACGGCACTTCAGGTTCTTCTAGTTTCTTGGCTTTTCGATCTGACACACCTTAGCGGTATTAACCGCTGCTCCGTATCCGGTGCAGATCCCACAGCCGAGGAGACAGACTTTGTCCAGAGGAGCAGCAGGGTCGATCTTAGCCACGGCGACCTGGTTGATCACGGTGTACTCAGAGAAGGTGCTGGTTCCCATAAATTGCAGCACCTTCTTCCCTTTACAGGTGAACCTGGATTCTACGGAGGCCATCACTTCTTGATTAATCCTGGTCCTGGACAAGATAACATTTGTGCTTCAAATAACCTGAAATATGCTTCAAATGGACAAATGTCAACAAAGTATATGAAAAAAATCCAAGAAGAAAGAAATCAAATGGAGAGCTAACCATGCTACTTCACACTGGTTGGTCTTGGGGTTCTTACAGAGGCTGCATTCTTTACACTGGGAGAGAAAAAGAGGGATGACCTTGTCTCCTGAAACACAACAACAGTGAGTTTAAAAAAAGAAGGTCTGAATGACACCACAAATCCACAACTTGATCACTTTATATTTCTGTTAATGCACAGATCTAATTAATAAGACACCACATGTTAATAGGAAAGTCAAAAAGAAACAGTTTTAAACAAACAAATGAACTTCAACACAACTCATATAATTTGATGCCCTGAGTCTCATTTTTTATTTTATTATTTTGCAATCTAAGATGTTGGACCTGAAATATTCATTATATTGTGAACATTTATCTGGATTTTCAAATAACAAACTCCCATATTGGTGACTGTAATTCTGAACTCTGGACACGGCCAGGCCACCTGTTTCCAGTCTAAATGCTGAGCTGAACACATCCCAGCTTCCCACTGAACATACAGACAGCAGACTGAATCAATCATCTCATGTCTGTACGGTGATTGAGTGGATTTTGTATGTTGATCACTATAAAACCGACCTGGCTGAAACTCCGTGACTCCCGGCCCGACGCTCTCTACGATGCCGGCGGCCTCGTGGCCGAGGACCGTCGGGAAGCCGTCTTTGTTCATACTCTCAAAAAGGTGGTAGAGGTCCGAGTGGCACACCGACGTCGCCACGATCTGCACACAACCAAACAATTAAATTCAACAGGTGAGGAGTCAAGCTGATGACTCAGGAATACAAACACCTTTATGTTACACCGAGCCTTGATCGTTGACGTCTCTCACCTTGATGCGGACCTCGTTGGCCTGAGGCGGAGCCACCTCGATCTCCTCCATCACCACGGGCTTGTCGGGCTCCCAGGCCACAGCCGCCTTGCACTTGATGACCTGCAGGACATCGACAAAACCAAAAACTTTAAGCTTGAAAAATATTACTGAGGGTTTCCACTTGTAGAGCTTTATTGGGATGGGTTTCCAAAAAACCCAACAACAACACAGTGCCACGACCCACAAAACCAAGTACCAATTAAAGAAGCATTCGTAATCTAAAGGACATTTACATCAACAGGTCAGAAGATTTCAAGTATCTCCTTGTGGATGATATGGAGAAAAGAAAAAGACACTTCAAGCAGAAAATAAGTGAAGCAGCATATTGTGAGTGAAAATCAACATGTTACATCAGCAACAACAAGGATATAACGTTGGACTCATTTGTGTTTTAATTCAAGTTGTTATCTCGAGGCCATTTTAATGTCACATCAGCTGATATGAAACATCTGCACAAATTCACATGATACCGTTTTATGTGTTGTGGTTTCAACATGAACAACACTAAAGTCCACATAGGAGTAATCTGGCACACGTAACCTTTATTACTGTGGTGGCAGTTAAAGCACTGAAAAAAGTCAGCTGTCTCAAATTTAAATAAAACAAGTGGTTTGTCTTGAATTTAGGAATTTATCTCTCATCCAAAGTGGAAATATGGTGGTTTTCTGAGGGGGCTTTCAGTATTTATGTTGGCTTTGCTACTCGTTCATCTTGGCCAACACAAACAGTTACATAACGCCATTTGACACTTTTAAACTGTGTGCCAAGTCGGAGCAGAACATGAGATATTTAACTGAAGCAAAGCGGAGAAAGAGAGACGAGGCAGATAAACAGCATGTTTTCAGGTTAAAACTATCACATAACGATTAAAAGTTTGATAGCTGGAAAACAAAAGAATTTGAATTTGACAGAATACTTTTTGTTCCAGCATATCTGTCACTAGTTACACAACAAAGTAAATTGGACTCATTCACAAACACATCATGAAACATATTTCGAAATGTTATTACCTTCCCAGCTGTGGCCATTTTTTGCTGCAGATATGAGCGTCCGCAGCCAACAGAGGAGCTACGAGGGGAGCAGAGCTGTTGGACGGTCGGGTGGGAGGAGAGAGATGTTTGTTGTTGCAACATAAACAGTTGGTCAGTCACTCGGGTGCGAGGACTTCGACCTCTCGCCGGTATCAGCTCACGTGCGAGGAGTCTGTGGAGCAAAAACAAGCGGCAGCTAAATATAAATCTCTTTTTATATCAAGGGGTTACAATAACGTACATTAGTTATAGTGTAAGTAACATCCCATAATGCCACTGAAGATAGTGCAGGAGGACATCTCTGCGTCTCTACATGTCGTCCCGATGGTGGACGTCTCGCCTTGGACGGCTTGAGGTGGTGCAGCTTCAACCTCCTCCATCACCAGAGGCGCCGCGATGACCTCAAAGAGCTGCAGCATCAACATGAAATGGCTCCTTTCTTGAGTGCAGTTAAACCATCTCAGAAAGGTGCCGTGATAATTACAGGAAGCCCTTTGAAGCAGCGCGTTATTGAAGTTCGTTTACATCGAGCTGTCAGAAATCAAGATGTTACAAAAGTTTTTTTTTGCTTGGTCGAGGAAAAAACGTGACCGTCCTGTTGCTGCCCTGCCGAGGCCAACACTCACCGAAGGGCCTTAACTGGACTTAACTTTGCTTATTGTTCCATGTTAACAGTAAAGTTCAAGGATTTTAGTAACTCGTAAAGCTGCTCTTGAAAAAAACAAAAACCCAACACATTAAAAGCAAAAGCTTAAAACCCACGTGTTATTTGGCAAAAATACAAACTTGATAGATTCAGATGTTTCCTTTGTTGTTTTTTTCCACCATGATCTTTTTGGCCTCTGAATGGACCGTCTTTGCTGATGTGCACAGCTGGATCATTTCAAACTGCTTAGTCAAATCAGGACATGCAACATCTCACAGAGGCCTTTTATTGCTTGACATTTTTATTGCAGTAGAGTAATAAATCTAAGTTTGACTCTCTCATGACATGAGATTGCAAATTCTTTTTGTGGACTGTCTCAAACTAATTGCTATTAACAGACCCGGATTCAAAGAAAAACACAAAACACCTGCTGTGGATGTCAAACGTTACATTAATATTATGTTTTAGGTTTCTGAAACCAACTCAGAGTTCGACTACGTTCAGACTGCAGGAAAATCCGATAATTTTCTCGGATCAGATCCTTGGGACAGACCGTCCATCCTGTCAACAGATCGGATTTGGTTTGTCCAGACGTCACCACCAAATACACCTGCTGACAAAGCGTGCAGTCATCGGTCAGTTATATCAGCTTCACGGTCTCATCCCGTCAGCACCGTGTGCAGAAGATTATGAAACAGAAGTCTTTCCAGTGAACGGATCAACCTTGAAGAGAAAAAAGCGGTTTCTAATTTACGGCCTGGGTCTCTGACCTTTGACCTCTTCACGTCAACACACAATGGCACACGTTCCCTCGCCCGGATCTGGTCACATCTGACAAAAAAAAGATACCGTTTAACACAGACAGGAAGTCGCCAACGTTCCTAAACGAAAGTCTTCAGTGACAGATCGATGAAATGAAATGATTATAAATAGATAATTAACATATGAACGATGATAAAACCAACTTCAGTTACTTTCCCAGGACACTTGGCCTGAATGGTGGACAGAGACAAGAAGCGAAGACAGTGTGCAGGTTAAAGGTTGTGCACAAATTATATAATTAAAAAGGAGTCTTAACAAAACTGAAGTCAATTCCAAAGAGCTTTATTTTTTATTGTTTTAATGACCTACTGATATGACAGGGGTGACACTTATTAATATTCTGCTGATATGTTGCAAATAGTGCATTTTATTTCTACGATCAAATGCATGGCAATTAGTCAACATGGACAACACACCCAGTGCTAATTATAATTACTGTTGAGGACAATGTCGTAAAAGAGGTCAAAGGTAAACAATCCGAGTTATGACACTTTATCATCGTCGCGATTCTTAGAAAAAAACGTTTTCTTCAAAGGCACTACTGTATATCAGAAAATAATCATCTGACGTGTGGTCGCTTGCACGCACTCCAACTTCCCAGGTTACTCCATGATAAACAAAATATGAATTATGAACAGCTCATTTTTAAGAGAAACAATATAAACTTTGTACAAAATAGTCGGAGCATTTCTTGCCGTCTGACAGCAACAAAGGCGTGAAGGTTGTTCTGCTTTTGTGTGTCTCTCAAAAACAAAGTGGATTTGTGTTTATCGTTAATTTACATTATATTCAGAGCTGCATCATTAAGACATCGGGCCGTAAGGTTTCGTTTTTTTTACATCGTTATACTTTGATATTAAAATATGTTCTAAATGCCTGCTTAGAGGATAATTGAATGACTTTCCTCTGTGCACACGTAAACATACATAAACAAAAACAAACATTCTGCCTGTGTATTGTAACAAAGCTTTCAGCTCGTGGACAATCATATGTGATCCAAGTTTCAGGGTTTTCTACAGAAAAGACATCAAAACAGGGATTTCCCATTTACAGTAACAGAGAAACATTAATATGAAAAGAAAAACCAATCTCCCTCAATCCCAGACAGAGCTGTTCACTTCAAAGTCACGTCGAGCGGAACATGTTGGAGCACCGCTAGCTGCGGTGCGGAGCAGCTTCCACGATGAACGACTCGCTGTGCATGCATTAGTGTGAAGACCGAGGGGTTATACAATACTTGTCTGTGTGCATACATGCAAGTATTAACCAATGCAGGTGGGATTTGTAGCTTGCTTTCTTTCTTTCTTTCTTTTTCTAGCTGCCTTCATTAAGGAGTGTTGTTGTCCCAAAGCTCAGTAGCACAACGTAGAAAAGAGAAAACCCAGAGTTCAAAAGGCAGGTGTGGGTGTGGAGGGACACAAAACGGGCAACGCACACGCTCGCACAGATTAAAGTCGTTAACGACTTCTGTGACGGCACGACGACAGCACTTTGTTTTACCAGGCGACGTTATCAGACACGAAGCAACGAGGTTATTACTAATAACCAAGCAGAGAGAGGAAGAGGAGAAGATGAAGGACGTGACAAACGGCGCTGAATCACACACGGACGAGTTCAGCTGGAATAATTCAGACGTTCGAGGATGTAAAAACGCGTTAAACTGCGCTGACGCTGGAACCCGGTGGAGGTTCGGAGCGGAACAACGCTTCGACGAGTTGGTCCCCGTTTTGTTTGCGGATGAACGCGTACAAACACGCAAACGCGCACAAGCACACGCAAGCACACGCGTGACCTCCTGACTCACAGGCTGACATGATCTTCAGGCCGTTCGACTGATTGAAAGCTGCTCCAACAAAGTTCAGCGGAGAAGAAGACGGATCACGAACAAACACGGATGTAAATAATGCACAATTAGAAATATATACAAAACCAAAATAAAATTAAAAATCAACTTTTGTATTGTGAGGAAGAAAAATGGCTCAAGCAGAGAGACGCTGTATCCTGGTGGGGAAACATACAATCACATGATGGACACCAGTGACGTGGAACAGCAGTGTGAAGACCGACGTGGAACTGACGTTTAAGGGATAAAACTCCCCGTTCAAGTTTTAATTAACATTTCTTTCTATTCTTCCAACAGCAGCATTCGACTACTAATTTGAATTAAACCTGAATTGAAAAGTGGGATTTTTACTGGTGGATTTATTTGAGCTATAATTCAGCTGTATATTTAAGTTAAAATACAAAAACAGGATAATTAGATGTACTGCGATTAAAGCACCGACAGAATGAAATTGCAAATTGCAATTAAATGTTTGGAAGATGAATTCGATGTTGATTTGTGAGACAAAAAAAAAAAGTGGCTTCATTCTTCCATCGAGAGCAGATACAGATATATTTAAACACATATCAGCCTATGATTGTTGGATGAGGTCAAGTTACTCTTCCACACGTATATCAGGAATAATCCTACTCAGTTCTACTTCTATGCGTTTCCATTTTGGCACTGTTGTACTGACCCGAAGAGGAAAACAAGTTCTCAAGCATCACTTTCATACACTTTTTTCAAGGCTCGTATGAAGTACAACATAATGCGAAGTAATGTAGCTTACTATAGCCGGCATTAGACATTTAACTTATCACTTCACTGGCCCCAAACACAAGAAAAAGGTCAACATTTTGGAAAGTTTTCTTTTCTCTTCTTTGTTTTGCCGCTGAACTTTAGATGAGAAGATTGAAACGACCCTCATGCTGAATATGAAGCAGGAGTTAGCAGGCGGTTAGCTCAGCTGAAAGACTGGAAGCTGGAGGAACCCTTTTTACATTTCGGTACCCAACAGGTGGATTCTTGTTTGTTTAATGACTTTAAGAGGAGAAATGTAAAAAGGTTGTTTTGTGGTTTTATGGGGAGTTACAGGCTAATTGCCTTCCGACTCCTGCTTCATACGTGTTTCATATACAGACACGAGAGTGGTATTGATCTGGTCGGTTGTACCTCGGATCCCTTTTTGGCACATTTGTACTGACCCGGCGCTGGTGTCAGTCCGGGCAATTCAAGCCAAGCTAATTGCCTGCAGGCTCTGGCTTCAGATTTCTCATACAGACATGAAAGTGTTTCTGATCTTCTCATCTACATCTCTGCAAAAAAAAAAAAAAAAAAAAGAAAAGAAAGGGAATGAGGTTATTTCCCAAGGTTTCAAGTTCACATGTAAAAAAACAACCTTGACTCCATGTGAGGGAAGGAGGCGTGCAATCAACTCTGAACTGCTGTTTTTATAACCGGTTTATACGAGCTACGTATGGAAGGAAAGAATAATGTGAGCATCGACGAGCATTATGACCTCTAAGTGTCCTTCGGAGAGCCTTTCAGAGGAGTCTTTGTATGACAGCCTGCCAGCAAACAGGCTAACGGGGTTGGAAACTGCTGACTGTGCAAACAATGGAACATCAAGTGCTTTCTGCTTATGGCCATAATGACTGATGTGAAAAGGACTGGATGGAAGAACTTGTTGGTTAAAAGTCAAACTTTACCGCGTTAAAGTCACCTCACATCCGTGTTATGAAAAAAAACAACAACAACCTGTCAGCAGCTCATAACGTCGGACATATTTGCAGAACTGACTGCGACATACAATCACGTGAAAAAAAAAATACACAGGAAAAAGCAGAGGTGCTATTTTCAGTGTGTGTTCACATGTGTGTTTACGTAAGGCAGAGTAGAACCAGATGATAGCTGGAAGTGTTTTCCTTTTTGTTGGGGGGGGGGGGGGGTACGTTATCATGGCAAGCGAGTGACGAGGGGGACACGTAAGCACGTCTCGGTCCTGCTGGAAGACTCGTGATCCGTCTCGACCGCTCCCGCGTTTGTCCGGGGTGGATCTGGTTCGTGACACTTCAGCCGACGAGCGTCTCAATCAGTCGTCAATGTCCTCGTACACGTTGTCGTCGAAGGGCCGCACCGGCGTCGGCTGTATTCGGTGACGGGAGTACTTGAGCTGAAGAAGGTCTCCTACCTCGCTGATGACGCTCAGCGCCTGCGGAGACATTTATATCAGGGAAAAAAGCTGTCAGGATGAAGGGCAATATGCGGCTGCGGCAAATCTAAATTCAGATTTTCATGGAAATAAAAACACACCAGTCTTCGTAAGATTAAATCACAAACCCGGGCCGAAACGGAGAAAAAACACTGAGGTGATCTGTCACATTTTTCATTCCTACATCTTGTTAAAGCAAAGAAGGTCATGAGTTCATACAGATGTGTCTTCCTAACAGCAGCGAGTTTTCCTCCACCCGTCCATCTCTCATCTACACCGGCTTCATCCTGAACAGGGTCGGAGACACAGACTGAATATAAAAGTGTTCATAGCGTCCGACTCAGAAAAATGGTTCTGATCCAGAAGTGTCTTCAGCTGCAATACCAGCGAGTGCCACTAGAGGTCGGCTCCAAAAAGCCTCCGGCTCCATAGACTCCCATTCAACTTCTCTCATCAAATCCAAAGTGAATAAAATGTGTCCATCAGTTATCTCGGTGTTGTTAGCTAAAGTCACTCCTTCTTCTTAGTTTTCTGGAGGTCCATCTGAAAATAATCCCTCATTCATTAGAAAAGAAGATTCAAGAAGACCTGTTTTTGGGGGCGTGTCTGTTTGATTGACAGGCCTGCGGTGCAGTCAGGTTACAGCTATCGGTGGGCGGGACGTAGTATCGTCCAAATATGGTCACGTCCCGCTCCGAACTAGCCAAACGGCGCCGGCCGAAATCTGAACTCGGCTTCATAACGGACGTTGACAAACCAACAGGTGATGTCACTGCTGGCTGCCTCATGTACACGATCCATCAGACAAACAACCGTTCACGCTCACATTACAGCCAACGTGGGATCTACAACCAAACCGACACGCAGACGAAGCCGGAGTCAAAGTGACTGCAGATCACTGAAGACTGAACGTCTGCTGAAGGCTGCCGAACTCATGTGGTCGGTGGAACGGGGATACTGATCCCAACAGAAGGAGCTCCATTCGTTCCTGTGTGTGTGTGTGTGTGTGTGTGTGTGTGTGTGTGTGTGTGTGTGTGTGTGTGTGTGTGTGTGTGTGTGTGTGACGAGCTCACCAGCGGATAAAAGAAACACACAAATCAACATGACACTTCAAAGCCTGAGAGAGTGATACGGAGAGGAAAGCTAACGGAGAGACATTTGAACATCATGACAGATAAAAGCTCCACAACGCTCCCACTCCTCGTCTGCTGCTGATTTACTTCCATTTCTTTTTCTTTTTTTTTTATGCTGAAGAAGAGAAACAGGAGTGGATGACACGGCGGTCTGTATCTACACCAACTGAACCGCCTGAATGAAACGGGAAACCTCCACGAGAGACGATTTAATCTACTTTGAGTTAAAAGAAAGAAGAAAAAGGACGGGAGGAGGTTTGAGACGGGAAGTGGAGGAGCGGGTCAATGAAAACCGACAGGATGGGCGGAGCCGGACGGTTGGAGGGCAGGTCGCCGCCGTGTCTCCTGCTGCTCCGCCGGTCCCAGAGCGACAGCAGGGATGTGAGGATGTCAGCCGCCGAGCCGGGAGTTGACTCAGCAGGTCTGAAGGGACTTCATCAGAGGTCACGACAGGTCTTACCGACGTCCCGCCAATCACAAGACAGCGTCTGCACCCGCTGGACGTCCCCGCTTCCCTTTAATGTCTCCCGGCTTCCATTCAAACAGGTCAAAGGTCATTACGGTGCTTTGGAACAGGAAGCCCGAACTTTACAGAGACTAACTTAAAAAATAATTTAAAAAAAAGACATCAGCCCGGTCAGGAACCAGAATATTATCATTTGAACACTTCTGCTCTTTTGTTGGACTCCTGCTAGCTAACAAGCTACATGCTGGAAGACTGACAAAAAACTTGATGTGTGCACGAGTCCAGTAATTAGCCGGAGCTGCCGGGAACTATAACTCAGGAGAAGTGACACAGCTGAGTTCAGCCGGGCTTGAGACTAACAAGTCGGACTAATTAGAGGAAGTCTAACAACCAGGAGAGTTTTCAACTGAATACAAATGATTCCAGCCGGACTTCTTCTGCTGCGTGGCAGCGAGATGTGACTCCACAACACCAGTCAACAGCAATATCAAAATATACTTTTATACTGCAGCTATCGGTGCTGCAATATAAAAATCATGTTTTGGAGATGTGTAAAAAAGAGAAAAGCTGCAGGTGGATCCTGTGGAAGATTGTGAAATCTCTTTCATTCAAATATTCAGTCCTTCTTCTCTCAGTATGTTCTCATCATTTTCTGAATCAATGTTAAAGAGACATTTTTAACTTTCTCTTCTTTCTAACAACATGATTATTATTTTGGATTATTATTATTATTATTATTATTGTATTAATATTAATGATTATTTACCCCGTCCAACATTTCCTTCGAGTGCGCGGCGGAGATGCAGAAACGCGCCCGCGACTCGATGATGGGCGTCGCCGGGAAACCAACCACCACCACGCCGATGTTCCTCTTCAGCATCTCCCTACCGAACGCTCTGCATGGACACGAGGAGACACAGAGGACACGAGGAGACGCAGAGGACACGAGGAGACGCAGAGGACACGAGGAAACACGAGGAGACGCAGAAGACACGAGGAAACACGAGGAGACGCAGAAGACAGGAGGAAACATGAGGAGACGCAGAAGACAGGAGGAAACATGAGGAGACGCAGAGGAAACACGAGGAGACGCAGAAGACAGGAGGAAACACGAGGAGACGCAGAGGAAACACGAGGAGACGCAGAAGACAGGAGGAAACACGAGGAGACGCAGAAGACAGGAGGAAACACGAGGAGACGCAGAAGACAGGAGGAAACACGAGGAGACGCAGAGGACAGGAGGAAACACGAGGAGACACAGAAGACAGGAGGAAACACGAGGAGACGCAGAAGACAGGAGGAAACACGAGGAGACGCAGAAGACAGGAGGAAACATGAGGAGATGCAGAGGACACGAGGAGACATGAGGAGACACAGAGGACATGATGTGAGGGCACAGTGCAGATTTCATCAAGACAGAAGGAGAAAAAAAAAAAAGGATCCGTACATCCAAGAACAAAAGAGAAACGGGAGGTTGAGGATGTCATGAGTGATGGCCGTGTGCCGTTTGGACCAGTAACATCTTTTTAAAGCAGTCTTTTAGGCATGAAGGGTATTTTCAAATTTGATGTTGTGTTTTTAGTGTGCAGAACTCTCTAAACAATGACAATCACATACAGGTCAGTAAAAAGGAAAAAAAAATAAGTGAAAAAAGCTAAATAAAAAAAATATATATATTTATAATACAAATTTTAATACACATTCAAAAAGAAACCAAAACAAACAAATAGTAATGTAAAATCATTTTCATGTTTTTGTTTTAAATTGTTTTTCTTCCTTTGGTTTAGGGTGGGGTTGATGTCACTTGCCAGTTGTGAACAAACGTAGTTAATGAGCTTGATTGTTTACAGGCACATTTATCTGTCCTGTTGTTTGACCAATTATCTTCTGACATCTGACTGAGCTCGTTATCTACTCAGTGCAAGATTACGTGGCTTTCTCTGATTGGACGAATACGGTGGTACGTGTACATCCTCATAAACAAAACAAAACAAAACAAAACAAAATCTTGACTGAAGGGGCACTTTGGAGCTTTTTACCTACTCCATCTCCATGGCAACTGAGAAACCATTTACTGAGGACGAGCGGGAAATATAGTTCAGGAAAAAGCTAGTAGGAGGGTCTTATTGGAGGATTTTATTTTTGTGAACATCACGCTCACTAATTAAAAGAAAGAGCAACTGTAAGACTTGTATAGAGGATGGAAGTCTTACGAGACATTTTTATCAGGACAAAATATAAAGACTGGACATTTTCCTTTTGGAAATAGTTTCCTAGATTTCGTGTACATTTAAAAAAAAAAAAACATTTTTTCAAAAATAAACATGAATCCTTTTTTTTTATTATTGTTTTCCATTAAAAGTATCAGCATTTATGAAAAAAGATGAAACTGGCCTCTTTGGAGATAAAAACATAGTGTAACTTAAAAGTAGTTATTTTATTGCAATTACAACTAAATCACTCAAGATTTTGTCATTAAACCTCAAAAGCTGATATTTAATCATCTAATTCATCACGTCGTGGTTAGAGGTTAACATCTACAACCATCGGTCGGGTGCGGCGTCGGCGTCTCACCCTATCTTGGCGGGCATGTAGACCATCATGGGTACGACGGGAGAGTCGTTGTTGCCGTAGATGATGAAGCCCATTTCTCGAAGCCTCTCCCGGAAATAAACCGTGTTCTCCGCCAGCTGCCGCACTCGCTCACAGCCTGCGATGATGAAAAGAGGTTCAGAAACAGCAGCTGACAGCGACGTTAACCACACATGTTCTCGGGTCATGCATATTTAATGAGCACCCGGGTTGGGCTGTGTGCGGACTACTTTTTACTGGGTCACTTAAATAAGAGTATGTTACACGTACATTATATCACATGCTGATGTGTCATCATCGATTAATACATGTGGTTAAGTATACAAGTGCATTATACATCCTTCACCTCCTCTCAGACGAATTTTCTGCTCAAAGTTAAAAGAGAGATGCTGAAAACAAAACAAAAAAAACCCACTGCGTTTCAACAACAATCTATTTGAACTGTCAGAGCAGAACAGACTGCTCTCCTACTCAGGTGTGTTCATTCTTTATGGATGTTGAAACACAAAGGAAATTATTCAGCCCTGGATTGATGACGCTTTAAAAAGATGAAAAAGATGGAAAGAAGGCGGCTGACAAGCAGCTGAAGACGACAATGTTCATGAGATGAAGGAACGTCTGTTGCAGCACCGCGGTGAGATCATGTTTTTACTTTCTCTCTGGTGGTTTTTTTTACTTCTCCCAAAGGATATCAGGAGATTCGCTTGTTTTTGAAAAGCTCTTTTTGCATTGAACACCAGATGAGTATTTTCACTAATGTAGGTCCAACGGTCTCACAGAGAACTGATCCACACAGAATAAAACTTATCAGGACTGCCTTTGTAACAGTAGACCCAAATGTCATGCTTTAATTTCACAACCGTTCACAATAAGCCGTAAAGCTTTTACTCCGTGTACAATACAATACTTTAATTAAATCTGTTTTACAACTTTACAGGACCTCAGTGCTTCTTTCCAGGCTGCTTGAAGCCCACAAGGAGTTACAACCAATTTGTTATGTGCAGGTTGGAGATGTCTACAGTTTGGAGGTCAGGTTTAGCAGTGAACAGTGAAGGAGATGGAGCCTTGGAGGTCCAACTCCAAATGCACAAGAATAATAAAAGGCAGATTAAAAACTCTCAGAGGACCATAAAGGACATCTTGATACTCTTTGAAACAGGGTTACTACAGTATTTTGGTGTATCTTCTACTCTCCTCTTTGCAGAACAAGTGGTTGAAGAACAGACTCCTGACTGTCGTTGAGCCTGTCCTCCCTTATACTAGTGTGCGCTGACACCTAGTGGCTGATGGTGAGAATTACAGCGGCTGATTTTGGCATGAAATAAGTCCTGTACAAACCGATTAGGGTGAATGTTCCCTCTAACTCTATTTTCACCTATAAAAATGTTTAAAACGATCATCTTGAGGATTTTTATTTAAATAATCTAAAAAAAAAATCTCCGTTGTCCACTGATCATTCAGTGACAGAAGTAACGCAACAAGAGCTCCTCTTCAACTCTAACTGTCAACTGACTGACATCACGCAGGTGAAACTGTCTGGATATCTGGAGAGTGAAGTCTTCAAACACAGCTGCAATTACCGCTTCCCACCATAGGTGCCCTTAAAGGAAACTAAAAGAGATTTTCCAGATTGTGACTTTAAGTTGTCAGTTCCTTCATCCATCTGCAGAGGAAAATGTCTGACCTTACCACAAGCTGCTCCTTTTACATGTTCCAACACCTTATAAAAGAAGCATTTGATGGGGAAGGTGTTGTACTTTTGGTTGGGATGTGTAGACACCAAAAGGACGGCAGTGAATCAGTGTGGCTGAGTTCAAGCACAGATTCCTGCCGTCACTCTGCATCCTGGTGAACATCGCGTCACAATCAGTGAAGGCCTTCAGGGCCAAGTTACCGATGCTTCAATAAGAAAACATTTTTATACGTCATGAAAATGTAAAACAAAAACGAAAGAAAAAAAACACATCGTCGCCCCAACTCTGCGCTTACCTATCGTTGTGCCGTCCTCTCCCATAATGCACTTCATAGAAGTGATGATTTGCTCCACCACAGGAGGAGACATGGAGGTGGCGTAAACGGCGCTGTGGGAATGGGAGCGCAGGTACTCGATGAGCTCCTGAACCGGCAGATACACGGGAGAGGTGAGTACACATGCAGCGTCACATCAGGCATGAAGATCTACTGTTTGTTTTAATGACAGCCACAGCATGCAAGGCAGAAGCCGCAGCTGCATTAAAATCATGAACAGTTGGTCAAAAATAATTAAAACAGATACCTACAATCAATTTTAAACACAATATTACACCAGTAAATCTGACAAAAGTATATTTGTAATAAATATGACTGAAGCGTAATGCTCAGCAAACTAGAAAAGCTAAATCCAATCCAGTAAACTGAGACATCCAGGTCATCAACTTGAGCTGCTGTACATCCTGTGATTAGATGACACATTTCTGGACCAGTGATTCATAGCTTTCTTTCTAAGACTCCTTTTTGTTTTGTTTAAGGTGTCACTATTTCATGATGAACTGATGAGAAACAAGAAGTTGTTTGGATAAGTGCTGATGGTGAGTCATATAATACACGAGGAATTCACAGCCAGGCTGTAAATCCACATTGTTCTGATGAGACACATGTCACTGTAAACTCTGATCTCAAAGAGATAAAATGCTCCAAATCATTCTGGGTAAAATGTTCAGTCGGCTCTGGGCTGCTGAACTAAGAAACTGTCTGTGACTTGTGAGCTTCATTTGAACTAATGCTGCATTCAGAGAGTGGGGAAGTTGAGAGCGTTCACATGATGCGTTTGATCAGATAAAGTGACATTATCTTAACAAAGTAGAAGTGAGTTGAACGCTCTCTTGATCTACTGACACGATTTCTGTCACGTAGTCAGTGAGTAGCGAGACAAATATATGAGAGTAATTGCAAAGTATCGCTTATCGTCAAAATACCCTTCTCTAATTAATATAACCGAATATAACCATAATATAACTAACCATTAAGTGACTTAAATTTTGCAAGTGTATCTCCTTTCACCATTGATGTTGCCATGGCGATGACCTCAAACCTACTTCCTGGAGCTTAAAAAACAAAAAACAAAAACCCTTCTCGTCGGATATTCCCGGTCCGACAGGCGTTCAGGTGTATTTTCCCACTCTGAGGTCAGAACATTCCTACAGGAACGCAGAATTATTCTGCAGGCCAAAATTTAAAAAAAAAAAAAAAAAAATCCCAAAGGCAGAGCCCATAAAATATAGCCGGTCCTCTAATCCTCACCCGTTTCCCTGCGATGTATCCCCCCGCAGCACCGAAGCTCTTGGTAAAGGTGCCCATGATGACGTCCACATCGCAGGGGTCGAGGTCGAAGTAATCCACCACGCCTCGCCCCCGTGGACCCAGGGCCCCGATGCTGTGAGCCTCGTCGAGGTAAAGGTAGGCGCGGTACCGCTTCTTCAGGGCGATCACCTCCGGCAGCCGCACTATACTCCCCTCCATGCTGCAGGGAGGAAGCAGAGAGACACGGGGAGTTACAGGACACGCTGTTCTTTCATGAAAGCCTTTTTTGGTTGTTTTTTGGTGTAAGCTCAATGAGGAATGAACAGCTGTCTGTCAACACGGTTCACAACTACACCGACTTTATATGTTGCTTCAAATGTGCCATAAGAAGGTATGAAAACAACAGCGTGGGCCTGCACCTCGTAGCTGCAGATTACTACACAGTTGCAGGTTTTTGCAGCAGCCAGTCAGCCAGAAAAAAAAAGGTTTAGCCACCCGAGCACTGAATCAGCTGTCAACCGACGGTCCCGTCTCAGGACTGTTGATCCTGCTGAGCCTGATGGAACGAGCTGCTTCTGGAAACCTGGTTTTGCACATGCTCACTCTCATTTAATCTTTTTTCCTGATATCTGTTATCTATAAAACAAAACAACTAGTTTAAACAATCAGACTGCTTTGGAGTTGTTACATTTCATAAAGCTTAACCTGTTTTTCCTCAGCACAGAGTTTCGAACAGAAATCAGCTGACTTGGGATATTTGCCAGTTATACATATTTGATCAAACTGCTGCTTGTGCAATGTTGTACTCATAGGGAGTTGCCCACTTTAAAATCCTCATGATTTCCTTCCTAGATTCAGTGTCGTGCTTGAGGCCAACAAAACACAGCACAACTGGAAATGCTGCAAACACGCTAGTCTTTGTCTTTGCACTGGTAGCATAGAGCAGCTCAGAAGGGAAGAAGAGAAAGTGATGTACAGAAAGTGAATCAGATACCTGTAAATGCCCTCGACCACAATGAGGATCTTCTTCCAGGGTCTGTGAGTCCGGGGCTGCCCGTGAACTATGGCCTCTCTCAGCAGCTTCTCCAGGCTCTGCATATCTGACAGTTATTCAAAATGAAAGTTGTGGCAGCATACGCACACATGCAGTTTGTTGTCAGCTTCTTCAAAAGGAAAGTGAGGAACTTGCCTACAGTTTCAACACATCCTCAGACAGAGTGAGGCCAAAGTGCTGAATATTAACCATCATAGTGACTGAAATCATTCTTCTATCTATTCAGTTGTAGCTGAAACCATTAGCTGCTAATCACCCAGGTATTTTACTTTAACTTTTTTATTATTATTTTTCATTTAACTTTTACTTGACATTTTCTCTTTAGCGTTACAAAAAAAATGAGCCAGATAAATTACCCTTTAAATCTGGCACCTACAAATCCAACCAAGATAACAGATCATCTCTGTTATCCATGTAGCTGCAGCTTCAGTAAAGCCAGTGGAAAATGTTTTTTTGTTTTTTTACAACTAATTACACACACAAAGATTTTTACCTTATAACTCATGTATCCCATGGCTATTTTATTTTAAAAATATATGAATTGTATTGCATGAACATTATGTTCATCTTGAAAGAACATGTTTACAAAATGATGATAGATTTTAGATGAGAGATTTAATTTTTCAGCAGCAAACTTATATTTGGAAAAGCACAGATGGCACCAATAACATTACAAGTAAACCGAGAGATGAGCGAACATGTAAAATACCAGGACCATAACAACAAATCTGTGAAATGATCATTCATTTCATTAATTACCTCTTAGCTTTCCATCTTAAAATGTCCTCCGTAAATATAAATATCTGTCGCTTGGTTTTTATCTGAAGTATTAATATCTCAAGTGAGTAAATATCAATCAGACAATCAGAGCAACGACTGAAAATGAAGGCGACCACTTTAACTGAAACAGACTTAAGTGTGGACAGAAATAAATAAACAGCCCGATGTGTTATTTCCTGATAGGAGGACCCGTCTGGGACTCACTGTTGTGTTTGAAGACTCGGATGGTGGAGCCGGACAGTCGGGCTCCCAGGACCAGGGAGGCGTGGTTCAGTTCATCACTGACAATCAGGCATCCCTGCAGGACACCAGACCAAAGTTCATGATTAATAACTCAGATTTATCAGTTGTTTGGATAATCCGAGACAGAATTGCACCTGCACTTAAAAATCTGTTGAATACATGTTATTTAGCGGCTGCTAAGCGGGCAGAGCTTCATTTTATGTTTTTACACCGAGAACGCTGTTCGCTTTATATTAAACCCAATTGTTACTATACTACTTCTGATGACTTTTTTTTTTTTTTTAAACCAGCGAGTTTGCATCGCTTCACAAGAACAAAAAGCGTTCGGCAGTCTCCCACTCGCCACTCTCTCTTTTTACCTGCCAAACAACATCAGCAGCAACGTGACAAAACAGACGGCTCTGAACTCTTTGTTATGTTTTCACCACCGATCGCTTCAGCCAGCAGGAAGCGTTTCCTCCTGATACGAGCCGGAGGGAGGTTTTCTGGGCCTCTGTGCGTTCGGAGCTACCGGTGACCTGTGATAGCCCCACGTTATGCAATGTTTTTGTTATAGACTGTACTCAACACTTACACTAATAACAAGGCTGGGTATCAATTCACTTTGGCACTTATTTAATAGCAGACTAAGGAAAAAACAAAAAAACAAATCAGAAAGGGGATCAGGCTGGAAACAGATAAGAGACTGGGAAAAGAAACATGTGCATCCAGAAGAAATCACAGCTTGGCGGTCTCACCTTGCCAGCCAGAGCCGGTATGTTCATGGAGTTGGTTGCGAAGCCCATCCCGAATGCCATGGCCGACTCCACGCCCAGGAACTTAGCCACCAGCTTCTCCATCTCCTCGTGTCTGTCCAGGTTACCTGAGGTGCACACACAGGAAGTCACAATAAATAGATATCAATGAGATTTCAACAGTAATCTATTATTACAGAGACGGGTTGGAATCACTTTTACGTTCTTTCTTGCCAAGAGTTGGAAAAGACGAACAAAACACTCATATTCAAAGTTAACAAACACCAAAAGTGAGAGTAGGAATTTCCAAAAAAGCAAAAGAAACATATTTCCCCTGAAGATGAACTTCTCCTTCTGAAAGTACATCAATTATTTTTTTTAACAGCAAGTTTATGATAAAACTTCCATCAATCTCTCAGTCAGTCTGTCTCTCAGTGTTTATGGGTTATCTGCTGTAATGTATATTTAAGGCATCAACACAGTCTGGAGCACAAACTGCAGGCGTGGACATCCCAGTGTGGGCGGAGCTTCTCCGTAACAGTTCTACTTTATCAGGAAGACTCCGGCAGCCAGATGGCCTCCTTCACTTCCTTCATGGAGATCTGGATCTCGTCAGACGTGCTTCTTATCGATTCATCAAAAAACAAGAAAGTGGTATAAAATAAATAAACAAAAGATATTTAGTTTGATAAGATGGAGGACTAAAGGAAACAAAATATATGAACATTTAAGAAGCTGTAACAAAAGAAAGAAACCATTTCATTTTTAAAAATGACTAAAACTATTGATCATTTATCAAAATAGTTGGTCATTAATTTTAGTCAATCAACTAATTGATTAGTCGACTAATTGTTAATGGTCTACAGACCGTGTGTGTGAGTGTGTGTGTGTTGTGTGCGCGTTGTGTGTGCGCATGTGTGTGTGCTGTGCGTGTTGTGCGTGTGTTGTGTGTTGTGCGTGCGTGTTGTGTGTTTTGTGTGTTTTGTGGTGTGTGTGTTGTGCGTGTTGTGCGTGCTGTGCGTGTTGTGCGTGTTGTGCGCGTGTTGCGCGTGTTGTGTGTTTTGCGGTGTGTTGTGCGTGTGTTGTGCGTGTTGTGTGTTTTGTGGTGTGTTGTGCGTGTGTTGTGCGTGTTGTGTGTTGTGCGTGCGTGCTGTGTGTGTTGTGTTGTGTGTTTTGTGGTGTGTTGTGCGTGTGTTGTGCGTGTTGTGTGTTGTGCGTGCGTGCTGTGCGTGTGTTGTGCGCGTGCTGTGCGTGTGTTGTGCGTGTGTTGTGCGTGTGTTGTGTGCGTGCTGTGCGTGTGTTGTGTGCTGTGCGTGTTGTGTGTGTGTTGTGTGTGTTGTGCGTGTTGTGTTGTGCATGTGTTGTGTGTGTGTTGTGCGTGTTGTGCATGCTGTGTGTGTTGTGCGTGTTGTGTGTGTTGTGCGTGTTGTGTTGTGCATGTGTTGTGTGTGTGTTGTGCGTGTTGTGCATGCTGTGTTGTGTGTGTTGTGCGTGTTGTGTGTGTTGTGTGCGTGCTGTGCGTGTTGTGCGTGTTGTGCGCGTGTTGCGCGTGTTGTGTGTTTTGCGGTGTGTTGTGCGTGTTGTGCGTGTTGTGTGTTTTGTGGTGTGTTGTGCGTGTGTTGTGTGTGTGTTGTGCGTGTTGTGTTGTGCATGTGTTGTGTGTGTGTTGTGCGTGTTGTGTTGTGCATGTGTTGTGTGTGTGTTGTGTGTGTTGTGCATGTGTTGTGTGTGTGTTGTGCGTGTTGTGCATGCTGTGTGTGTTGTGCGTGTTGTGTGTGTTGTGCGTGTTGTGTTGTGCATGTTGTGTGTGTTGTGTGTGTTGTGCGTGTTGTGTTGTGCATGTTGTGTTGTGCGTGTGTGTTGTGTGTGTTGTGTGTGTTGTGCGTGTTGTGTTGTGCATGTTGTGTGTGTTGTGCGTGTTGTGTTGTGTGTGTTGTGCGTGTTGTGTTGTGCGTGTTGTGTTGTGCGTGTTGTGTTGTGTGTGTTGTGCGTGTTGTGTTGTGCGTGTTGTGTTGTGCGTGTGTGTTGTGTGTGTTGTGTGTGTTGTGCGTGTTGTGTTGTGCATGTTGTGTGTGTTGTGCGTGTTGTGTTGTGTGTGTTGTGCGTGTTGTGTTGTGCGTGTTGTGTTGTGCGTGTTGTGTTGTGTGTGTTGTGCGTGTTGTGTTGTGCGTGTTGTGTTGTGTGTGTTGTGCGTGTTGTGTTGTGCGTGTTGTGTTGTGTGTGTTGTGCGTGTTGTGTTGTGCGTGTTGTGTTGTGTTTGTACCGATCTCCTGCCTGGTGCTGGCGACTCCGACTCCGTACTTCCTGGTGACCTGAGCTGCAGCGTCAGCACAGCGACCGGTGTTCTCAGCGAAGCCCAGATAATTATAGGAACCCAAGTTAATGACGTCCTGCAGGACCCGCCCGGTGTACCTGGGGAAGACAAACAGACACAGGGAACCGTCGGAGGGAGGAGGCCGGTGATTTTGGAAGCGTATCGCTGTAATTAACATAAACGACACAGATAATTAAAAACCAGTGCGGCGAAAGGCCGGATAGCGTCAAAGCGCTCTTTGATTCTCCGGTCTGTCCGATCACCGTCCCTCTCAGCCCGTCGTCGTCTCATGATACGGTACCGGATATACAACGCGTGTAAAAACGACACGTGACACCCAAAAGGAAGAAAAGAAAAGAACATCCGTTGCCGCCGTCAGTCCCGACGGGAACTCGCTTCAGGTTCATCTGCTGTTTACAAAGAGACCGATTTGCATTTGAAACTGGCTGCAGACCGACGCTGATGAGATCCGGTTCTCTGGTGTTTACCGCGGAGACATCAGGAAGACAGACCTTCACACGCTGGCCTCTCTACGTGGGAGACTTCAGTATGATGCAGTTTACAAATATCCTGAACTATGATGTCATTCTATGTGAACTCGCTATTACCTGTACACAAGACACACAGGTGGACGGGGGGGGGGGGGGGGGGGGGGGGGGGGGGTATCTGAAATGTTATCAAAGCACAGTTAGAAATGATCTCAATATTTGTGACCAAACATCAGTATTACAACAATACTGTAGGAATGACTATTGACAAAATTAAATAATTATTTTTGGATAAATAATCATAATTAAGTGGTCAAAGACAACTTTGATCATTTCATGATTTTACGATGATATTTAGTCTGATCTCAGGATATCAGCACAACACCGATATATTTTACAGCTCAATGCTTCATTGCAGAAAGTCATTTATCAAACAATAATTCCAAAACATTTGCTGCTTAACCGAGAGGATTTTTTTTAGCATTTCTGTTTAACATCACACTTTTAATCTGAAATGAGCACTTCTGTACAGCATATACACAGATACTGATGTATCTGAAACAAGCTAATAGTAACCTGGATCAGTGGAGCTCTATTCTAAATGATCCCTATATGATCCCTTCAGTGACTAATAACGAAGGCAGGAACCACGATGTAAACTGAAACTAATGCTTGCTTGAGTATTAGCCAGTCCCTCCAGGAAATCACAATCTTCAGATTTCAATAATTAATTCAAATAAAGCAATTTCCACAATATGTGCAGGGCCTTGCAATTTTGCAATGATTTTTTTCTGCAAAAAGTTCACTATATTACAGCAGAAAGTAAAGCTTTTCAAACAAAACTCCCTTTATGAACAGAAATAGTTCCTCGTTTAGAGTCAGCGAGGCTCTTCTTCATCTCATCATCCAAACAAACCGCATTGTGGCTGACCGGAAAAAACTGGAACGCACTTGGTTTTTAATGGGAAATGCAGTCTTATGATGGGAATAAGGAATATATCAAACCAGCTTTAACACACTGCGCCTTGTTTTTGTGCAGACAGAAGGCCGATGTGTTGAATGAATATTATTTAAAGCTGACGTATTGTATATTTCAACCACAGATTGTTTTGTAAATCTACACCACTTATGAATCTTTTGTAACTTCAAGTTCAATAACTCATTTAAAAAAAAAAAAAGGTTTAAATATTTTTGTGATGTTGAGTTTGCTAATTATCATAGGAACAGATTACATATGACTCTTTATTAGGTAGTGTTAAAAAATGTTCACTAATTCCAGCAATTTTACTGCAAAAAAAAAAAAATCCACTTAAAACTAAATCGCAATTTTTTAGAAAAGCTGCCGCAAAAAAGTATTCATTTCTGATTGTAACAATCCCAAACAGCTGTGGAGGGACTGATTAGCTCTGGAGCTTCCTGTTGTGCCCCTGAATTCCTCGAGGTTAACTTGCAGATAACAATATTTACACACTTTGAGGAGAAGCTTTGTCTCACTCACTCAAAAGTCCAATTGTAGTCGTGGGTGGCCCGTTCCATCAGATCCATCTTGGCTCCCGGGACGCTGCATATGGGCCGGTTCCAGTTGTCTCGTATCCGCATGTAAAGGTTTCTGGTGTAGAAATTCTCAAAATCCTGGTAGAGTGGCACAAAGTCCTGCACATGGATGAACAGAGAGAGACGCACAATAAGAAATATACAGAGTAGCGCATGACCGGAGGGGAAGTGGATGGAGGACTTTCACTGGTCAGCATTAGTATTTGTTTTTACGGGTTATAAAACCAGGCAGCAACTTCAAAGAAATACCAGCAAAGAAATGAATCTGTAGAGTTAAAACCTTTAAAAAGGACATTTAAACACACAGAAGTCCTTTTCCTCGGTTCTTGGAGGAGACGTCCTCGGGGTGATTTAATGACTTCCCCACGTCTAGCCCACAAGCTTCCTTTCCTCAACGTAACTAAACACTTTCAACAATGGGCTGCACTATGAAACATTACGTAACACGCTGAAAACAATCTGAGTGGTAAGAGACACGCTCTGAATGTGCTCCATCACGGAGGAAAATGCAATCTTAAGTATGCACATCGCACTCTGCAGAGAAGAAGAATATTTCTGGCGGAGATGTCATGTTGGCGTCCTTTGCGCACATCCAGTTTGAAGTTATACTCCAATTGTTTGCGATATCAGAGCCTGAATTTGATGTGCTGGTGTTTGGAGTAGAAGCTCTGCGGTGTGCAAATATCACGGTGGTTCATTCTGAAACAACAAAGCTCATCTTTCCGTTTGTTGTCACCCACGGCAACCGTCCGGTCACCGGGCAACGGATTAGAGCTCGTCGTCCCACGTCGGATCCATTCAACACCTGAAACGGGTAACGTGTGTGAAGACCGCATGATGCATGCAAGTGCTTCAACTGCTGCCTTTATCAGCTGACTGTGTCCAAAGAGTCTCTGAGTGTGAAGAAAACACCAGCAGGATCGTTACTGAAGACAAACCTGCCTGTCTCGATGACTGTTGTCCACCTGTTCCTGCATTCATGGTGTTATTTTGATCTTTTCCTGCTTCCTTTAAAAGACTAAGTTCTCTCCTACCTTCTGCTCCTCCTTCTCTCTGGCGATGTGGCACCTCTCGATCTTCCAGTGGCGGAGGAAGTCTCGGAGGTAGCCGAAGATGGTGAGGATGCCGTAGCCCATGTAGGTGAGGACGGCCACCAGCATGGGCGTCTCTTCGAAGGACTCGATGAAGGGACGGCTGTACAGGCTGGCGTGGCGTGACGCTGCGTGGACCTGCGCAAAATGAGAAATCAGAAAATGTACGGAAACAACATGAATGATTTGGATGTTTAAAATCTAAATATGATGCAGGAAATATGCACTTATCTATGAAAAAAAAAAAAGCCCAATATCTTGTAATTATGGCTGTTTCATAATCATAATTAAACAAGGCTCAATCTGCAGCCTGCAGTGTAACTCACTCCGTGCATGTGCATCGGATGATTCAGAGCTTGGAATCATCAGGTTTGAACATTTCTTTACTATCAATGTAATTCATTGACTGTTGTCGGTTTCATACAACAGCACACAGCAAAAAGGAACTGCTAATGGCTAATTCGGCATATAAATCTTTTTAAAAATATAAACAAAAAGGTCACATGTTGCCACCCACAGTGCAACATGGGAGCTACGAGATTCGGATCTCATAACAAAAAGCAGCACGTCATTGCATATTAATGTCCCCTCTGGTACGGACCTCTGAAATATTGTGCTTATCTGTAGGCTGTTTCAAAACATCCTGCACACCGTTTGATTATTTAATATGTCAACAATCTTTCAGTCTTCGTGTAGCATTCATACAGACAATATAGGTTGCATACGGCATCCAGTGCATGCAACAATAAAGCATTCGGATTTAATAAATTACAAAAACTTTAACCAAGAGGTCTCAGTGAGGACATTGATAATACAGGTGCTTTTAATTGCACTATTTAAAATAAGGCCTGAATGCAAGAAAGATTTCAACATTTGTTCTCATTTTAAATGTCACTAATTGAAATTTAAATACCTCAATAAAGTATATTTTAGTCGCTCGGCACAAACCAAGTAACCGATGTGATACTTTGACGATGTTGAACAGAACACTTCCTTTACATTTATTCATTTTTAGCACATGTTGTACAAAGTGTTGAAAGAAAGGTCAAATCTGACACTCAGGATTCGATCCCACAACATCATGATTGCTTTGTTTATTGCAGTGATCTTTGTTTGGGGTGTAATGCGTTAACTCTCCTTATCATAAGTGTTCCTGAACACTTCTAAGTAATCAGTCAATCGACATCAAATTAACCAGAAACTATGTTGAGACACCGATGGAGGTTATAAAAGGCTATTTTCCATTATCCTTAATATCATTTTTATACACAAAAACTACTGATGGAGAGAATCATTCTTACATTAATTGATCATTTAAAAAGTCATTTTCAGCAGTATTGTTTGGCTGTTCCACAGTCCGACACAATGACCACCATCTCCATGTTTACAGGTCTCGTTAAGACCTTAAATGGAGGAAAGTGTCATGTTGTCTTTAGATAATCTTCTGTTATGCTTGGCTGAGGTTTGTGTAAGAGATTTCTTTGCAGGCAAATTGCAAGTGGGAGGGAGATAAGCCCACAGTGTTGGGTTCTGGTCCAGCTGTGCACTAACTATACAGAAGGAAAACATCGAGAGGAGAGATTTGCAAGCCAAATAAGGGACGGGCAGGCCGGGTTTTTTCTCTATCTCGATAAGCAGATGGACAGAAAGAGAAACAGGCATTGTGCAACTTGCTTCCCCATCGTGCTGGTCGCAGCACTCATGGCTAATAGGCACTACATGTGACCAGTCATGCTTCTCTCACTCTCAAATACCTTACAGAGTAGAAACACTGACATGTGCATGAACTCTGATCAGCTGAGCGTCGGTCACCAGGCGCTCGGTTTCTTACCAAGCCAGTGTAGCGGAAGGAACTCGCTGCGTTCTCGCCACCACAATGTCTACCGACGAGACAAGAAACAACACTCAACCTATTTCACTCAACAATCACAACTAGAATTGTTTTAGAGAGAAAAATAAAAAAATCTAAGACATATAACAACACTTTGTGTCACAACATATCTGTGAGTCTGAATGTGTGTGACTGCATCTGATCACAGAGTCAGAGGGGACCCGTTAATTGGGACAGTTACAGAGGGTGCACCCAAGGGTGGAAATTCCATTAGCCCCTTTGGAAAAACCTGTTTTCCCAGCGTGCATTTCGTCTCAGTGGACAGCTTGAAGTGAACAGGTGCACTGCTTCAGCGTCTCCTTGGTCACTAAACTCTTCGCAGTTTCAGTCTTGCTTGTGAGTGTTTGGAATTTTTTCAAACTTTTACTGCCACACATTTGAAACGGTGAGAAGACTGCAGTCGATACAGAACGAGGTGAAGCGAGTCCAAAACAGGGAACATTATAGTCGTGTTTGAAATAGGAAGGAGGAAGCCAAAACACCAGAGGAAGCACACTAATACAACAATCAATGAAGCATGCAACCCTGCAAAGTCCATTCTATCTGACAGGCAGAAGGATGTAAACTGTCCCAAGCTGCTGGACTGGTTCTGATGATATGTGCATTTAAAGTACTTCATAAATTGTTTGATCAAAGTCAGACACTTGGCCAAACGTCGTCTTAGAGTTGACACACTTACTATTCACTAACCAGGGTTACAATTCACTCACACCCGCCTTTATGTTAAACCACATCCCCCCTTCAAAACTGCTAAGGAGGCAGCGGACAGCAGCACGAAGCCTATTCAGAAAGTTTCGATTTTAAAGAGTGCACTTGCAGCTTGGTGCAAATATTATTCAGCCGAATTAAAGTCCGGGTCGTAATGACTGAAACGAGTAGTTTGATTCATCTTTAGAGGGAGTATGTAACGGAAGAAATGAACAAACACTCTTTAAACTAGACTATTTTTAATGGAGTTTGGCGTTTACTCTGCACAAGAGTGGGGAGGCTTCAGCACTCGATGACAGCAAATTGTCCGATTAGCAGCAGCCGGACTCGGTCAGCTGCCTTCGTGTCACATCCTAATAACACGGGAGTTAACGGAAATGTCAGCATCGCCCGGTTGTCCCGGGTCCCACACAGTAGACGCTTCCCCGGCTTCACCCACCTCTGCGCCCCGTCCCATCCCGGGCCTCACCTCCTCCTCGTCGGGGTGGCGGCGGTGGTGGTGGTGGTGGTGCTTGGGCTGCCGCTCATGGTGGAGGCTCTTCACCAAGCCGTTCCTCTCCGGTTTCAGTCCGTTCTTCACCCGCTGACACACATCCCCGTTGGCCGGTTTGGTCGCGGGGCTTTCAGTCATTGCTGGGCGGTTGTGGAGCGGCGGCGGTAACTCGCATGCAGGAACACGGAGGCTGCCTGCGGTGCAACGCGGTGACAGTATCCGAGCGGACAACGTTTACAAACACACGCTACAAACTATCGCACACGCTCACGTACACGTAGTACACACACACACACACACACACACACACGCGCGCAACGCACACACACACACGCGCGCAACGCACACACACACACACACACACACACACACACACACACACTGTGAAACCTGGAAATCCAGACGTTGAACACCGGAAATAAACGCCCCGTAAACCATCATATCGGTGCCGGCCGGAGGGGCGCGGCCACGTGCTGATAAAGTGGCGTCGTTTCAAGGACGTGAACTTGATTTTTCCACTAAAAGAGTTTATTAGGTGAAAAACAAACAAACAAACAAACAAAAAAAAAAACAATGTTGGCGGCATTTACAAGAGTCAGGAAGTAGACTAATGTAAAATAATAAAAAATAAAAATGAATCATCTCAAATTGAAAAGTTTGAAAATAATCACGCGTGAATTATTTTAGTGGAACAAATGCCGAAATATTTTGTTGAAAAAAAGAATATTGACATTTAAACTTATATTTGTTATATCAAACCAACTCGCGCAATCGCCCCTGTAATCTCAAGGAGCAATGATCCGTAACTATCTAATCTTTGGAAACTACATTACAAGTTATAAATATTTCAAAAATAAAGTCCGAATTTTCAAACCCTTTCTAAGCTGTGTTGTTTTGACAAATAAAATGAAATAAATATGTGTAATATCTTAAAAAAAGCAACACACTTTAGAAATAGCAGGAGAATTTTTTTTTAAAATAATAATACATTTGTGATTTTATTCACCTGAAATTATCAAGGAATTACAAGGTTGAAGATGATGAAAGGGCATCATTACATCTTGTAGAAGAAAGACTTGAAATTCTTAATATTTCAACATGAAGTTCCATTTTTAGAAAATCTCAATATGTTCTCGTTACAAATACAAGATTAAAAATAAGTCAATAGTATGAGTGGTTCTTTCACAAGTTAACAAAGTCTAGCACAAATACTTGAAGTCAAATACCTGTATTAAAATACACCAGAATATTAAGATCATTTCATATTCAAGGACACATCTTACTGTCATCTCTCGATGTTTTAGAAAAATACGAGTAAGAATAATTTTGTTTTGGTTTAAATTCTCAGCTGTGATATTTGCTTCAAATTAATTTTCTCTCCTTAAACACATCATTAAACATATAAAAGACATTACAAAACGTCTGAGCAGATATAGGCAATACTGGCAAAATGCTTAGAAGTCTGAACAGATCATCATCTTTCATAAATGCAGTGCCAGTGCAGCTGCGCCCCCTGGTGGTGGAAGGTGGTAGTGGCAGCGAAATGTTCACAGTGAAGCCATAAACCTCAATACAGAGAAGAATGGGCTGCTGTAGTTTTTTGGTGGACTGAAGACCTGAGGACTGATTGCTTCACATGGTAAAGATCTGCAACAGAACATACATGTTATAGCAATGAACATAATAATGATGATAGACAGGAATTTCCAAAGCATCCTTTGCAAATGGCAAACTCTTTTGGGCTTTAAATATTTATTTTATATATATATATATATTATTTATGGTCAAGTGAGGTGAAAAAAACAGGGCTGTGATTTGTGCGTAATTACGCTGAACTTTGGCCCTCAAATTTTAAAACTGTTGACTGGAAACTGGGAAGTTTAATTTGTTGTCATTTATCCAGACATTTATTTAGTTTGCAGCTCTGTGATAGTTTGAACTCATTGTGCAGCTCAGTCCTGAATGCAGATTGATGACTGCAAGCATGCGGCTTTAATTAAATGCTCATTATTGAAACTGAAGGTGTTTTCGCTCTCAATTGGTTATTTGTCCTTCTTCAACCTGTATTAATTGGACAAACATCAGACCACAGGTCTCACGTATTCTACAATGAACTATAGCCTACTCTGCAGCGCCTTACCTGATGCCATTATCAGCTTCACGTCACAGATGCCCAAGTTAATGATAATAGTAGATGCACATTATAAATGCTTTCTACGTGCAGTTAGGCTTCATCAAAAGCCAGCAGACAAATAATTCTACAAGGAATCTGAGTTTGCTCGAGAAACTGGTGTGTATGTGACGTCACAGCTTAAACTGTCAGACCTGTGGAACTGTGAAAACCGACAGAAGACAACTTCGCAAACGAGATCCCTCACAGGTAAGAGGTCAAAGACAAGCAAGCGCGATGCTGAACTGTGCACGACGGAGAATATTTGACCTAATCTCTGCAGACATACCGTGCCTTATGGGACGTGATGCGACATCTTGTGGAACTTATATTTCCTCCTCATCAACGAGTGAAGGCTTTGCTGCAAGCAACAAACCCCGCAGCAGCATTTCCTTCCAAGGTGAGGCATCTAACGTGGACGTGAGGATGGCACCTTGAAGGAGAGTTTAAAAGCTGGAGCGAGACTGTGGCCTGCAGCAGGAGGAAAACTGTCCATAATCTCTACAACACATACAGACGTTATGCTGCAGATGTCACTGTATTTACACGTTGTGATCAGTCGACATTTGGACACTTAAAATGTATGAATTTCATTTCTTTATACCAAAATGTCAAAGCAGAGGACATTTGTTTCAAGGAAGAAAACATATTCTATGAAGAGAAGTTTGTAGGTTTGCAATGAGAAAACAATATGCAGTTTAAATCCAAAAGTATTTGCACACAGTTTTTTCTTTTCTTTATTGTCCAAACGATTTCTACGATGTGTAGTGGTCATCTTGAACCTCTTCCACCCGGGAGGTCCCTGTATCAGGACCAGACTGTATCTGCTATAAAAACAGTTGGCTCCATATTTTGAAGCCTTCAGAGTGTCAGATTCCCTGAAAAGAGCACCTGGTGCTACCGGACCTAAAATGGATGGACTGTAGCGTTGTTGGGATTCGTTTCTGTTGCACCAGATTGTTTTCAGAGTTGCATTCGTGACTTTTTTGAGAATAACATCCGTGTCACTGACTCGTAATAATCAAAATCAGAATGAGAAGAACTTTATGGATCTCTGCAGGCAATTAAGGCTTGTTTACTCTGTACAGTTTTGATTTAGTGGAAATAAAAATGTCAAGCTTTGCTTAAGTATTTCAAATCTGTATGTTATATTTCACCCAAGTGTCTCTTATCCACGGAGCCTGAGGTTGTTTATTTTGTTCAGCTGTTACTGGCTGAACATGGAGATGTTTTTTCAGGAAATTTCAAAATGAAAATTCCCAAAATTCAGAAGCGCCTCGGTCTTCAGGGGTTAAACGGTTTCTCAGGAGGGGAAACAAGGCGAAACACTTAGGATGGGCTCACACGTCCCAGTATTTCACAGTGGATGATGGAAATAAGTCTGTACTGATGAGGCCCAGTTAAAGGTTTGTGTCAGTAACAGAAAGGTGAACCTGTGGTGACAAGCCAAGTGAAGACGAGGTGGAGGGTAAGATTTGAAATCATTGGACGTGAAAATCTGGCTTTACCTCGAAGGTTGTGACATGTTATGCACTTCTGCACAACACTGCAACCGACTCCGGTGATCTGCAGGATCCCTCAGAGGAGTCGGTCATGTGGGATGACAACAACAATCAGCAGCAGCAGCAGCTGGATCCCAGCGAGGAGCAGCTGCTGTGTCTGCTCCTCAGGTCCAGCTGGTTTCACTCGAGGAGGAAGATTACGTTTCTGAGAACGATAAAACAATCATTCCCTGCTGCTGGAGATGGACTCCGTCCCCATCCACCTCCTCCAGAGATAAAGACTCCTCCCTCATCCACTGCGCTTTCTATTTATACCTGCTAGCAAATTTAGACCAACATTTAGATCATTTTGTAAGTTAGGATTTTTCTTTTTACAAATGGCTCTGTATTTAGCTCTTTTTACAAACCTGTGCAACAGTACAACAAGGATGTGGAATCTTTTAACCACATCTCATGACCTTCCTCAGATGAAGTTGTTTACTTGTCACGGAGAAAATCCGCTCCAGTTATGAATTAAGACATTTAATTGTTTTTTTTCCACATAGATTTCATTTAACTTGTGAAAAAGGGTTCAAAGTAGAATTTAGTTTGTTCTCTGAAAATTTCATATGAAAATATTATTCTTCAGTTTTACTGCACAAAACAAGATATCTCCTATTTCATCCTCTAAGTGTTATAAAGTCACCGACATCCATATCACTTCTTTCACTGTTTACGGAGCCCCTCAGGGTCACGGTGGGCACATTTGTTTGGGATTAATTCTGCATTAACTTGAAGTACGTTTATATTTCCTCTGACCCACAGAGATATGCTGAGCTCTGTTATGACAGCATTATGTAGTAGACCTTCATTGGGTTTTGACAGAATGAATCACTGTGTCTTCTGCTGTGTCTGCTCAGGTTGTCTCAAGTCTGCACTACTGCATTTAAAAAGAAGTCCAGCTCGTTCTCCCAGATCTCTCTCTGCCATCTGTGGTTGTGATTATGACAGCGATCATTAGATGACTCAAATAATAGTGCGTCTCGACACGCCCACGGCACCACAGATTGAACAACAAATGCAGCTGAAATCCACAGCTTTCACCGGCAGAGCAGCTTCAGCTCACAACCACCGGCTGAATACTGTTGGTGACGCTGAGGTGTCAAATCACGTCTCCTTTCTGTCGTAACTGGCAGTGTGTCATAACTGGGCTGCACCGACACACCGGCTGCTCATGTGGATCAGAAGTAGTCCAGAAAAAACATTCCCCACCGTGATCCTTCAGAGGCTCTGAGGTCAGTGGGGTTGTCACGAGTCTCGTGTGAGCCAGGTCTGTGCAGGTTCCATCAGCGCTGCTTAGATTTCTCTGCCCGAGTCCGACTTGCTCTGAAATAGCTGACAATACTGTTGCGAGGTCGAAGGCGGCTGCAGTTGAGGTAAGAGGTGTGATTGGAAACAAAAGGAAGCAGCTGAGGAGGCTGATGAGAGGGTCGGTAACAGGTGCGTGGAGATGTCAGAGGTTATCACATCTTTAGTTCATGCTATCTTCAAAGCTTCATGAAAAATGATTGAAAATGGTTAAAAATAATGAATTAGTTCAAATCCAGTCTCTCTGACAGTTTTAGCTTCACATGAGCTGAACTTTAGATTTTGATGGGAGTTATGGTGTCAACTCATTGATGTGCACACACTATCAGCTACAATAATGTTCTTAGTAAAGGAATATTCAGCACAGAAACTGTATCCGCAAACATAAATGTAAATATAGCACAGTAATCCAACAATTATAGATCTCACCTTTTTCCATGAATGCTGTCCAGTAAGCCCCTAAAGTCTCTGTGCGTCACTGCATGGCAGCGAGGGATATATGTGTGTTTTTATTAGCAATTACTGAGAAAATGTGGGAGGAAAAAAGACACAACATTAGTTTTTTAAAGTGGCCTTGAACTGAGCTCTGTGGTAATGGTGTAATTAGTTCTCAGGGGAACGAATCCGCTCTTCCACTGTCTGCTGCTTCTCCCTTTCTGTCTCTCTTTCTACTCTCCTCCCATTTGCCTCCCCCCCTCCCCCTCACTCCCTCAGTACGTTTCCCTCCTTCCTCTCTTTTCCTGCGTCCATTGTAGTCTTTCTCTCCTGGTCTCAAAGGCAGAACTGCAACTGAATTAGTTGTTCTTTGCTTTGGGAGCGTTTTGTGGAAAGTCAACTGACATGTTGTCGAAATAATAGGAAACGCAAACATGTTCAAATCTGAACAAGAAAGGCAACAGGAAAAATAAAAGGAAGGAAACGGTTTATAATTAGAGTGGACTGAGGATTAATAATTAAATTACAGACAACTACAGGACACGACAGACGCATGTTGAACGTGCGCTTTTAGGGATTATACCGGCATGTAGGTACGACCCAGTTTGATCCAGTTTTGTGCACCAGTGTGTTTTGGTCCAGAGGCTCAGAAGCAGGATTCAATCAATGCAGGTGGCACAAAAATATCAGGAATCAACCTCCTGCTGATATTCACCATCTTCATATATGTTTAATTTTGAGCCATAAAAAAAATCATAACATTAAAGACGTCTCGATTTTTCAAGGTGCATATGATACATATAATGAAGAAATAATAATACCTCAATTTTACATTTCTGATAAAATGCATATCTGGACCCGTTGTGTGTCTTTAAATGGTGATATCATATGCTGCCACAAGATGGGAGTGATGGATAACTAATAACAAGCTAAAACAAAGAAGTGAACCTTTGGAAAAGAAATATCTGGCCGGTCTTTGAAACCTGCACACTAATAAAAAAAATAAAAAAAAAGGTTTATAATCTATCAGCTGACTTCAGACTGTCATATTATTATTGATTTTCAGTTGCCTGTCTCAGGTTTATTCTGCAGCATTGTTGCTTTATTGAGGGCAGTGATGAAATAAGGCAGCCTTCTCTAGTTTATAAAAAAAGTATAATAAATAAATTATGTTAAAATATAATTAAATATAATTATAAGAAATAAGTATTTCTGAAAAGTGTTTCAAAAATCATAACAGTTGCCTTAAAAACTGGGGACTAAGAGTGATATGTATATCAAATATGATATTTAAATGACTCTGTGTTCTTCTTGGCTTGAAACTATCCAGTTCACAGCTGAAATGCTCCTCCTGACCTTTCACAGATGACTTTGACTTGAGATAGGAGAAGAATGAAACTGGTGGATCTTCTAGTGAAGCTGCACACTCCTTCCACTAACTGAACGGACATTTTACTGCTTATCATACACACACAAAGATGAGTTTATAAAAAAAAAAAAAAAAAAAAATCGGAAAAACATTACACATAGAATTATTTTATTTCATTTATTTCTCATATGACTTATTAGAAAAAACACATATGTTACTGTTATTTAAAAGTCCCAGTGAGACATAAATGTGACGGTAAACAAGCATGAGCAACACCAGGACCCTGGAAAAAAGTAGCTAAACAGAAGTCAGCCATATTATTAAATCATTTTTAATAAGATAAACTGTGATTTGTGTGCACTTAATAGGATTGGGTTAAACCCTCAGAAACAGACCAATGGCTGATGAGGAGTTGCTTAACAGTTATTCAAGTCAGTTAATAAACACAGGTGGTGGTGGAGGGGGAGGGGGGTATTTTCAGATATTTTACTTAAGTAAAAGTTACAATAACAACATGAAAAGATGCTCAATTACAAGTAAAAATCCTGTATTCAAAATATATGTAATGTAAAATAATGAACTTAGATTAGAGGCTTCAACAGCATCATGTGCTGAAAATAGCTCTACCATAACAACATTGAAATGCTGCTCACAGTACAAGTCAATGAAATAATATTCCAGTAATTTGCACATGATAAATACTAAAATCTAAACTGGGCCATTTTGCATAATGTGATACTTTATGTATATTAATGCATATATAAAAACTGATTATATATTTAAGCTATAAAATGTTGATCTGAAAAGTAACTAAAACTGTCAGATCAATGTAGTGGAGTAGAAAGATCAATATTTCCTACTGAAATGTGGTGGAGTGGAAGAAATTGGATGATAAAATGGAAAGTAAAGTACAAAATTGTACTGAAATACAGTACTCGAGTAAATGTACTTAGTTACTGTCCACCACTGTGAGGCGGGAAGAGAGGCAGGCTCATCAGGAGGCCCAGTGCAGTCTGTTAAAATACTGCTGCAGGTTTATTTCACTCACTTCTTGCTGATGAGAGCTGAAATGAAATTAGGAACGTTGCTTTACTTGCGTGTTAAGTATAATTTATTGACGAATAAAGAGTTCTGTCATTTTCTTGGTGATTTATAATGTGTCATCTTTTTTTGAATATTTTCTGTGAAGTCTTCAATGCATCATACATTTGAACACACTATCTTATGAGACTCCACAGAAATGAATTTTAAAATATAAAAGGCACCGATAAACACATTGTTTGCATTCAGTATGTTTGTTTTCATTACAATTTGTAAAGAAATTTCATTACAATTTTTACTTGTAACCCACAAGAATACAAAAAGTGAACATACTCATAGAACAGACTGTTCTGGTACAAGCTGTTTACTCTACCAGTTTGCTCCTCTTTCTTCGGCTCTCCTCACATTCATAGGTAGATGACGAAGTCCATGTATTCCTCGTTGTGAGTGAGATTTTCTAATGACCCTCATTTCCACACCTTTTGTGATTCCCAGTTTCTGTGAAGAGCAGTGCTGGCGATGGGGCTTTTGTAATGTCTCTCAAGGTAACACTGGAAAAAACAGTCTGTTTGTCCAGCACTCACTCGCAGCAGAATTCAAAAATATGTTTTGACCAACAGCAGCAGCTGAGAGATATGGCTGATGTGGAATCAAATTAGCTGATATTTAATGCAGCTTCATACGGCAAATTATTTTAAACAGACAAGTGTCACAACGGCAAGAAAGTTCATTTCAATTTTATTTATATAGCGCCAAATCACAACACCGGTTATTTCATGGCACTTAACACATTAAAGACCTTACAGCAGAACTTTACAATATTATACAGACAAACCCAACAATTCAAATATTCAACAGTTCCCACATAAGCTAGGAGGGGAAAAAAAAACTCCTCTTTAAGGGAGAAAAACCTCCAACAGAGGGAAGAAAAACTCCCTCTTAACAGGAAGAAACCTCCGACAGAACCAGGATCAGAGGTGGGCGGAGCATCTGCCTCGACCGGTTGGGGTGAGAGGAGAGCAGAGAGAGAAAAGGACAGCATAGAGATCCAAGACATGAACTGTTGGTGGGGCCGACCACGGCCGGGGATATCTGCAAAAGAAAGGACAGAAACTACGCGAGCGAGGGAACTGAATGGAGAGGCAACAAAAACTATGGGAGAGAGAAAGAGCATGAAGACAGTGAGACGTAATGGTGAGATATGAGTGTACAGAGAGTGAAAGAAGCTCAGTGCATCACATCAGGTCCTCCAGGAGCCTCGGCCTGCAACAGAAGAACTAAAGGATGATTCAAGGTGACCTGCACATACAGATGGACAAATACATGCTGCATGAATGTACACAGACCAATTTGACCAAGAACAGTTCAGACAAAACTAATCTCCTGCTCATCTGAAGACTTCCTCTAACTCTCCTGCTTTTTCTCCAACCCTGTCCTCCTCTTCCTCCTCTCGCTCCTCTTCCTCCTTCCCCGCCTGCCCCTCTCAAGACCCCATCACTTGCTAATGAGGGCAGTTCCTTTATGTCCCTCTTCTATCAATGATAGATGACAGTGATAACTTTAATCAATTTTAATAGTCCAGATTTTACTGATATTAAAAAGCTGATCTCTGCACCAATAGCACCCCCGGAGACCAGACCTTCAGCAGTTTAAGAGAGCAGAGGAGGAAAAATGAAGATGGAGAGAAAATGCAAAGACCTTTACTGCGCCGAGCTCTCTTTCGCTCTCTCTACTTCCTTTTAACTCCACAGCGGGCTCTATATGAGAGATGTTACATTAATTATAACCCAGCTAACCTCAGCCTCTGCCCAGTAAAAACCCTCACAATGACCCCTCCTATGGGTATTACCCCAAATATATGCAGTCATGTCCCTGGATGATAAAGACCCCGGCTCCCCTCAGAATGACCCCGGTGGATATTACATCGTTTTCGTGCAGGCATGTTGTAGGACAGCCTCTGGACGACCCCTTTAGCCGTTAAAAGCCGTTATGGTCTCTAATTACGGTCAGGCGAGTCCCAGGGCCAGCTCCTGTTTGCCTTTAGAGCCCCTGGGATGTTCACTATGGATTTTAAACTAAATCTAATCAGGCATGTCCATGGCCAGCCGTTTTATGACCGTACTGTGATATAGCTGGGTAGCATGGGTATTTGAATTTCATTCATCCTTGACCTAAACGACCAGGTGTGAAGGTGCCTGCTGCCGCCGAAGACCCCTCGGTATAGCACATTAATTAAAGACAGGCGTGTCCCAAGGGAGCTTCTTTATGGTCCTATATATGTTGATAACTGGGCACCAACTTGTCAGGGAATGCATGTTTTGCAAATATATAAAACAAAAGTAAAAATCACTGTTAAACAATTAAGCAACATCCGTGATGAAGAGTGTCTATGACAGTGTTAGCTTTCAAAGGTTAACGGTTTTTATAGCTTCTCCACACTGTAGACTGTGGAACAACTTTGATATGTAACTCTCCGACATGAAGACAAAATCAGACCACTATCAGCTTTTCTTTGTCAGGCTGGCGGATACGTCTCTCTTCACTTTGCTAAGTGAGGGACAGGAAATGTGAGGAAAGAGGCAGCGACAGTAACGGGGAGAAAAACAGAAGAGCAGACAGGGTGAGGTTATCAGACCTAGAAGGAGAGAAGAGAGGAGAGAGGCAGGTACACCATCAAATACCGTCTACCTGTAGCCCACGGCAACCGTGTGTCTGTGTCTCCCTGAAACAAGCTGATAATAAGAAAATAGTTCTGAAAATGGGACATCCTGAAATGACTCTGAGGGATTACGTTGTTTTTCACAAAAGCGGACAAGTCTTATTTCTATGTTCTACAAATGATCCGATAAGAAAACAAGAAATATGAGAAAAGAAAATACCTCTGTATTTACTTTATGCTTTAATTGTGATCGTCATAACTTTACTGATAACAATTTGCTAAATGGTGATTCGCTTGATCAGCATTGTGTGATATAGTTTGGGAAGGGCTTGAATATAATGGGAATTCATTTATATAATAATAATAAGAAAAATAGTAATACACTTTGTTTGTATAGCACCTTTCGTACAAGAAATGTAGATCAAAGTACTCTCCAGCAAGAAAATGACATGTAGTGTTTCACATAAAAACATATAAAAGAACATTTAAAAATATAGAAAATAAATAAAATGCATACATTTAAACACAAGACAAAACATTAATTAAAAAAAAAAGGAATACAGTTCAACTATAGAATAAAGCATTAAGAGGCAGAACTTCCACACCAGGTTAGGTTTCAATGAAAACAAAAATAAACTGAATAGTAATACAAATGTATTTTTGATGAGATAAATTTCAAAACTACAAAAGGAATGACTTCAGCAAAATGTGCCACTTTAAAACTGTGTTTTATTTCACTGGTTCCTGGAAGCACCAGAGGAGCTGTCCAAGGTGCTGAAACAAAATTGCACCAGCTGGACTTTTTTTGGTGGCAGCATGAGATTCCCAGCCAGTGTCTGTTTTATAATCAAATACACTTATTAATGTGGTTAATCCGTTCCTTTGTCTGTTCTCCCAGTGAGTGAGTCACTTCCTTCAGAGCTGTTGCCAAATAATGACTTCTTATGAGTACTGTACGAGCTCAGAGCTGTGATTCTGCCAACATTGTAATTTAGTCTGTCTCATTGGCTTTCATCATTTGGCTAGAATAATAGATTACTTCGTTTTTATTTCTTTGTTGTGCCGTTACTTTGCACTTTGAGTTGCACCTGAACAGTCCAGGTTCCTTTGTTTAAGGGATGCCCAGGAAATTTGTGTCAGCATCTTGAAACAGGACAGAGCGAGGCACCGTCAGCTCTTCAGTTTTTACCAACTGCAGTCAGTTGATGTGTGAAGGAGGAGGGGAGGTAATTGCTGTGTAAATATAAAGGGAGAAGTGCCCAAACCAGAAGCTCTGAAAATTCCAGTTAAAACACAATTACTGCGCTCAGACCTTCTTGTGGACAAATACTCTCAGCAGAGGGTGACATTACGAAGACGGTGATGTCTGTGAACTGTGTGATTGGTAATAGACATACATGTGTGCAGAATGTGTTGATAAAGTCTTTCCACAAAGACCATTATGTCTTGATCAGAGCATGAACTGGAAGTAATCCAGACATTACCCTGACAGGTATACTGACTGTCACTAAACTCTCTTCAAAGAGTCTGTGAAAGCCAGTGGTTATCCTGACTGGAATTAGATTAAAAAAAGCACCAAGACACAGTTCATAATGAAAACCCGGTCAAATTACCGCAACAATAGAACCATATTTCCATCTCATATGTAGCTTTTAAATTCAAGATTAGTGCCTATTTTTTATGTGGTGGTGTTTTACCAGGACCCAAATGCAGGCTCACAGGGTCGGGTATCGGTTCCAAAATACAGTCTTTATTTCCATAAATAAAAACAAACAAACCAAAAGGTGGCACCTACAGTGTCCACTTGCTTCCAAGTCGGGAGGGCAACTCAACCGACTGATCCAGGGAGACACGGCTGGCAGGGCAGCCGGCAGACCAGCGGACAGGACCGTTGGAAAAAACAGAGTCTATAATCCTCCGAGTCGGGAGGGCAACTCCACCGACTGGTGACTCCGACAGGTAGCTCTGCAGGTGGAACGGGAACGGGACGGACAGACGGACGGACGGACGTATGGAGGATGGACGGGTGACTAACTAATGAACCGACCACCAGAGGAGTGCAGGGGCAGGGTACATATAGTCCGGGGAGGTGATCAGGGAGATGCAGCACACCTGCAGGTGGTGATCAGGGGTGAGTGGCTGCAGCTGCTGGGACTGGTGAGGGGCGTGGCCACGGGAGGTGAGGAGAGGAGGACACAGAACAAGCAGACAGGAGGCTGAGGGGACACAGGAGGAGAGGTGATCGGGGGGGTAAAACAGAGGAAAACCGGACTCCTGACACTATTGAGGACTTGCCTGGATCATTTGCATTCACTCTCACTCCCTGTACAGTTGAAGGTCCAGTGTGTAAGATTTAATGGGATCTATCAGCAGAAACAGAATATAATATTCATGATAATAATTATGTTTTCATTAGTGTAACCGAGACTAAGAAACAGTTGTTACGTTGTTCTTTATTTTAGAATAAACCCTTCATATCTCCATAGGCAGTGGGTCCTCTTCCATGGAGCGCACCATGTTGCACCGCCATGTTGCTACAGCAGCCCAGAATGGACAAACCGGACACTGACTCCAACGAGGGCCTTTTGCTTTTTCCTGGGGTTTTGTGACCACCTCCCTTTACTGTTTCAGTGTGATAATACGTCTGTGCACCAATAAAATAGCCATGAAGGAATGTTTTTTCAGTTTAGTGATGATAAAACCTGACTGGCCTCCCAGACCTTTGACTATAACATCATCCAAAACTTTAGGGATGGACTCAAATAACAACTGTAAGCCAGGCTTTATGGTTAAACATGTCAGTCTTGTGTTTCAATCCCTGTAGTTACAGCGGGAGAATGAAGCCTATGATTTCGGAGTGAGATGTTGTGCAATCACATATATGGTAGATGCATCCACTGACTGTTTATGAACTTCAAACCTCAGAAGTGGTACACTAATTAGAGACATATCCATTACATTTTTTTTTACTTTTCCTCGTCCTTTCCCCTCTCTGCTTTATTGCATTTCTTCCCTTCTGTCCCACTTTCTTTCTCTTCTTTCCAAAAAGAGACATAAAGGGTGAAAATGAAGCCTTTATGTGGATTTGTCTCTTTTTCTGCAGCCTTTATGTTCTTTATTTAAAACGAGGCCTCTTTGAAACCTGCCTCTTTTGAAGTGATACTCTTCATTCCCCAGAGAAAAATGTTTGCTCACCTCCCTCCAACAGGTGTTTGTAGGTCAACAATAGAGACAAACGGCACCCAGGAAATAGTACAAACTCTGTGTTTTTGTCATGGGCACTTCAGCATAGAAATCTGTGCCAACATTTTAGCATTTAGGATGACACCTCATCCCTTACAGAAAAAACACGAGGGAGATATGAGGTTACTGCAGGTCACATGATGTTTCAGGGGCAGATGCACCAAACCCACAGGAGTATATGTAAACTCATGGGATTACATGTTGATTTTATGTATATTCCTATATGAAACCTATATATTGACCTATGTGAAACCCATGTCCATTGCCATGTGAGATCCATGGAATTACATGTGAAACTTGACATGAGGTTAACAGCTCATGAAGCTGCACGCAGGTGCTGAGTCGAAGAATAACATGTTGCTTCTCAGAAAATAGTTGATAAAACATCCCTTAAAGAGACAATCTTGTTTGTGAATTTCTGAACATAGTTTCAAAATGTTAAACTTTGAAAATGTTTTCTATTAATAGGAACATGGCTCTCAAATGAGACGGTGACATGGCTTTCTTCCTTATTCTATCATGTAGCACTACTTTTAAATGACAGGTTGGTAGATTTATATATTTAGTTAATTATGTTCACTAATAATTGATGTATTGGCCAATCTCGGGCCTCTATAGAAGAAGACTATATGAGCAAAGGTTAAGTGTGTTTACAGCAGACTCTGTTAAAGCCGACTATTGGTTCAACTTTGTGCCTGAGGGAACACCGTGATGAAGAGCCATATTACTTTTTCCATGATGATGAATATAAATCCATATAGCAGCTTATGATGATGATGATGATGATGATGTCGGCTGTATCCGAGAATATGAGTTTGTTTTAAATATTTAAGGATGTTAAGAATACAGGTACTACAAACAGGTCAATAAAATGAATCCACTTGACGTCCTGTAGATGAAACTTTAATGGGTGTGAGGTAGAGAAAGAGATGTAGTGAGTCGGAACCTGCTCACACTCGCGGCTCAGCGTGTGTGTGTGTTTGTGAATCCGTCGGACACCCGCTCTATTAAACTTTCATGGCCGCTTGGTTTGAGCTGGTTCTTTCTCTCGCAGCATGTGAATGACTGCAGCGTTGCACGTATGTGTGTGTACGGGTGCGTTCAAGTGCATAAGACAGAGTGGGCGAGGTCGAGCTCGTGTGCAGTTCATTTGTTAGTGTCCATATGCAAGCTTGTGTGTGTGTGTGTGTGTGTGTTGTGTGCCTGTGCCATGAATATTTGATGTGCTACTCAGTATTCATGAGGGAGAAAGCTGGAGAAAAGCAAAGGAAGAGGAGGAGATAGAGAGGAAAGGGAGACAGGGATGAAGGGAGATTTAAATCATCCGACAACATGTGGTGACAATGACCATAACACTGTTGTCCTTTAATGTGATTATGGCTTCGGCTGATGACGGTCGCTCCAGTCCTTTGAAGTACAGTAAAACATGATACAGAGAGATGTTCAAAAACATTTTCACTTAGTTTTATTCAATAAAATGCGACTCAAATTTAGCAGCATGTCTTTAATGGATTTCAACACCAATTGTTTTTTTTATGAGCATTTTGATGAGTCAGAAAAGGTCAGGCTTGAACAGGACATTGTAATTATACAACAGTGGAAATGTATTAAATAAATGATGGCTCAGTATGATGTGCCCAATGAATCATTCAGTCTCATTACGCAACACTTTAGTGGTAGCTCGTGACTTGAAATGTAGCTCAGTCAACTACACTTCTTTTTATTGGACATGTTAATACGGTTTGACTGAATGTAGAATCACAAATGCCAGATATAGATTTTAGTTTCTTGCAAGTACTTTCTGCTTGCTTTTTCTGACCTTGTAATGTTTCACAACAAATCGAGTTCTGCGTGTGAATGAAGCGGCCAGTAATGGTATTGGGCTGTAGTATAATTAAAAAAACCCGACATTAAATTTTTAAAGTTTCACCAAAAATCAGCCATTGTTTTCTTCATGACTTATTCCGTCACTGATCTTTCTGTTGAGCCGACAACAACATCAGGATCTTTAATATTTCAGCCTTCTTCTTGAGGGATGAAACACACTTTCAGGTCCAAATTGTTTTTTCTTCAAGAAAACACATTCTTTTGTTTTCCATTACTCTCCATGCATCATCATCATCATCAACATCAAAGCTGTTCAGTGCAATTAGTCTTGATAAATACCCTCTAAATTAAAATTTTGGCCACAGGACTTTTTAACATCCCCCCTGAAGAGTCTACAGCCATGCTTTCAGCTCTGTGAGGCTGCATGGTTTAAAAATGCTCATGTCAGCATTTGTTAAAATGCTCACAATGAAAAAGCCAACATGCTGATGTTAGGGAGTTTAAACGCTTCACTGTCTTGGTTTAACACGCTAAAATTAGCTAGTGAACATGTTAATTAGCACTAATAACAACAAACAGCTGAGGCTGATGAACATTTCATAAGTTTTGTAGGTTGTAAGCCAAATAAATACAACTAGACTAAATAAAATTCCGGTGTGATGACACTGTTAGAAGTCCAAAGTTTTTAGAATTCATCCTGAGGGTGACACAAATGGCCGCACCACATTTCAGAGTGATCCGTCCAACAGTTGTTGAGATATTTCACTCAGAACCACGAATCTTTACCTCATCGTGTAAGTAGAGGAAAAGGAAACACAGGAAAAGTCAGGACAACACCAACGTCAATGTGCTGCATCCTCTGGGGAACATGATGGTTTGTGAACATTTTCATCAACTTCATGTGACGCCTGTTGGGATATTTCAGTCTGGACCACCTGACTGTTAAACACCCACAGCACTAACACGTTTACATGGAGTATATACTGGGAAAAATACACAAACATGTTCATCACACTCTCTAAACAGGAGGAAATAAACACCTTGGTTATTAGGATGTGTGGTGTCATGGAGCCTGAAAGTGCCTGAACTTTTACAGAAATCAACACATTGAGACCGACTCAAACCGAGGCACATGGTGAAGTAGATCGTGTTATTAGATTGTACCTCACTCCAACATTTAAGAGCCCCTTAAAGTGTTCTGCTTTAATGTAACTGCAGTGACTGTGCGCACTGCCATTTGTGCTGCTGTCTTGTTTCATTATGCAAATGGCAGAAAAGAGCTTCACATTTACGACAGCGAGCTGTTCAAACTTTGTGTGGGAATAAGCGTTGCTACTTGAGATTGTGTGAAACCCAGCCAGTGTTATCTGGAACTACAGACACAATTACAATCCAGCTCGGAGAAAATAACAAGCAACGGACATTTCATCACTTTTCATACTCTGTAACTTCATAATTTTGTTCAGCATATCTGCCAATAGACTTTTCACAGCATTAATGGAGCTGCAGCGCTGAACAAAAGTGTTCTTCCTCACGCCGTGTTTTCTGTGGTTTGAGTTTTGGCTTAAATATGTGTTTTTCAGTCTGAATCGATCATGTTGGCAGAAATTGGTAGAAATTTAGTTGTCACATGCTTCTGTTTGACATTGACTATAACAGAACCTTTCTAGCTCCACTTAACTGTCCGGTCACCGTTCAGATGTCCATATTTGGAAACTCTTAAATTGTGACATGGAATTGGTTCCAGTTGATAATACCTTTATGTCATAAGTGAAGTCAACAACAGCAAAGTAACCGTCAGCGCAAATGTTGTGTCAATAAATACGAGCTTCAGTCGGGTCAGTAGTGTCTGGATTCTTCAAATAAGTTTTAATCAACAGGTGGTAAAGTTCTTGAAATATTCAGACAAATGAGTCAAATAGGAAAATATTTGCTGGCTGGCAGAGATCAATGTAATGTAAGATTTGCTGCATGAGGCGGGTCGAGTAAATCTGAGAGTTGGTTTCCATGGAAAGCATCTCTGAAAAAAGTCCTTCAAAATTCCCTTTTTATCTACATGTATTGTTGTAATTTGTGGAGCCTTTTTAAATCTGTTGGTATGACAAATAAATCCCATTGGATTTCAACTGATGCCCACACTTTTGGATGTTTCATTGTAATATGATACATTCCATTTAATAAACTATTTTTTATGGATTTTTGTGGAAAAAGCTGTGTGCATCTCCGTCAAGGTCACTTTGACTTTGATCTCCCAGAAAACAGGTGTAAATACATTTGGCTTATTTTTAGACATTTTTTAGACAAACGCCAATATTTTACTGAATATGGAAGATAAGATCACAATATGCATTTTTCAGGACTTCAAGACATAAAATCAGAGAATAATTGACATCTTTCTGTTGAACTTTGATGCCTAAGATGAAAGGATAATTGGTTTATGACCTCCTTATGAGTGTATTTTAAACTTGTACACATTTTAAGTCATTAAAGTTTGATCCCACCTAACTGGTCACTGACAGAGGATTATACACTAGACAAACACCCACTCAAGTGTTTGTGTTTAATAACTTTAACCACGATTTATGAGTATGTGAAAAAACAGCACAAGAAGTCAAAAAGAAACAGGTGAACTTGTAATGTTCCCCACAACAAAGAAAATGAAAAGAATATGAAAAAAGGTCGAGCTAATTGGACATATGCATAGTATTTAGTAAAAATATGAGAACGTATAAAAAGTACAATGAAATTGTACCAAATATGTATTCGAAGTACTTCGACTATACCAACATAATACATTCATCTCTTGGCACAATAATATTGACTTGGAATGACATCATTACAAGCTAACATCATTTGCGAGCTTCTGCAAACAAGCCAATTTAACAAGCCTGAAACCGTGCAACACATTTGTAGCTAAAATCCGTGGCTGTGCTGTGGCAGATGGATTTTTGGTATAATTATTGGAGGCGAGCCTCATTTCTCTGCAGCCTACCTGACATTGACGAGCTGTGAGCGGGAGCAGTTCTGTTTTAGGAGACACACACTTCACTTGAGTGGGTCCCAACACAACTTAGCGGATTTATTCGCCCGTTTTTTCCTCTGGCTTCCCCGTCTCCATTCTCCCCAATGAGGGTGTCACACTGAGACAGATGCAGGACTAAGCGGCGGGAACTCCCTCAGTATTAAGACTCATTCAGGCAAAGGCTCTCTGCAGACCATAAGAGACTTTTTATGGTATATTTTATCTTTAAACAACTGCATTCCACTTGCAGTCGTGGCTGCTACATTTTTAATCATTCCAATGTGTGTGTGTTTTGGCTCCCGGGCTCCGAATACCCGGTTGAGATGAGGTTAATGTGATGTTGCTGTAATAAAAGAGACATTTTGTGAGTACAAGCACATGAACATACAACTGGTCTCAGTGCGGAGGTCTTCCTAAAAGAGGGAAGTACCTGAAGTCGATGTTGCAGAGGCTTAAATTGCAAAATCTACTCATGATGTAAACTTTAAACCTATCTCTTGGAGGGAATCACAATGTACAAGATATATTTAAACCCGGTGATTTATTTAAGCTATACTTAACTCATAAAAAAACAGGTTGTGGAGATATGAGATGCTGTGGAATTGTTGAAAGGTGCAAAATAAAGAAAAGCTGACATGTTAATTGAAGGAAAAGGGAGACTAAAAAAAGCTACCTCGTAACCCATGTGAGAGTGAGCTTAATCATCCGATGAGCCTCCTAAATAATTCATCTGAATATTGCTTTCACCACTTTAACTCTTTCTTGTCTCCAGCTTTTCGAACACGTAATATCCAACCCAGTATCACGGCAAAACGTGAAATAGACACGCCGGTTCACGACCGTCCAAATCTCACGTTTTGCTGTAGGTGGCCAGCGTGTCTATTTCACGCTTTGCCGTGATACCGGGTTGGAATATCATGCATCCATTTGGGCTCCAGCACAAGTGGAGTTGTTCGGTTGGTTTACTGTGTGAAAGCTTTGCTGGTGAGTTATTTCCCACCCTGTCACACTGAACCACTGTTGAACAGCCTTCCTTCACGTGAACTTTCCGGGTAAACACGCAATGATTACAGAGACTGGGCTTTGGACTCCGGAGCTGTTTGAGTCTTTATTTAATTAACTGATTTTGACCTGAAATCAATTTGGCAGGCGAGTGGAACTTGGCACCCTGACGTGTCAGTGTGAATGTCTAGCAGCACCACTCAGACTCAACAACTAATGGCTGGCTTTTACAACCGGGCATGCACCCTCCCACACACGCATGGAGAGTAAACCAACTGCCGAAGTGCAGTTGCCAACCTTGTCTATGTAGGCAAAGAAAATGGACATTTAATTGTAGAGCAATCAAGGCTGAGAGTTTAATGGGACTTTTATAGCCTTCTGTAGCTTAACCACTCTCCCTCGCTGGCTCTCTCTCCCTTTCCATGTCCTTCTTCCTCCTCTGGTTTTTATCCTTTTTCATTCAACAGCTACAAAGATGTGAGCGCTTTCTTGCACAGCTGCTTAAATGCACCTCCACACTTCTCTTTTTTCCCTTTTGACCTCCATCTCTATTTCTTTGCTTTTCTGATCCAATCAGTTAAAATCATTTGGCCACATTTGGTGATAAAAGCAACATTTACATCTCTTTTCTTGTTTGTTTGTGTCTCTCTGGTCTGTGCGTCTTGATGTTGCGCTGCCTGGGAACACAAAAAGCACCATTTTTTTTCTTCTGATGAAGCTTGTAGAACAAAGCTAATCTCTCCGGACATAAGCGGTGAAAAATACAAACTTCCAAGTGGGCAAAGAAATAAAGGGAAATCGAGTGTTTTGTGTTTGCTGGCTGATAAATTGACCTCAAACATGTATAGAAACTACACACGTTTCTGAACTCTTTTAGGTTTGATTGTGGATCATTTGAAGAGGGGAACATACAGTTAGAAAAATACTGACGTCAGATATACTTTAATGCAACTTTAATCCCAATTTTTATTTCACCAACTGATCAAATGACCACATTTTATGCGACAGTAGTCACTTCTACTGTGCATTCCACAGATAATTATCATTATAATCTGCAGTCACTCTCACCTCTCTTTTACTGAGCATTTTGTTGTTTCTTTTTTCATACTGCAATTTTCTATGATCATCATCCTTGTTCCAACTGCAGCATGCAGTTGTTTTCAGTACAAATGCTATGGAAATGATTCTTGTATATTTGAGAGTTGCAAATTCTCTGTAAAAAGAATCGGATCCATTTTGACACTCATTCCATATAAAAAGAGAAGGACACAAACCTTGTTCATTGTTCTCTGAGGGACTTTGAGTGCCTCGCCTTATATACCATTGTGTTAACAAGGAAAAATCAGTTGCTGACCTCATTAAAATATGGATTCAACCTAGCGTAGACTCGGGTGTTAGTCGATTCTCTCTACAATCTGCTTTGACATCCCTGAGGCCTTCTTAGACGTCTGCCAAACCTCACAACTAACTTTAAAGCTGAAAACACACTGCAGCTGCAGTGCTGCCTCGTGTCACATGATGGCTTAAGGTGGCGTCTATAAATTGGCCTAATTAACATTCATGGCATACACTATGCAGTGTTTAGGTTGTTTTGTTACCTTTCATGTGTAATTGTAAATTATTTGCAGTTAAACCGAGTTGCCCATTATATTATATGGCTGAGACTGGCTGCTGCGTCAGGACGTACACCAACTGCCTGATTCAAATCCGATTGAACAGACAAGAGTCAGCTTAATTATCTACACGATTAACTGAAGCAGAAGGTTGCATTAAGCAAAAACAAAAAAGGTTTTCGATTCTAAAATGACACCAAAATTTCACTGCTGGAACAAAAGCAGATCTTGTTGCAGCAGTCAACCCACTTATGCGCAGCTGGGTACATGTTGAGCAACAAAAATACCAACTGGACACAAGTCCTGACAAAAGCCCACCTGCGCTGTAGAAAATTATAAATATGCTCGGATCCACGATGAGACCAATTTTGCACTAGAATGACAATATGTCCCTTTGTCTCACACTCACGCTGCTCAAACAAAACTCCCACCTTTTGACGCCGGTGGTTTGGCCTGAAGGTGCTCATTTCCAGCTTTGGAAATAGGAAACTGCAACGTTGCCACATCAACTTTTTAATGTGATAATACAGTTTGTATTGACAGTTAATTTCTGCTGCCTGTAAATAAACAAAAAGATCTGTTAGTGCAGATTTAACATTGAAAAAGCATTTGCAAAATTTGATTTGATAATAGTTTAATAACGGTTACATTCCAAAGTATAAATAACCATCAAACGCTCAGCAGAATGTCCTCTTTGAAAGAATTCAGCAGTTTTAATTCTCTCTCAACTCCAAATGTTTCATTTGCATCCAGTCACAGCAACAACTCTAACATCAGTTTTCCCAACAGTAAATAAAGAGAACAAAATGACTCTGCAGTGTTGTTTGCTTGTGTGTGAAAACTGCATCTATTATGGCACCATTGTTTTTTATTCGTTGTAATCTGTGTAATCTTCAAGTGGAGTGTAAATACAAATAATAATCCACAAAAAGCACTTTTAATTCCCGAGTTTAGAACCTGTTTCTATAATTCCTGGAAATAATTGGGAAATTGCGTTTGAACGTTTTTGGCAGAACCAGATGTTGTCAACAGGAGTCAAACCACACACACACACACACACACACACACACACACACACACACACACACACACACACACACACCACACACACACACACACACACACACACACACACACACACACACACACACACACACACACACACACACACACACACACACACACAAACGCAATCAGACACACACATTGTGAGAATTGAACTCTCAAAGTGGCAGAATTAAAAAGGTGCATGGTCGGAAGTTTCATCCTCGTGTTTTTCCATCACAGTGCCCCCCCCCCCCCCACCCTCCCCCTCCTCTCAGATTAGGGTTTGACCAAAATGAGATTCCCCTGGAAATCCAATCTAGTCAGCCTCATTCGATTCCCACAAATCTTGACTGTCCATTAAAGTGCACCTGTGTGGCTGCCTGTGTGGGTGAAAGAGAAATCAAGTGAAACGGTTACAGAGACCCCCCCCCCCCCCCCACATAACTTCCAACGGTTCGACCCAAGACGTCTTGAGACACGAACATCACCACCACGTTTAATTGTTGAATGATTTCAATTCCAACGTGTCTGCAAAACAATTATTGGATTTCTCAACCACAGATTATCATAACCGTCACATGTTGGACAGCAGAAGGGTAGAAAGAGCCCTCAGCAGCACATTTATTTAATGGAAAAGAAATGTTTTATAAGGTTTTGAGGATTCATTTTTTACATTACATTACATTTCATTTAGCTGACGCTTTTATCCAAAGCGACTTACAATAAGTGCATTTCAACCATGAGGGTACAAAACCAGAACAACAAGAATCAAGAAAATACAATTTCTTCAAGAAAGCCAAACTACAAAGTGTTATCAGTAAGTGTCATTTTAAGATACCAAAGTTCTGCTGTTCAAGGTAAAGTCTGAAGAGATGTGTTTTTAGTTTGCGTTGGAAGATGTTCAGAGTTTCTGCTGTCCTGATGTCGGTGGGGAACTCATTCCTCCATTTAGGAGCCGGGACAGAAAACAGTCGTGATTTTGTAGAGTGTTTAACTCAGTGAGGAGCAACAAGCCGATTGGTAGAAGCAGAGCGAAGGGAGCGGGCTGGGATGTAGGGTTGGACCATGTCCTGGATGTAGAGGAGGAGGAGGAGGAGGAGGAGGAGAAGGAGGAGGAGGAGGAGGAGGAGTGGAATAGTGGGAGTGAATTTAGGAGGTTAAAGACCAGTCGAGCTGCAGCATTCTGGATGAGCTGCAGAGGTCGGATGGTACTAACAGGTAGACCTGCCAGGAGGGAGTTACAGTAGTCCAGACGTGAGATGACCAGAGCCTGGACCAGAACCTGGACCAGAACCTGGTTCAGAGCCTAGACCAGAACCTGGACCAGAGCCTGGACCAGAACCTGGACCAGAACCTGGACCAGAACCTGCGCCGCCTTCTGAGTGAGAAGAGGATGTATTCTCCTGATGTTGTGCAGCATGTATCTCCAGGAACGTGTTGTTGCAGTGATGTTGGCAGTTTAACATTCGATGGTGGTTTATAAGCTTTATGTTTTGTGTTGTGAATCTGGCAACGCTCGAGATTGCATTTTTCTTGATCATTTCTATCTTCAAATGGCAACGGCCATTGTGGGAGGCACTTTCATCTCACAGCAGGAAGGTTCAGGGTTCGAACTTGCTGGTCGGCTGGAGTTACAGTGTACAGTTTGGATGTTCTCCCTGTGCCTGTGTGGGTTTTCTCCGGGTACTCCAACTTCCTCCTGCAGTCCTAAAACATGCGTGCTAGGTGGATTGGTGATTGTAAATTGATGTGAATGTAAATTTGAATGGTTGTTTGACCTGCGTTGGACTTTGGTGGCCCTTCGCCCATTTTCAGGTGAGACAGCTCGAAGCCACACGGACCCTCCACAGGATATAAAGCTGGATGGATAACCAACCAACTAAGCCGTCATGCTCAAACAAAAGGAAATAGAAAATATGAATGTCCAATTGACTAAATACATTTTTGTTTCTGTAAACTAGAAACATGTCTAAAGATACATAAGAATAGTTTATCAAGAGAGAGGGAAGGTGGTCCACGTTACAATAAAGGTGTAAACCAAAAGAGAAATAAGAGGGGAGAGTTATTCATGAAAGAGTGTGAAATTCATTCTTAAGCTTTTTCTGTCTTGGAAGAGTCAAAGTCTTCTCCTTGTAGCCTGCAGTCCTTTGGTTTTCCAGTGAAAGTAAAAGAAAAAATATTAGAATTTCTTCTATTTTTGTGCTTATCAGATCTCTTTTTTTTTTTTCCCTGTAGCGGTCAACCCATTTCCATTTTTCATGTAATTAAAAGTTCCACTCACGCAAAACCAGCTGTGCACTGTAGAAATTATGTTGATGAAATGCCTAAAAGTAATGAAGGATATTGCCACCTCTGCAAAATAAATTACTGACTTGTAAACCTTTAAAAACATATTTTGCATTTTGGACTATTAACAGACACCTAATTCACCTAATTACACATTTTTACATATTGGAATGAATACAAAATTTGTCGATTTGATTTTGAAAATACATTCATCAAAAAACAAAATAAAAACAAATATCTGACAAAGCAGCAAGTCAATAGCTTTTCTTTTTTTTTACCCTTGAATCCTTTTAAAACATTCAGAGCTTTATGACTGAACAATAAGATCATATTCATCAGTGAAGAGATATTATTTATCGAGACTGTCTGAAGCACTTCAGGACTGGATTTCATTTTACACTGATGCAAGTGGCAGCAAGCTGGTAGCTCACAGATGTTCATTCTTTCATGCACATCAACTATGAAAAAAAGATCGGGTGTCTGCGTGTCACTGAAACGGTCAATTCTTCAATAACAGAAAATGATTTATCCCACTTTGATACAGACTCCATGCACTGAAGCAAGGGGAATTTGAAGTGCAACATTTAGTTGTGTGTGTGTGTGTGTGTGTGTGTGTGTGTGTGTGTGTGTGTGTGTGTGTGTGTGTGTTGTCAAGTTAAGCCATGGAGTCAAAGTACAAAGAGATTTGAAGGGATTTGATCAGATATGGTACACTGTATGTCAACAAGATGTAAAAGAATATGCTATTGGATTAGTGAGTATCCTCTGGTGTGTGTGTGCGTGTGAACATATGCCTGTTTGATGTGTAAGCAACGTGCAATGCCAATTAGAAAGCCAACCACTCTGTAATCTGGACTGGACTATTTATAATAAGTGCTTGTAAATGTAAATTAGGACAAGTCTGTGAGCATTAACTCTGGTTTTGAGTTTGTCTCTAGTTTCAACCATTTAAATGTTAATATTTGTTGTTTTTACTCAGTTTTAAATGTCTGGGTATTTATGATTTTTTGGACTCCTATGTGAGTGTTTCTTGCCCACGAAAGGGGAAGTTCTTACAAATTACAAGGCACATAACTGTTTGTTCTTTTTCTGAAAATATATTTCCTTAATTTGTGTTATATCTCTCTATTTGCTGTTAAGTATCTCATCAAGGCATAAATGTTTACTAGAATGTTTTTCTGATCTGTGGGAACTGACCACCTTGTAATGTGTGCTTATATTGTGACTGAAAAACAACATAATAAACATGAATGATCTTCTATGGGGAGTGGTGGTCAGATATATGGCTGCTTGATTCACAGGTTGTTCTCTGTAGCCATCAGCATTCACTCATATTTACATGATGTCATGTCTATCTTTATATAAGTCTGAAAATTAGTGTACACAGAAATTAGCATGCTGATTTCATGTGCTCATAGTATGTGTGATGATTGAAGCTCGCTGGTCTGTGATCAAATTAGGAGACAGAGATCATCTAGTAATAGGATTGTTATTTTGTGTTCAGAAACTGATTTAAAATGACTTAAATTGCTGATTGATCGATAGCCCAATAAAGATAATTGTTAGTTGTGCCTTTAAATACAGAGACAAATTACATATCTTGATATCAAAGTTTAAATTAATTCCCGCTTACGGTGGCAATGGAGTGCAAAACAGTAAAACAGAAAGAAAACTCAAAAAGAAAAACTTGCAGTCCTGAGGCCTGGACTACACAGCAGGTTTAACATACCCAGGATATCTTCCTGTTATCTGGCTTAACTTAGCCTAACAAACCGGATCGCGCTAAGTGGTCACAGGAAGCACAAAAACACAAAAAACAACACAAAAAACGTGTAGTCCTGTTCACAGAAAAGTGTTTTAAGACCTGCTTAACCTGCTCCGAAGCAGATTAGGTCTGAATCATACGTTACCATGGCGATGTATCCTGGTGAGAGGTGAACCAGCTTCGAAGTACCGAAAACCAAGAGTTTAACCTAAAACCTCAAAAACCGTCAATCCGGCCTCATAGTAACGGCCTCAGTGCAGCAGGTTTATGTTTTTAGACGTTCTGTTTTCGCCTCTGGACCAAAGCTTTTTGGGGGCATGGAGCATTTTCGTCGTGTGTAGGGGGGCACACTGGTGCAGTGGTTAGCATGGTCGCCTCACATTGCCCTTTGGTGTGCGACCTGTCCAGGGTGTACACTGCCTTCGCCCTCAGTGAGCTGGGACAGGCTCCAGCCCCCCCGTGACCCTGTTCAGGATAAAGCGGGTATAGATAATGGATGGGTTATGTGTGTGTGTGTGTGTATGTCTACTGCACTTGTGTTTTCTTTGCAACCCTACTAGCAACAGAACCAGGAAACAGCAACCAGGAAACATCATACTTTTTAATTTGTTTTTATTTTTTAGTACAGCAAATAGAATTCCTGGCAAGGTTTTTTTTTTCCCCCTTCCTCATTATAAAGATAAAAACTAAACATTTGGACTGGTGTAGTAAAGTGAATCCCAGCTGATGCCCCTGATTAAGCTCTGCCTTCACTACATTTTAATGAGCTGTAAAACCTCCACGATCTTATTAACACAGGATTTGTCAGCAAAGAGTGAGAGAAACCGTGATTTGGACAAAAAGTGGTAAATAGCCATGTTATCAGGATGAAGCATGCTGTGTGTGATTATGTGTGTAAGTGCATGTTTTGTATTGCAGTGTGTAGCTCTTCTTTGGGACTTAGGGAAGAATTTCAACTTAACTCCTTTTATGTGTGTCTGTGTTTTCTTTTCTTTTTTGACATACACACTCACCCTCTTGCCGCCTTGCTAGCGAAAGCTTTATGATTAAAGATCAATTAATTAACAGGATCCAAATAGGAACATGCTGGAGGTTTTTCAACAAAGTAGCTGTCTTTTTAATTGGTTGGATCCATCGTCCACACAAGCAATTATTTAACCATACACACAGTTGCATTTGCATCACTTCAGAGGACTTTACATGGACTAATGGACAATACTTAACTATAACCTCTGCTTGTCCAACCCTTACTGAAACCATTACCTTAACCTAACCTAAACTTTCCACGTTTGACAACTCTGTGTGGTGTTTAAGGATGAGAGTCTTTGGGGATGAACACTTTTGCTTTTGGAGGCACTTAGTTTTATGAATCATCGTTCCTCGAAGGGCCATCCTGCTTTTCTTTTGAGTCCAACAATCCTGAGGTCATTTAGGCCATGCTGTTGGAGGTGTTGGACCAAAGGTGTCTCCATGTTATGCTGGTGGGCATGTTGTCTTGTCCGCAGGGCGTTTTGGGTCTCACCAATATATTGTTGGCCATATTTCTGGAAATACATGAGGTAAACACAGTCGGTGGATGAGCGGTTGATGTCTTGTTGTGCCAAGAACTGTGTTTCATTTTGTTGACTCATTGTTTCCTGGTGGTTCCCTGATTTGGGAGGTGTTTGGGGAAGTGGGAAATGGGACTGCATTACAACCAGGAGCTTATCAGTTGTGTGCCCCGTGGTTCTGGTACATCCATAGCCTAGTCACCTATGCTGGACAAGAGGGTGGAGAATTTGTGATGTATGAATAATTAGAGGAAGGACCATTTTACATGTGTGGTGTAGTATGGGCTGTTGCATGCGTTGGGATACTACTCATAGCGGACTGAGCGACCATTGAGGACCTGGTGCTCTGAACTAACACACTGTGCATGGAGTTCGTAGAGCCAGAACTCAGGTGGTAGCAAACGGACCCCTTGACCAACACAGATGACGTGTTAACACTGCAAGGTAGATGAAATGTGGCCAATCAGGGTTGTTCCCAGATCTCTTTGTTTTCTCTTTGTCTCCACTAATGAGATTTCATTGTGTCTTTTTATAGATTCAAGCTCCTTCATGCAAGATGTATGAAAGGAGTCTCGAAACAAACAGAGCCAGAACTCTTCCATGTTTTCAAGTAGGTAGTGTGTTTTTCCAAACAGAGGGCTGATGTAACATGCCAACAAGCAAGGGGGGAGGAGGTGTGTGTGTGTGTGTGTGGCGGGGGGGGGGGGGGGGTGTTTCTGGTCTGGCTTTTTATGTTATGTGGAGTTTTTCTGGGTTCTTTGATTAAATATGTTACAGACAGTGAGGTACTTTTAATGAGTTCCGCCCTCCTCACCATTGTATGCTGTTTAACAGTTGCAGTTAGTCACAAAGCCAGTGAATGCAAATGCTTGCCTGTGGCAGACAGCAATAAGCTGTAAACATAAGGTGTGGTATTAATTTGACCTAAATGACGAACTACTCAATTTATCAGTCCTATACAAGGTCACCTCTTGGAATTAAGGGAGCCCCCTCAGCGAAGTGATAGCACTCTGGATTTCATGTGTAAAAACACCTTGGCACAAACTGACATAAACACTTCGTCAAGCTTCCCTTCCATCTGCCTCCCTTTCTGTCTCTTTCTCACTTGCTAATTCTGTTAATTCAAAGTTTACATTACACAACTCCGCGTGATGGGGGGAAGTGAAAATGAAGAGGAAGCGAGGTGGAACGTTGTTTCTGATCTATTCCCAGTGTCAACTCTCCACTCTATTCCTCAGCACAGCCCACCTTTCTCTCGCTTTTAACAGTCGGTCATCAAGCGGCTTAAAAGGAGATTTTGAACCTTTGATGTCAGGAAACAAAAGCCTGACTTTGTTCTGCAGAGAACCTTTCATGTCGCTGAAATTAACAAGATGTAGAAAGAGGGAAGGAGAGATGGAGCGACGGCAGAGGGAGGGAGATGGTGAGAGAAGAAAGACTGAGATGAGGAGGGAAGGCTGTCAAGTTTATCATTTTCCAAGTTCATATGTTTGCAACTCCTCGGCTTCCTCAGTTAAAAGTTCAGAAAAGTTTTAAATATCCAAGAGAATTGCAAATGGATGTGAAAATAGTAACCATAAATTTACATGAATAATATCTTAGCTTTCCATTTAATTCCATTACCACAACATCACTGATGTTTTGATGTTAATAAATAAACTGCATCAGGAGATTTGAGTGGCTAATTTACTTTCCAATCAGTAATTAAATGGCCTAAACTTTGCATAAATGACGCAATGTCACAACTTTGTGGGTTTGCACAGCTGGCTACGACATTTACCAAGAGCAGTAGATGAAAAGGCTTTTAAATTGTTACCCTTCAAGTGCAATTTAATGACAATTCATTTATAGTTAACCCGAGTATCTTTTATATTTTATGGTTGAGGTTGGATTGAACTTCATGAAACTCATCAAATGCCAGATTCACATCCAATAGACAAGAATCATCTTAATTGTGATATGATTAACTGAATTGGAAGGTTGCAGGTTCAGGGTTCGAACCTTAACTGGTGCAATGGCCGTTCTGTGTTGAGCTTGCAGCTCTTCCTGTGCCTGACTGGGTTTCCTTCAGATACTCCGACTTCTTCCCACCATCCAAAAAACATGCATGTTCAGTTAATTGGTGATTCTAAATTGCCCGTAGGTGTGAATGTGAGCGTGCATGTCTGTTTCTATCTGTCTTTCTTTGTTGGCCCTGTGATGGACAGGCGACCTGTCCGGGGTGTACTCGCTTTCGCCCAAAGTCAGCTGAGATAGGCTCCAGTTTCCTCGTAACCCTGTTCAGGAAAGCGGGTATAGATAATGGATGGATGGATGGATGGGAAAGGTTGCATTTACTGACACTGAAACTGAAACTACAAAAATAGCAGCGCAGTATCACCTTGAAATTGAGACCACAATTGCACTGCACCGGTTGCATTGTTGCACTGTTCAGCCCATCTGGTTGAGCCACGAAAAGTGCAAATCGGTAAAATCGGTATATCTAAAAAACATCGTTCCTGCAAAACCAAACTAGTTGGAAAACACAATTTCGATTTCACAGACTTATAAACTTTCTTTATAAATGAAACAGATTCTATATACTGGGCTCGTTGCCCAGTTAAGACACTTACAAAAGTATTGAGTTATGAAACTGTCAATATTTTCAATAAAAACATATCTGATTTGATCTCTGAGCTGAGTTTCTTCAAAAAGAAACGGCTGTAAAAACTCCTTTATGAATTGTCATAATTTAATCAAAAACTCTGTTTCTGTCAAATTTTCAAACATGAATTTAAATGTCAAGTGGTGACACCTTCAGTATGTCAGTTGTTTCTCCTTCTTGTCTTAGTGACAGTGTCTCAGTAGACATGTGATCTCAGCTCTATTCAACATCATGACTGCTGCTATTGTCACATATGTTATCATTATTTCATTTCTATAATTGCCATTTAATTTGCAACAAAACGATGTCATTTAATTGCGTTTGTCAGAGAGCAAGACGAAAAGAGGTTTTATTATGTGCAATGGATGTCCAGAAAAATGAACATGGAAATAATGTCAACGGGCATCTTCCCATCTCATCATTTGTTTTTTCTTTTTACCTCTTTTTCTCAATCCTCTCTTTTTTCCCTGTCTTACCCTTTTTTTCCTTCTTTTTTTTCACCCTTTGCTTTATATGCAACACAGCATAAAAACATCACATGCGGTTTAAGTTAGTCACATTTAAAACATGCAAATACACACATTTCCAGGCACACACCTTTATAATTACATGCCGTCTATGTGACATTTCTGTAATTACCTTGTACAACATGTTCCTGTCTCAGCATTCCTCCATCAGACACATCTTAAACACATGTGTGCTCTCTGGCAGCATGATGAATGTGTGAATGTGTGTGTGTGTGTGTGTGTGTGTGTGTGTGTGTGTGTGTGTGTGTGTGTGTGTGTGTGTGTGTGTGTGTGTCTGATGTCTCTGCACAAGTGTAATGTAATGACATTGACACAAGGACACAGCAAATGGATGATTTGTCACAGATGCCTTATTTTTTTTTTTTTTAGCTTTAATGCTAATTTCACAGTTAATTTTCCCTGGAAATCAGAAAACCACAAAAGAAAATGAGTAGGGATTTCTAGTGTCCCAAGGCAGCGAAATAAGCTCACGATATTTGAAAGATTTGTTTTTAGAGAATGATATGCAATAGAGATTAAAGAAAATAAGTGACTGAAGACAAATGTCATAAAATACCTGAATTTCGAATGTCTTGTATATTAATTTTGTGTCTTAAAAGGTGTGTTTTGCCAAAAACGATCCTAACTTGTACTGTAAGTAGATGCTAGCGAGTGTTGCTGATTGATGGCAGTCACTCCTTTGTAATATCTGTAACTAATTGGATGTGAAGGTCTTTAAAGGTTTTAATGGTGTCATCCAAGGTCTCTGAGCGGCTAACGCGTGACATGCACATACTGTACGTGCACCACTAAACAAGCGAGCAGCGATGCAGCATTTGAAATGCAAAAGAAGCTGTTGTACTGCACTGTTTAGAGGTTTGGGGGCTTTTTACAATTTCATTTAGTCTAGTAGTGCACCTGCTTTATTGACTCTGCATTACTGACCCCCACCCACCCCCACCCACTCCAAATAAACGCAAGGCAACTGTACATTACATTTCACCATTATTCAAGACAAAATGTACTGAACATTTGATGTATCAAAGGCCATTGTTGTTGTTCTTTTGGATGTAAATTAGCAGATGTCTCTCACCACAGTATTGTACTCTGCACCTCTGGGGGAAAAAAAAATTGACCTGAATATTTAATACTGGAATGAATCAGCTAAATTAAAGTATACTATCCAGTTGGACATTTTAATTGTGTGTGCAGCTTGTCGTGTGTTTGTCTGATGTCAGTGCTGTTTGTAACATGGTTGATCTGAACATGTGCATGGTGCTTTATGTTTTGTGTGGCTCAAGAGCTGATTTATGTGTTCTTTTGTGCGCTGCATAATATTTGTACATGGATTTGGTGTCAGATTGGACATTTTTTATGAACAGCTATCAGAGTGCACCTCCTGCCAGCATCCCTTCAGCATCTTTTCTCTTGTGTATTCAAACCCAGCAGCATGCAGTGAGGACTTTACTATAGTTTTTTGTGAGATAAATATCTGCACGATATGCCCAAAACCAAAACATTAGCTAAGCTTTTTGGTCATGGAGTTTGTGTATTAACGATAGATAGTCATTATTTTGAGAGGAGGAAGATTTATATGTCACAGTCGGTACATATTCCACACAGGAAGTCTCCCGTTCTTTAACGATGTGAATTTTCAACAAGGACAGATCATTACAGATTTAATGTATATATTTTTTTGCCATATTTGAACTATATTACGTTAACCCTCTCAAAGAGAAAACGGTATCCCATCTTCCCAATCTGCTGCCAGAGTAGGAGGACACTTCTCCTCACTCTCTCTCCAGTCCTACACATGAGTTACAGAGATGTGCCTGGTTGAGTGTGTGTCCATATGAAGACATATGAGGTTTCCCCACTGGAACTTTAAGTGGCTGTTTCTGCATCGTGACCTGGATGATAAATTATCTTCTCGCTGGCTCTTTGTGACAAGGCCGGTGCAGAGTGCAGCGTGAAGTTATGTTGGCGGGATCACTGGTGCTGCACGGCCTGCAGCACTGTTAGGTTAGATAAAAAAAAAAAAAAAAAGACATCTTCAGTCTGCCCAAAAGTAGCCTGGATAATAAAGGTGTGCACTTGACAACAAAGTATGGAAATCAAAAATGACCTCATCTGCAAGGTAGACCGTTGAGGTAAAATATTCCATGTGTGGAGATGCCTGGTTGAATTTGAATAAAATGCCACACAGCAAGGAGAAACTGTTGGATCAATTTCCAAATATATTTGTTAGAAATTAAATCAGCTATGTGTATCAGTTTCAAAACTATAAATCACTGTCAAAAGGTTATTTTTATTCACAAGGATAACTAAAGTAAACAAAGACACAGTGGTCAACATGATTTATAGTTTACATTGCACACCAGTTTTTTTTTTATTGGATAATTGGCAGAGACTGTGCTAGGTCTGTAAATAAAGAGACAATTGTTCAAGTTAAAACTCATTTTCACTGCTCTTTAAATATAAGACAATATCAGCTGAGCCTTCACTGATCATCTTTATTACGAAGGTAAAATCTAATCTGATGGATGATAGATGCTTCACAACTATACACACATATTACCTTCAAATACATACACTAAGCCATGATTAATGTTATATCTAATAAAATACAAATCAATGATAAAGACTTGACATACTATAAATTGCATTCAACGCTGTGATTTATGTTACAGCAGATTTGTGTCATACCATAATAAAGACCTCTTAACAAACCTTAAGAAACATCAGTATACACAGCAGCACATGACTGATGTTATGGATTATATATAGTCACCTTGACTGATGGGAAAACTTTAATATATAATGAGGAAGACAAGGAACACAGGAAATGTGCTCTGCTTGGGTTAAAGCAGTGCTGCATAAAGACATGAGATAAATCTGCGTGTTACATAAATGTGTCCTTGAGCTGGAGAGTTTATTAATCAGAGGAAACAGACTCTTGTAGGAGTGAAAGCGTAGAGGAGGCGGCGGTGACGGAGAGGAGTATGAAGAGGCTGTAACTTCTTATCTTCTTGCTGTGATTGACAAATTACAGCTCTCAGTCTAAATACATACAGTTCAGGTGTAGAGGGATTTTTAAAGTGGCCATGGGTGTGAATGTGTTAGCTTCAGAAAATGAATGAATGGATGGATAAATATAGAAAACTCAACCATTGAAAACATTTAGTGCATCATGAAAAGAAAAATACAACAAAGGAGACCCCGGACTGTTGAGCAGCTGATAACTTATGTCAGGCAATAAGAGGACAACACTGCACTTTCAAAACTCCACCAGTTGGTCTGAATCAAATGTACTTGCTTCTTCTGGAAGAACAAATACATGTTTGTGTCCATGACAGATCAGACCAACAGGAGGAGGACTCGCATTATGAGTCTTTTAAAATATAGATTAAATGTGTCAGAGGTGTGAGACAGAATCTGAAAGGAAGATTTTTCAAAGCTCAGCAGGGTTTTTTTTGTACATCTTTACACATCGAACAACAACAATTGAAGGTTGTTTGTCCCCTAGTTTGTACCAGAGGGAAATTAAACCTTCAAATGCTCATAGACAGGTTGGGGAAAGAAGAGGTGAGCCAGTACCAGCATCAAAGACTGAATCTATAAAAACAGGAAGACAGCGGGCTTTGCTGGTAGAGTTGGGATGAAGTGCAGTGACAGAGCAGTGGACAGGCGGAGACAGACAAAGAGATAAACACTGCAAATAGAGGAGGAAAGGAGACACACAGTGTCTGAGACAAATAGATGATGTCATTGAACAGCTAAAGTGCTGATAGATGATGTCATTGAATAGCTAAAGTGCTGATAGATGATGTCATTGAACAGCTAAAATGCTGATAGATGATGTCATTGAACAGCTAAAGTGCTGGTAGTAAAGCTTCCTGTTCTGCAGAACTCTGAGCTGCAAATCATCAAATAAAAACTGATATAAAACTTTCTAAAGAGGAAACTTGCGTCATCTTTATGACAGAGTATACTGTATTTATGTATATAACCACAAAATAACCTTGGAAAAGTTAATGACATTGATTTCTTCATTACAATGATACCAATTGATGGATATATCAGGCAGCAATCGAACAGGCAGAGATCCCACAGAGGAGGAACTGTAGGGCAAAATGCTAAAAACCTTAACGCTGACCATGATAGAAAGGTTGACCTCAGTCCACCAACAAAAGCACCAACAGTGGGCACAATAGAAAACTCTAACTGGATCATGGAGTCATGGAGAAGGAAGTTACTTGATCGGATGAATCATGTTTCTTTTACATCATGTGGACGTCCAGGCATGTTTTCATTGTTTAGGATGCACTATGTTCAGAAGGCAAGCCGGTGGAGGCAGTGTGAAGCTCTGGGTGATGTTCTTCTGGGAAGCTTTGGGTTGGATCACTTTACACCCCTTCATGGCACCAGGTGTCCCTGATAGCAGTGATTTATTTCAGCAGGATTATTCACCCGGCTACACTTCAAAAGTTGTTCAGGAACGGTTTGAGGAACATGACAAAGAATTTACGGTGTTGATTTGGCCTCCAAATTCATCAGATCTAAATTTAATCGAGCATCCGTGGGATGTGTTGGAAAAACAAGTCTGATCCACAGGACTTGAAAAGGATCTGTGGCTAACATGTTGGAGCCTGATATCACAGGACACCTGATATCACAGGACACCTTCGGTGCCTTGAAGGGTCAGAGCTCTTTTGGTGGCACAAGGTGGACCTATTGAGTATTAGGCAGAAGGTTTTTATTATTCAGACTATTCAGACCTCTTCACTTTTTGCACAGTCAGTGTTTTATATATAATTTAATTTTAAAATTGGCAGTAGTCCATAAAGCCAAAGGGATGTTTTGTTTTGTGTTTACTATTTTTATTTTGGCAAATTTATTAAAAATCAAAATCTGAAATCTTTCCCTTTAAAAATGACTCAGATCCTTAATTCAGTACTTTGCAGAAGCCTCTTAGGCAGCAGCGACAGCTCTGCGTCTTCTTGGACTATTCCTTACAGGCACACCAGGATCTGGGCATGGTACCCAATGATTATTGGCAGGTCCTCCCTCGCTCCGTCAGATTGGACGGGAGGCATCGATGAGCTGCCAACCACTCCTTCGGTGACTTGGCTGCATGCTTCAGGTCATTGTCACACTGGAACGAGAACCTTTGACCCGGTCTCAGGTGGCGGCCCTCTTCCAAGACCCCTGTGTCATGGAGGCATTCATCCTTCCCCCATGGATAGTCATTGTTCACATCAGTTTGTGGGTTTGTCATTGTGTAACGTGGCTAATATAGCCAGCTAATCTCTGTGACTTTAAATACTTAAAATATCCTGTGTTCATATTTTCATTACATAATGTTCAGGGTATAGACATTATACACGTCACAGAGCCTTAATTTACCACTTGCAACAAGTAACCACTACATGCATCAAACATTTAGTGCAGATTTGAACATATTTACTGAGAAAAGGCACGAATGCAAAGCTTGAGCCCAGTACCTTAACAATATTGGATCAATTAACAAAATATCATGACTAATTGGAAATATCTGTATCTGCCCTTATTTAAAACAGTTCAATTCAAATCTTTACGAAGAAGACCCTTTCTCCAATCTAACCACCGATGACTGTTCTACTTGACTCCTTTCTCCTTCCTAATTCTGTTTTGCTTGCCGCTGTACTAAAGAGCCAGCAGGAAGGATGAGAGCAGGTAACTGCCAATTTACATTCTGAATAGTTAATTTGAAGCTCAAACCACACAGAGAGGAGAAACTAGAGTCAGGCTGGGTTAATTTCAAAGAAAAATCTGTTCCTTCTTAGAGCTGCGGACCAACCTGGCACATTGAGCCATAATCTGATCTGTGGAGATCAGCAACTGTTTGCCCAGAAAACGTCGTTTTTGGTGGTAAAAGTATACTGGAACACAACATACGTGTTTTTAACAGCATCTGACAGGCACATAATCATTTTAGGTTCCAGAGGTAAGCTGTTGCTGCAGCCTTTTTTTTTTGTCCCATGAAATACCAGCTTTATGCTGAGTTACTCAGTGTGTGATGCCAGTTTGCTGACTTGCCAACTTTAAAGCTTAAAATACAAAACCTCAAAGCCAAGTCACTTTAAACTTATGAAACCAGAGAGTTTCACAGCTTTTTAAAAATTCTTCTGGGATTCACTGGCAATTTCCTGGAACCTGAGGTTTGACAATCCCCATTATTACACAACAAAAGGACCACCTCCACTCCTCTTCATTTTGACAGTAGCCTGGTTGGTTTGAGTATATATGAATGGTTAAGGGCTGAGGAGTTTAAGGGCTTTGACAAGCTAAAAAACAATCCATATCTAAATCAGACACAGCAGAGTTCAGTAGCTGCGTAGACAGACGGCAGGTCAATATTTGACTTCACTCAGTTTACTCAGCAAATTATGGGCAACATGGGAACACAGCACTCTGAGCTCATGCTGTTTCCCCAACAAAGAAATGATAGGACCAGATTTAGAGTGAAAAGGATTGGATATGAGATTATTCATGGCTCGACATCGGCTGCTTCTAACAAAAACAAATCTTTATATCTGAGGTATGTGAACTGCTGTTTGCTGTGGAAAAACAAAATTATTCTGTATTTGTCCAAACCCATTTAGATGATATGTTACATCTTCAGTTCAATTCTCCTGAATCTGGTAAACAAATTTAAATAAGCAAATTTTAAATGCACATCTAGTAGAGTATAGCAAATAGACAGCATAATGTTGACAGTTCATTTCAGAAGCGCTGCCATTTTCCCATCTGTAAAATATGCACTGTACCCTGGAGGCATGCTCAGGCTCTGACGGATAAAATGGATTTAACTGTACTGTCACTATTACTTTCCCTAATTTATGAAACGTGTACCTTCAGTACTAAATCTGGTGAGCGCTGAAGGTGCATGAAATTGTTTGTAGTGTATAATGAAAGAAACTCTTGTACAATCCTCCAGTCTTTTTCAGTTTCTCATACGTGAGTGGTTTCAAAAACACCAGGGGGTGCCAGGGCAGCCAGCAAAATAATTCAATGTCAAAATTATTTCTTTTAAAGTAGAATTGGCCACATTTTGTGAAAGAAATGTCTGTGTGCCTTTTTTTAGACGGCGTGCCATCCAGGAGCCAAAGAAACCCTGACCAAACAGCTCCTGTGGAACGGGCCAGTGTCTTGGCAAAGGGCCCTTGTAGTAGTTGTAGTATTTGATTAACCAATGTGGAGGCTGTCTGGAGTGGGATTCATTCATTCTGTAGGAAAAACACAGGTGCTACTGGTACTGCTGGCAGATGCGCAAGTATGATTTCACCTATACAATTACACCGAAATTGCTCTGCACAGGTGCATCTTTACCGACACACCCCTTGCTGTGCCGCTCCACTCATCTTGGCACAACCGGCTTTATGTCGAGCCAATCCTTGCAATCGCAAATACGCTTGAATCGACCCTTCCACCAGTTTTGCGCTGGTACAAAAATAGGGCTCAACGTTATTGTTAATGTTATTACAGACACCGTTGCTTTCCCAATGATGATGTCATCCTCCACTCTTACTGGTCATTCAAGGATACAAAATCAGAAAGCTGGCTCACAGGCAGGTGCTTCTCATTATAAATCAAAAGTCCTCCTCACTATGACTCGAGTATAATCATATTTATTTTCTTTAAATCCATTTCTGTTCTGTCCTCTATGTAACTTGCAGTCGGTAAGATGTGCAGTGGCTCATGTGAATATAATGTTTGTTGTTCTAACGCTATTAACACCAGAAAAACAACCCTTTTATTTTTTCACGTCCTTTTGCTGAGTGACACATCAAAGCCTCCCTGCTTTGATTTCTTTTCTTGTCAGGCGATAACATTCTTAGTTGTTCTTAGGTGATCAGCTGTCAGGCTGGTTGAGGAGGAAGTTATTGTTATGGGATATGAATGCCTGCATGTGTATGAGCCTCATTCCTGGATTCAAACAAAAGATCAAATTGAATTCCTTCCTGAGCTACAGCTGAAACCAGGTGAGTAATAAAGTGAAATAACAAAGAATGCAGAAAATCACTTAAAATTCACCAAACAATGCTTTACATAATGCATCATATGCTTTACAGTTCGGGTCAGATTCTTCTGTATTTTTACAGCAAAATAAGGTTGTTTTTTTCATTCTCACATAATTACAGGCTTTATTCAATAATCTTTAACAACAGCCCGTTTTTCCTCATCACTTTTCCTGTTGCTTGAAGAAACATTCTCCTTTTTTGGTCGATCACTTCTGCTTTTGCAGGTGTGCTTCTTTGCTTTACCTCAGTAAAAAAATTATAAAAGTCATTACCCTCCGTAAAAGATGCACTAAAAGCAACAAACTTTCTAAAGGGGCAGATTTTTAACTCCTTCTTTAGTCTGTATTCATCTATAACTGTTGTCATGCACTCACAATCAGTAAGTGTTTGGCATCACCATAGTGCAGCACTTTGATGCTTGTTGTGTGGATAAAAATGTGTAGATGGAGCATCTTATTGCATGAAGTGATGACAGCAGTTTGTAGAATAAGAACTTTGGAGTATGGGGCCAGAAGTCAGCGACGAGGGGGGCATTTTTAAAATAAAACTAGTCTGTCCTCTTAAAAATCAGCACATTATCACACGACACTGAAACGATGCAGGAAACTGGACTCAAATGCACGACTAGGACACAAAGTGTAGTTCACGCTCTGCTGAAAGTTGATGCAAAAACTGGCAAACGCACCAAAAGGGAGTTTCCAAAATCACAACAAAGTTTAGTCCAAAATCCAAAACCAGGCAGACAATGATCAGGCAGAGACAAAAAGCAACACATGGTCAGGACTCAGAAACTCATGAAACACGAGGAACAACGCTGGAACGACGAGCACGGGAGCCAGAACGATCTGGCACAGAAGAAAAGGGAGACGCAGAATTTATACACGAGGTCAGGGAAATAATTGAACGCAGGTGGACGCAATCAGGGCGCGGACGACAATCACATGGGCGGGAAGACACGAGGGCAGGAAGTGAATTACCTCAAACCGGACAAGAAGTGAGTAACCAAAATCAAACAGGAAATGAATGAGAAATAATATGAAAACAAACTGATGATGACAATAGAAACTGCATCTCTGCTTCATTTAGATACGGAACAATCTTTGACCACAAAGTTTGACAGAGAGTTATCTTTTTTTTTCATCTCCACCCAAACTTCACATTTCAATCAAGTGACACAACTCACCTCAAGCCCAAACTATTTCTTGTTCAGAAATAAGAGTTTGCTGCTTGACCTGTTGTTAGTAGTTTTATTTGACATCGCCAGTTCTTGGAAGAATACGATTTACGAACCAAAATCATCGACAATCTGCAATGACATTTTAAGCTGCCACCAAACAGCTGTAATAAAATATGAATGTGCAGGTAGCAAATGACATTTCTAAAAATAAAAGCTAATGTATTATCCATTGCACACTGCTCTGTGCTGGTATGATCAAACCTTTCAAGACGTGGAACCCTCACGCCCAGACAGGCCTAAAATAGTGTGGCTATTTCACGGTTTCCTGTAGTAGACCAGCGTGTCTATTTCACGCTTTGCTGTGATTCTCAATAGTACATTTTCATGTGAAAAACGTCATTCTAAATATTTGTTAAAGAAGCAGCAACGTTGATGCTATCAAGCTCTTCTCAAGCGGAGTCCAGACAGTGAGCTGGATTTTAGTAAACAAGTGAGGGAATCAGACTCTAAATGATTTTCTGCTCTTCAGTGGAAAAAGATGGGAGAGCACGTTGCCCATTAGAGATGAGGTTGGATTTATTTATTTATTTTTATAATTTTACTGGCTGATACTGAACATTATTTGATGCCCTGTTATCTCATAGATCTCATAAATGCTCAATACTCTGATTATTGCAGTTCTGCTAGAAAATAATCACCCATAATGCACTTTGGACTTACTTCATTATTCTGTCCTCGGAGTAGGTGTCAGATCACACTTCGACAGATAGCGAACATACTGTTGTATAGAGAGTCAGACGAAGAAGTAAAGTTAAATGAACTTTTACTGTTTGTTTTCCTCTTCTTATGTACAACAATCTTTTTTTTTGTAAAACTGAAGTAAAGACAAAAATAAATCACTCAATCAATAAAGTATGTCAAAATAAACTTGCATATCTTTCTCTGTTGTACAACACAGAATGAAACACTGTGCTAAATCACCTTCCTTTTCAACAAACAAGGCATGGCTTAATAATTAACATTTTGCTGAGTCATCACAATGACACACCCTAACTTAGATGCTAAAAATACTAGCTCCATAAAAATGTCCCTCTTTATATTAAAGTTCTATGTAATCATTCAATAAACAGTACAATTCAGCTCACATGATATTGTAGAAGCACTGCTTTTCAAGGCACTCAACATAAGAAAGGCAGAGGATCAGCTGCCCATGTGATCCCTCACTTCTGCTCTGTGCTGGAATCATTACTCTGGCCACATCATGTGACCCTATTGGCCAATGAATGAAAAGAAGACTTCTACTACTTAAACTGACTGCAATAACACATGCAACCACCAGGGGGGATACATTAAAATAATCTAAACATCAACCCAATATACAGAACATTCATTTTCAAATCACATATCACGACTTGCTTTGTATTATTTCACTCTGTTTGGTCTCATCGTCACTTCTGATCTGGCTTTGACCCATCCATTGTTTCTCTTGAATGGCACATTGATTAATTTCATTTAGAGTTTGCCAAAACCCTGAGGAAAGGGATTTCTCCTTGAATATTCTTACATAAGTCAGAATGACAGTGAAGTTGACATTTTTGTTAAATTGAATCAAATGTCCTCAACACGCATGAACTCACACAAACAGACAAAACACACTACAATGCTCTGAGGTGCCCTTAACTCATGCATTTTCTGTCATTTTAGCGTCTCTTGCTTTCTGCTCCTTACTCTCAGCTGTCTGTCACCCACATGGCTGCAGGTTGTGAATTAATGAGCGTGGTCGAAAACACAAGAAGAGGGAAAAGGGAACGAGAGGAAGTCGAAGGGAGAGAGAAGAGAGATGTGAAGTCGGAGGGTGTGAGGTTTTACAACGTACTGTCGTAAAGACTCATCTGGCTCCGGCTCTGCAGCCAGACGATAGAAATAGCAGCAGCCTTGGAGCGGAGCTGCAGAGCTTACATGGGTGCCACTGAAGACCTCTGAGAGAAATATGGCCGACGATTATGGCTAAGAGATGTACCTGCAGGAGACGGTGGGATGGAGTGGAGCGGGGAGCACTTTGAAAGCCATTGAAGGTCTTTACTGTCATAAAAACTATTGACCAGCAGGGTGCAGGTTTCATTTCAGCTTTGGGGGAGACAAACTGTTTATGTTGCTTCCAAACTTTCACCTGGCCTGGAAGGATAGTCTAATATTATATAAGAAAGCTCTTCGTGAGGCCAGAACTTTATATTATTCATCATTAATAGAGGACAACAAGAACAACCCCAGGTTTCTTTTCATCACTGTAGCAGGCTGACAAAGAGTTCCAGTTCTGTTGAGCCCTCTATTCCTTCAGCTCTCAGCAGTAATGACTTCATTAACTTCTTTACTAATAAAATTCTTACTATCAGGGAGAGAATCGGGCCGACCCTTCCTGACACCATCACTGATGTGATGTTAAGTACAGCAGCCCTGAAAGCAACTATAGGACCAGATGTAAACTTGGAACATTTCTCTCCTGTTGAGCTCTCTGAGTTAACTAGAATTATTTCTTCATCTGGATCCTCTAGCTGTCTGTTAGATCTCATCCCAACTAAACTTTTTAAGGAAGTCTTCCCTTTAATTAATACTTCCATATTAGATCAGATCAACCTATCTATTGTAACCGGCTATGTACCGCAGGCTTTTAAAGTGGCTGTAATTAAACCTTTATTTAAAAAGCCGACTCTTGATCAGCTGTTTTAGGAAACTACAGACCAATTTCCAACCTGACGTTTATTTCTAAAATCCTTGAAAAAGTTGTTGCAAATCAACTTTTTGATCATTTACAAAGGAATGATCTGTTTGAAGATTTTCAGTCAGGCTTTAGAGTTCATCATAGCACAGAAACAGCTCTGGTGAAAGTTACTAACGACCTTTTGTTAGCCTCAGATAATGGACTTGTCTCTGTACTTGTTCTTCTGGACCTCAGCGCTGCTTTTGATACGATTGATCATACGATCTTATTACAGAGATTAGAAGATGTTACGAGGATTAAAGGAACTGCATTAGACTGGTTCAAATCCTACTTATCAGAAAGATTCCAGTTTGTCCATGTGAACAATGAGTCTTCCAGACAAACAATAGTTAGTTATGGAGTTCCACAAGGGTCAGTGTTAGGCCCAATACTTTTTACTTTGTACATGCTTCCATTAGGAGATGTCATCAGGAAGCACTGCATCAACTTCCATTATTATGCAGATGACACTCAGCTATATCTTTCTATAAAACCAGATGAAACTAATCAGTTAGTAAAACTTGAAGCCTGTCTAAAAGACATAAAGTCCTGGATGACCAAAAACTTCCTGCTTCTAAATTCAGACAAAACAGAAGTTATTGTACTTGGTCCTAAACACCTCAGAAACTCTTTCTGTAATCACTTAGTTACTCTAGATGATGTTGTCTTGGCCTCCAGCAAAACTGTGATGAACCTTGGAGTCATCTTTGATGAGGATTTGTCCTTTAGCCACCATATAAAGCAAATCTCCAGAACTGCCTTCTTTCATCTACGTAATATTAATAAAATCAGGAGAATCCTTCCTCAGCGTGATGCAGAAAAAACTCATTCATGCATTTGTTACTTCTAGATTCGTAAAAAATGTAATGCCTTCATGTTCAAGGAGTTTGCTTTGTGCAAGCGTGGGAGACCATGTAGTGTTTTATATTTTGCCTTTTTAAGAATATTTTCTGAACAAATGTTCAACCTACCTTGTATTTCAACCGTCTCTGAGAAAATATAATTTCATACAACTTAATTGCAACAGCAAATACATTGCATGAAAGGAAAACCGAATGTCAACCAGTTAAATATTTTATCATTATCAATCATTATCATTGATGCATCACCTGACAATGTGATGCATTGTCTAACAAAATCTCAACTTGTAGCGACTACAGCAATAAATGAGCAGCAGTCTCCTGAGTCAAAGTCCAGCGTTATATTGACCCATCCAGCCACCCTGATCTCTTCTCCACACGATCACTACAGCTAAAGGACGCTGTTCAGATATAATGCAACTATGGGTCGCAATAATATGCTTGCTTATAACTGATGTTATTATTTTGTTGTTTTTTTAAATGTGAGGACAGTTTCTTTTATGAATACACGTTTATATAGATACGTACATATATTATATAGATATTATAAGAGGATCTCCCCCAAATTTCGACCTAGTAGTTCTAGAATAGAATAGAATAGAATAGAACAGAAACTGTATTTTGTCCCCGTGGTGAAATTGTTTAGCAGCATGAACACATAGGCATCAACAATCTGCATACATGAGTGGACTTATCCACACACCTTGCACCAGAGATGGATGAAAGAAAGAAAGCCCTGACCAGCTGGACATCCGACTTTATTAATGCACACATCTAGTTGCCTAAACGTGAACACACATTCACCACATTAAACACATATCAATAGTTCAATTTAACAGTCATATTTATGGTTTGGAAGGTCAGGAGAAACTTGTTTTTTTTTGTTAAAAAACAATGTAACATGTTTTCTCAGCTACTTTCAAAACTCTGTTTTTCTTCTACTGAAAATATTCAATTGACTTAAGAAACCTTGATCTTAAAAAGAAAAAAAAGAAGAAATCAGAGCCGACACCGATACCTCAAGCATCATCTCTGCCCGTGGTACATTTAGAAAAGTACAGAAACACACACAGTTTCCATTACTCCCTACCAGCTGGTAGATAGCCCACCTACTGCTCAGGTGTCTGTGGGGGCACCAACAGCATTTCAGTGGCCCACAGCGTTTTAGATGTTCCCTTCCAGACACTGTAATAACACTTTAAATGACCCTTTGCGTGAACGGAAGCGTGTGAGTGTGTCCTCTGTATCTCCTTCACTTTGATTCCTGCAGACTCTCGCTGCCTCTCTGTCGGTGTATCATTTCTGACAAAGGGAGCGAAACCTTTGATTTCACGCGCTTCCATATGTAGATGTTCTGTCTCCAACCCTACAAATGTAAAATACACACACTTCCTGCAGCTGCTGAGTATTGGAGGATGCTGCAGTTGGTCAAGGCAATTTAAACTTCAATAAAAACATAGTGTGTAGAGGAGTGATATTCTGACTGAACAGGTAAATCCCATTTTATTTTTCCTGGATTATAAACTTTGTTCAAAATTAATTATTCAAATTTCAATCAAAGGAGAAACAAGAGAACACTTTAGCAATCCTGTTATATTATGATACAAATCTGAAAAACTATAGCAGAAAGAACCTACATGAAATAACGAGTCTGGTTAGTAACCAGCTACAATCAGTTTAATTACAGTGTAATTATTATTATCAGCATGCACGAGAAGCAGAACTAAACACAGTTAAGGGGAACTGCAGAATTGTCCGTTTATTCTAAGTGAGGTTTTCACTATACCGGCAGCCCCTTTATTATTACACATATTGACACAATATAGTTAATATAAAATATATACCAATCAGATATAACATTAAAACCACTGACAGGTGACGTAGAATACAGCACTCACTGTACATGTAAACACTGACATTATTTATCAGTGTTTCATTTATATTTATTTAACAACAGCAACACGCTGCAGCTGAAATAAGATTCATTTTGAGAGTACTTAAAGGTGTTTTTAATATTTAACATTCTGGGTTGATCAAATATTAGCAACATATGTTAGAATAACCCAGTGCAGTTTAACAACATTACAAATTACAGCCACCAAAGTGACTGAATTAAAATAAATCAAACCTCTTGAATTACATCTGAACTCATATATAATTATATCTATTATTGTATGATACTTTATGTCTCACCTGTCAGTGGTTTTAATGTTGTGGCTGATCAGTGTGTATTTATGGCCCCTTTGAAGTCCATTATTAACTATATGTAACCACTTTGGGTTGCTTAGGTTTACAACCTGTTAGACCCAGTTTGTTATGTACACAACCTTATTGCATCACTCCACATGTCTCAACCCCCAAACATTATACCATGTTTGATTTATTATCTTTCTCATTTTGCAGCAGGTATAATCTGTGAATGGTTCTTTCCTCCACATCTGGAACTTACAAGATTAGTTCAAAAGCATCCTGAGTATAATTATACATATGTTTAGTGTTTATGCTTCATGTATGGCACCATGAACTATAATCCATTCATCCACGATGCGTATTGAGGCCAGATAGAAAGGAGCGCTTTGACACTGTATTCTTTTAAGATTAACCATGCAAGTGTTAAAGTGGCTAACAGCGTCAAAGGCTTCCGTCTAACCTCAGGCAAAGATATGCACTTGTGTGAAATAAGGCAGCGGTGCTTTCAAATCCTTAAGTGGAGTACTTATCATCTGTATACAATAAAGTAAAGCCGCGAGTGGGTTTAAAAGAAGTGATGCATTCGAACAGATGAGCCTCCGTGAAAGCAGCACACCGCCGTCACCGAGGGGGATGACAGCTCTGTTTACCGCTCAGTGTCCCTCATCACCACGTTCACCTGCAGACAAAGACCTACAGACGCCGTCTGCTTTTACTCTTTTGGATTTGATCCATCTCATTACGCCATCTTCCCCGAAGTGAGAGTGCAGAAGTGCAACAGCAGGCCAAACAATTATCTAGGATGACCACCTTAATGTGTGTGTGGTTCCAGACAGAAAGGTAATATCTGAACAGCTGTGGCGGTGCTATTGTTGTTATCACTCCAAAGGATGCCAACTTCACATTCAAACAAACAGAAAGCAGCCGTTACATCAAGGTGAAGAGCAGAATTCATTTTTTATCGGCGGGCCAATTCAGGAAAGAGTTGTGAAAGTATGTTTAAAATAGAGTCAAAAGTTTAGACACACCTACTCAGTCAAGGATTTTCTTTATTTTTTTACTATCTTCTACAACGTAGAACAAAACTGAAGACATCAAAACAATAAAATAACACGGGATGGACTGTAGTAGAACTTACTGTGATGCAATAATGACGTGGCCGCGTGGAGACGGCAGATCTGAGTATATGTACAGGTGTTGATCATCGTGATGAGGTGCAGCTGGTGGCTACGCCCCCTGACTCCAGCACACCTGCAGACAATCACACAAACACAGAGAGAAGGAGGGGGGGGTGTTATCATATGTTGCAACATGTGGTAAAAAACATGGGAAACTCATGGGACAGTGGGTTTCTTTTCTGTTGGGGTCTCTGGTAACACAAATGGCAAATAAAGGGAACACTTCACCAGCACAGCTCCCACAACCTTCTGCAGAGACACGACGTCTCATCCGGTCTGAACATCGACCATCTTTTGGTTTTGAGAAGGACGATGAGCCAAAACACACTCTCAGTGTGTGCAAGGGCTGCTTGACCATGAACTGGCCTCAACAATGGTTGAGATGGTTGAGGATGAGCTGGACTACAGAGTGAAGGAGGAACAGCCAACACGTTTTCAGTGTATGTCCCAGAAGACGGCTGAAAACGCTCCAGGTGTGCAAAGCTGAAGAATCTGGAATGTAAAACATTTTTTATTTTGTTGACACTATTTGTCTTATGACATAAATTCATATGTCATCGTTTCAAAATCTTTAGTATTGTTCTATGGACTGCTATAAATAGACTGACCGGTGTACTTGCTTTGTGATCCATTGTCCTTGTCTATAAACTAGTCTATGCCAACTCATTCAGTGTCTCTGGGAGAGGCTGGAAGAAATGAAAGTGTCAGCCTCAATGCTTCTTTCCTCTTCTCAGCCCTTTAGGGAAATGTTATGTTTTTTGAGATGAAGCTCACAGGGATGTTGTCTTGTTTTTCATACAAATTTAATACATTTTCTTTTAAAAACGGATCCTTGGAAGTTCCCCTGAAAGCCTTAACGGAGCCATTTCCTGTTGTAGAGACGGACAAGGACGCAGTCATGTTGCTCTCTGGTCTGTTTATGCTTTCTTGTTGCTTCTAATATAAAGTTTGTAAAGTATATTACCGAGTGAAACACTGCAATGTTGCTGCTACGGATTCTAAAAGGCTCTAATGCCGACATTATTCAGTCCAGGACAGAACCTGGTGGTGAAGGGAACAGAATGAAAGTCTTAAATCTCTTTTACAGAGGTAAAACTCTGTCTGCCCTTTTACCCACTACACACAAGGACATTACATGATTTTAGTAAAAGCTGTCTGGAAAACTTTATTTTTCATATTTCAGTCTGCTGATTTTATGTCAAATTCATATGTAGAATCTAAATAAATAATTGTTTGTCTGCTGCTTATTCAGGTCCAGATCAGGTTTAATGATTGATTAACGATAATGTCAGGGATTATTGTTGTATAGAGTTGGAAAGCAGTGATAAAGACGTAATATAGATATACGTAAATCCATGCTCTTATATTAGATCATTCTAAATTATATCCTTCCTACTGGCAAAGTTTTCAGTGTGACCAAGAAACAGATTGTAAAATATGCGTGTGATAATAAAAGGACTTAGAAATATGTTAGACAACACAGTAAAACATAATGTTTCACACGGTTTGCAGTAAAGTCAGCTTACCTGTCTATATAGAAGAGAGTCAGCTTTGAGCTCAATGAAATGATCTTCCATTGAAGCCAACAGGTTTTAAAGTGAGAGCTACACTGTCATTGAAGATGTTTGTCTGCTCCTCACTCTCTGAAACACCTTGTGGGTTAAGACTTTTTTTAGGGATCAGGTTAGTGTTGGATTTTAGTCGGGGTGATGGGGGAGGCATCTACTGGTGTTCGGGAAAAGGGGGGTAGGAGATGCATTAAATCAATGAGAGTCCCCATAAAGAAAAAGAAAGTACTAACGTGTGTCAGTCAAGTTGAAGTCAGGTCCTGCATCAAAGGACAGTTCATGATGTCAGTGAAGCCCAAGACAGCAGACAGGAAGTTACAAATTGAGAGACGTGAAATTGACCAAAACATCAGAGCGTAGCTACAAGCGTCCGTTTTGTCTTCTCACTCTCTTGGTTTCTCACCTTAATTTGCTTCCTTTTCACTTCACCTGTCTGCCTGAGAGATACCTTGAAAATCTATTGCTCACGCCAGAAAACACGAGCGCTCGTGAACAAACGAGACCCCACCTGCCCGGATCTCGTCTGAATTATCCTCGTGTACGAGCGAGGAGCTAACTTTAGACAATTTTCCTCATCTTTTCTTTGCTTGTCAGGATGTTTTGATCCTCGCTGCAGCTTCAGTCAGAGGAGCCGAACAGCGTCTCCACGTTGTTAGTGAAGCTCTGAAGACAAAAACATCCTTTCGACTCAGAGCACATATGATTCTTCATCCCTATCAACCGAGCGTTGGAGGAATCTCTCCACGTTTAGGTTAAGACCAAAAAAACACATCGAACGGATCTGACTGTTGTTTATACCACATCAGGCTGCCGTGTTTCATACTCTGAACCTCACAAACCCATTTTCTTGTACTTCCTAAATGATTTAGTTTTAATCCAGAATGATACAATTATGCATTACAGTATGTTTACTGCAGGATGAGCAACAATACAAGCAATTGGTCAAAAACCTTTTAATGGTCAGATTTACATCATCCTGAAGAGAGACACAACAAATGCACCCACAATTAATGTTAAAGGAGAGAAGATAGTTTCTATATGTGGATTATGTTGAAGTGTATAATAATAATACACAGCGGATTTCCATACATTCATCGTATCAAAATAAAAAATAGTATGTTGTATAATGAATCAAAGACTTGTCATTATGGGATGGGTCGCTCGCCAGAATACAAAGTGCGATCATAAAGTTCAGAGACTGATCTTGTTGCTCAGGAATGAAAGACGGCATCATGAGATGCAAGAAGCACGGAGACTCTATAACCTTTATGAGTCGATATTACAAGTGACGCCACATGATCAACATCAGCAGCAGTTTTCGTGACCTGTGCACATTTGCGATTTCAACACAGACTTCATGAGCAGAGAATAATACAAAAAAAAATGTTGGGTGAAATTTGTGTAGAACAGAAAGAAGTGGCATCACGTTGACCACATGTTTGTGAGCAGCACGGACCTGAAACCTGAGTACAAAGCACACAATGACATTTTCTATCAATGCTGGGAAATCATCAACATAGAAATGCAACATGTTTCAGCTCCAACACCGCCGGAGATGATTGTATGTAGACGATGCTTGTTGTTCCACCAGACGCACGTTTCAGCCGTGACACGAAAGCGGCTTCTCGCTCCACTTTGCTTAAAATACACACTCAGTCTATTTTTGACAGAAGCTGCGTCAAGCTGCACGGAGCGGATCGTCTGGGCAGGACGTCAGACGGAAGAACGACATACAGACTTGATATCACACCATCTATCAGGTAGGACAAGAAATGCATTCTCCTTCTGCTGCAGGCAGTGTACGATATCACGAACAGCTACAACACAACACTGGGTTTACGTTCTCTGTAGGCTACAGCACAAAGCAGCTACGGTAAACACTGAAATGAGAAACAAAACAAAAAAAGAAATCAGGAAGGCAACACAAAAAATAATAATCAGGCAGACAAAACGCTCCCGGCGGAGTATGAAGGCGTGTGGAGGATGGAACAGAACACCCGGTTCCTGGGGGAATCCACAGGTAACAAGGCAGTTCGTTGCTTAAGGTTGAATGTCTGCAGGCAAAAGTGAAGCATGTTGGAGGTTCCCCACAGGTGTGGAGTTGTATTTATGCAAATGTTGTTGGGGATTTGCTCAGAATTGGTAGTTTTTCATGGAGGCAAATTCATCCTGTGGGAGGACAAAGAGTCCAAACAGACCGTGATCTAAGCACAGTGCTGCATCTCTATACAAGCACTAACTGCATTGATCCCGTAAACATGGTTTGTCTTTTGTTTATTACATCTTCGAAAGTTCAGATTCTCCATCAAACACGAGAGTTTGTGTGGAAAAGGCAGCAGTGTGTGTGTGTGTGTGTGTGTGTGTGTGTGTGTGTGTGTGTGTGTGTGGGTTTGTTTCCCACAGAGGGTGAAAGCAAGTGAGAGAGTGGGTGAAGAGAAAATGTTTTCAACTTTCATACTTTCTTTGTACTTCAGTCAGACAATTCACACACCCAACATGAAAATGTATATGGTGTCAGGGAATAATGTTTTGATGTCGGGGCTCTGTTTCACAGCCCCAAAAAAATAACAGCAGGGAGAGATCAATCACTCACACACACACACACACACACACACACACACACACACACACACACTACCCTACCCTACCCTACCCTACAGACACACCACAGATAGATGGGGAGGTGGTGGGCGAGAGGTTCGTGGGTTGGAGTATTTACTTCATACATTTCAGTTTAACATCTCCATGATCATTATAAATAATCTGACAGCTGAGTATGACATAAGTCTTTGGTTTGGTCAAACAAATACAAAATGAACATTATTGTGGATATTATCCTTCACATATTTCACCTTCATTGTCTCCTGCATGTCCTCATGACTGACTGTTCACCTTCTTAACTCTTATGGTGATTCATGTTCCGCCCCTTTTCCCAAATCTCCCATCATCCTTCACTCCTCCTCTGTTAAATCCCATCCTGGCTACCACTTCGACTTTTAAAGCCTACGAAGTTGGTCTTTGTCTCGCGGCCAAATCCAACCTGTCAATAATGCTGCTGCTGCGTGTGTGCTTTCCACTCACACACACATACACAAACTCACACACACATGCACAAACTCACACACACATGCACAAACTCACACACACATGCACAAACTCACACACACACACACATACACACTACAGGACATTTGGTTTGCGACTGATATGTGGAGGCACACTGCAACAGATAAAGCGTCCCTCCTACGTGAGCCTCGACCGGGTGGTTTCCTGGTCAGGATCACTGAGGTGGTTTTGAGAGCTTACAGGTTTAAAAAGAGAAGTTTAGAAGTAACTCGTATTCTGTGCAGGTGGGCAGTGTCATGATTTTGTGGTTTTTCACAATACTTATATTAGATGAACAGATATGTAATTCCAGAGCCGATATCAATGAATAATAACTACCTGTTTGTTGTGGCAGAAAGCAATATAACAATTGATAATGTGAAGGGGAAAAAAAAAAAAAAAATTCTAATTTTAGATCATTTTTTTTCATATAGCAGTAATTAAAGGCCCTCAGTGTCCCCTCGAAAAAAGATTACATTATTTTATTGTAAACCTGTTGTAAACTGATTTTATCTCCTCTTTGACAAACATGTAACAGACACAAAAAACATGTACATTTGCATACTTGTGGACTAATTATTAATTATCTAAAGCTATTAAACTCCACAGAAAAGGTGCCAGTATTTCACATTAAACTGAGACAGCAGCAGTCTCTCTGTTATCTGCCAAATCTCTTGTGTATAAATTTTTTCTATGCTTCAATACTACCAGATTTGACATTTAGGAAAAAACATCAGATTGTTTCAACTAAAATAATTGAAGATCTTGAAACGAGAGCTGTCTTCCAAATAAAATACATCCTGTAGTACACTGACAAATAGTGCTTTTACATGTTCGGACTCTTACTGGTGTCGTCCTTGAATTTTTACTGTGTAGTGTTGTTTCAAATCACACACTGACGTTCTTTAATTGTTTTACCCAGAAATCAATGTGTTTTTGTGTCCTCTGTTTAACACTCAGTAAACACACTGATTCTTCTGTCCAGCAGCAGCAGTGGAAAAAAACAACACTTTTGTGTTCAGGAACAGCTGCAGCTTCCTCAGACGCCTTCATTTGACAAACAGCCGAGCATTAGCTTTAGCAGAAGATACACAACTAACACATTTTCACACATTAAGCCTCGACTTGTCGTGGCTCCTGAAGTTCAAGGTCTCGGTAATGTTACATGCTCTGCCAGGTTGGTAATCCAGCCTCCCTACAAATCCTCAGTAAGTCGATACCAGCAGCTCTTGAATTAACCTGAGCAGAGCATATTTATCACTAAATGCAATAATAATCCAGTTTTAGCAGATAATTTATTCCTACGTTCAACGCTGTAATGGATATTCAATTTATGTTGGTTATTATGTGTTTTCCTGAACCAAGTTGAAAGAAACAGGGAGCAATAAGAACATCTTGTAGAATGGACATTTGTTATTTTTTATAAAAAAAATAAATTTTTGCACCTTTTCCCTTCAGCATCTTTGGAGAAATAAACAAACAAACAAAACAAATATACTGTAATGTTCAGAATTTGACATTGCAGTACATGCACACACTATGCCACGGTTATTGTTGGCGTCCTCTGTGCTATGCTTCGTGTGAAGGACAGTGTGTCCTTAAAACAGCAAACAACTCGTATTTGTATCAGTTCTTTGCTTGTTTATTTATTTATAACCATGTTGTTTGCAGGACTGTCATTCTGTAAACAGTGTTTTTCTTTATGCCTATTCTGACATGGACATGTGTGATGATACCGAACAGCAGCCATCTATAAACTCTGCAAGGGCTGAAACTATGGACACATCTCATATCATTTAATTGAGTGTAAACGGCAACAATAAACAACATCATAGGTGTCAATTGAAGCCAACCATCAGTAGAAAGAGTCTATACATTATAAGTTGGACTCATGGGCAGACACTTGGTCCACAGCATGATCTCATATTCCCCCGGATTCTTTGTTCCAGAAAATGCGATTTCTTTGTTGCTGTTGTCTTACTTGAATAATTTATAGTGCGCTTCACGAATCCCAGAAGATGTCCCACAGTCTAAATACAGCTTCACTCAAGACTCACAGGGATCCACGTTCCCAAAGAAGATTTAAAGCTCTTAAAACTCAAATTCCCTGAGAAATATTTGATTATTAAAAGTCGTTGCGTTAAGGCATGTTTGAATTTTTTCTCAGCAAAGATACACATTGATAAATACACTATTTTCTGTCTCCAACTATAAACCAGTTAACCCTCGTGTTGTCCTTGGCTCAAAATGACCCGCAGCTGTGTTCAACCAAATTCTATTTTATTTTCATATTTTTTGGGATCATTGGTGACAAGGAGGCTGTGAGGGTTTCTTTAAAGAATAATGACCAATGATCCCAAAAAATATAAAAATATAGAAATAAAATAGAACTTGGTTGAACACAACTGCGGGTCATTTTGACCCGAGGACAACACGAGGGTTAAGTTTAAATATGGCAACTTCCAGGAGCGAACAACTTCCTTTATTTACACAACCTAATATTTTAATCCCATCAAATCAGTGAGTTGAAATTCATTCATGCAAACTAATATGTTGAAGGTTGGAGGGCTTTTACAAATAGCAGCAGATTTTGTATATTAGTCCGAAAAGCAAGCAGCATGCTAAAATGTATCATCACTACTAAATAAACTGGAAGCTGAATAATTAATCAGGGCTTAATGTGCGGTGGCCACTTCCACGATATATACAAGATTCTCTTGGAGAGAGAAATAAAGCGTAGCAGACAAGTCATACTGAGAGGGGTGATACATTATTCATTTACTTATTATGTAGTCTCTTTCTCACACACACACACAGAGGCAGGAGTGGACAGTCGATGCTCAAAGATACATGTGTGGATGAGGATAAACAGCATCCCAGATGAAATAAGATGATGCAGGATGGAGGATGAAACCACGTCGCAGGTTTGTTTTTATTTATTTACAGCTACACTTCAGCATCACTGCAAGGATGCAATAACTTGTTACTTTGACATTTATTTTGTAAGGATTAAAGCAAAGTGGTTTACACACACTGCTGTCAGTCAAAGAACGTAATTCATAAAAAAGAAAAAACGAACAAAAGACCTCGCTATTGGAAAAAAAACATACAACGGTTGTTATTTTTTTTCTCGTCCTTACACTCTTCATGTTACTGACGTGATCTAAAAAGCTCAAACCATAAACGCCACTACATTTTTATGAAAGGTAGTGTAATATAAATATAATGTGGCAACATGAAATACTGAAGTGAAATACAAGGAATTCAAACTTGTATGTACAGTGGTGCTTAAAAGTTTGTAAACGCTTTAGAAAAATTATAACATCATCAGATTTTCAGTCCAAATATGAAAAAGACTGAACCCAATTCACTTGGTCATTTATTTTTGAGGAAAATGATCCAGTGTGGAAAATATTCAAGAAAATGCTAAAGGGGTTCCCAAACTTTACACCGCTGTTCGTACAGTAGCTGTTAAACACACTTTCTACCACAGACCTCATCAGGAAGCACTGTGAAGAGCTGTGCTGCATAATTAGCCTGGTGCAGCTACTCCTTCACTCCATAACACGACTCATCCTGGTTTCAGGATGAATCTCAGTAAACATCTTCCAGTTCAAGAGATTTTTATTCAAACCACAAACAGCATACTGTGGAAAAACTGTTATTGGTAAGCAATAGCATTCTGAGAAAGAGGCTGCTTTCCAAACGGCGTACTTCCCTTAGTACACTCGGACATAGTATAATGACATGTTAGGACTTTTACGTGTGTAATACTTTAATTTCGACAGGTTGATGTTGTCTGAAATATCACACCGCCATTCTGCACTTACCGGAAATAAGCGCAGCATCTGAATGCATCGCCCAACATATTTTCATTCCCTCTGTTCAACGCATACAATCAACATACTGATGGCTTCTACCCAACAGCAGTATGGAGGCACTTACTGAAAAACAAACACTTCCGTGTGGTGTTGTAGAACTAGCTGCAGCTTCCTCAGATATCCTAATTTGAAAAGCCATCGTTTCACACTCCGTTTTTGAGTGTACCATCTGGGTGCTTGTAGTGCACTGCATGTTTCCATACTTGTGAGTGTGAACGCACTTGTGCACTCAAAATAGTGAGTGTCAATACCTAAGTCTGCCATTTTGGGAACAGCAAATATCTGTTTTTACCAGCGTTCAATTCGTTAATAGTGGATTTGCAAATAGGCTCATATTAAATTAAGCTTATTTAGTTTTGAAATTCTCACTTGCATATGCTCACATATAGAACCCAGTTTTTTATAATTTCCATTCAATAGCTTGTCTGTTATTTCAGCTCCAGTGTCCCAGTGGAGATCACCAATGCGTTTCCTTCGTTCTGTCTTCACTCCCTCAGTGCAGGCTCCTCTCTTAATGAAGGTTATGTCAATGACATACCAATTTTCGCATATATAGATGATAATTCTTTGGAAATAACATGTAAATTACCATTTTGCTCCCAGTATCGTGTACCTTGATACTGAGGTATTCAGATTTGCGGTGCATCATTGAACCATAAATTCCTGAGAGTAGATTGAAGTTGCCCTTGCGACGACCTTCACTGAGTCGTTCTTCACCTTGTTTTATTATCTTTCCTCCTCCAGGGCTGAGCAACAGTGAGACAAAATCACATGCGAATTAATTCAGCCTCATAAATGATTCAAAGTGATGCTGTCAGTTGATTGCAGTGCGGTTGATGATCATTAAACCATGTCAATGTCAAACACATCCTCTGCGTATGAACCGACTCTACTGGATAAACAAACACACAACATACACTCTCTGCAGGTAGACGGCCAGGAAAAGTTTTGCAGCTCAGTTTTGGTGAGTTGTGTTTCAAATTTAGAGGAAGGATTACATGGTTCTGTGGTTTGTGACAAATTCTCCGACCTGTGGGCACAAAAAACCCACTTCAAAGCCATTGGACGAACTCCAAAATGCACAGTGGTCAAGCTAAAACCAAAGCTGTTTGGCTCAGATACTGAAAGCCAGCAGAGATGATGTGAATGTACCATTAAATGCTGCATGCACACGTTTTTTTTCTTCTCTTTTATGTTGCTTTTATGTCACGTGGAGATGCAATATTTCATTGTGTCTGCATCCTCAATTTACATATCCAGCCTTCCTTATTAACATTCATATTCGATTAATCTTGAAGTCATTCAAGTCAATTGCCAATGTTGCGTCATGCAGGAAATAGTTTTCCTGAAGTAGCAAGTAAGAGTGTGAAAGATGGGTGGTGGATGTGGCCTGTCCAAACATGCATCAAGAGACATCATCAAAGATGTGCCATGTTTGCTTTTTTATTTCGAAAAACGAATCACCATAAACTGTCCTTAACATTATTTTAACCATATTTTATTTGTGTTTTCTTTTACCTCACCAATACTGTCGGTGCTGTAGTGCAAATATCCGGGAAAGAAACACATTTGAAATACGGGCATTCGATGGTCATAATGATCCAACGTTAACGCGGAATCAGATGAATCTGGTTTTACGCAGCCTGCATTTTGGGGCTTTGGATGAATGGTTTTTTTTTTTCATTGTTTGGGTTATTCTTCCCAAAAAAGTACTCTTATCAATTGACATGTCTTACTTGGGCTTTCACTTCTTGTCGACCTGCCAAACCACCTTCCAGTGTGTACAATTTGTGGATTGTAATTCAGCTTTTGAATGGCAGTGAAGTGTTTATTTATGATCACTTTACTTGTGTGCCATTGGTTGTGTGAGTTAATCTCAACTAATTATGTGTTAGCTCAAATTTGTTCAAACTACACTAATAGAACGATAAAATACACTGTTACATTCTTTTTTACATTTTACTATATTTGCATTTCATTTTGTACTAATTATATTGCACTCAAAAAATGTATGTATCAACATTTTTGCACAAGATGTGCACTAGAACTGCAATGCTTATTCAGATAATCAATCGGTTGACTGATCAAAAATCAATAGCCAAGTAATTTAATAATCAATTTACTGAACTGCCAAATTCTCTGATAGGATATTAATATGGTGCTGTTCTCTGATTTATTAATTGTAAACTAAACAACAGAATTGTGGACTGTTGATCAGACAAAGTAAGACGAAGGGTAATATGGATATTTTTCAAAATGTTCTGATATTTTATAAATAATTATTCAATTAATTGAATGATTAATTCTCAATAATACTTATTTTAGTGTCTTCTCCGGTGTTAACAACTATGCTAATACCAAAATGTCAAAAGATTAGGAGCCATATCTGACATATGTAGAATGACTTCAGCAGGTCACTGAACTGAAAGAGGGACTCCAAAAAATATACTGTACTGCTGCTTTATGGACAATTTGGCAACCTCATCAAGAGCAGAATCCAGTTCCAGTAAATTACCTTTTTGGTCTTTCTAGTTAAACATATGCAAATGGCTTCACTTTGACATCAGGATAAAATAGGCACTTTGCCATGCTTTATGTTACCCAGGTCTTTCTTAAAGTGGCCCAACTTATTATCTTTTATAGAAATTCTCCTGTCTGCAGAGAGTATTTTAAAAATGGCACATTAGGAGAGAAGTAGTGGAGAGGAAATGATCTACAAGAGAGGTTCAGCTCCTCAGGACATGAAAGAACATTTACACTGTAACAGGGCTGTTGTTGTATTGTACAAGTGTGATCGGTTATTGTCATGTGCAACAGAAACACAGATCCTGAGCAGGAGGTGTAAATACAGCACAGGTTTGAACTTTGAAATAAGGAGAAAAAAATAGAAGCCCCTTTTTAATATGCAAATCTTAAAAAAGCTCTTTATCGCTATGGTTGCCTTTCATGTAGAAGAAAATCTGTCTGATGAAGCTGCTTCTTCAAGGATACGAGGAGGCACGTGGACTTCTCACTCATATTTGTAGGCTATTAGAGGAGTAATTAATTCACATTAGTAGAGAGGAGGAAGGATTATGCAGAGAAGGTGACATAGAGAGTGAGAGGCATGATAATTGCACTGAGGTTATAGTGTGCGCGCGCGCGCGCGCGTGTGTGTGTGTGTGTGTGTGTGTGTGTGTGTGTGTGTGAGAGAGCAGACTGGATATGAACACACACACTGTAACCTCATGCCCTCCTACTCTCACATTACAGTTATTCACAGGCGCAATTACAGCGTAGATCTATGTAACTCTATCTGTTGTTAATCCCATTGTGACACAGACACTGAATAACATTGACTTTTACAGGCAGCACCCATGTTCCATTTGACATAATAACATAATTCATAATGTAAGGCTCAATATTTTCTCTTTAAACAGATTCACACAAAGTTACCACGTTTTTTTTTGAAGCAGGCACATTCATTTAAAGACAACTTCTCTTCAATTATATGTCTCCACACCACCGGCTCCAAAAAGTCACTTAAATATAATAATATTATAACAATATTGAAGTCTTTGAGAGACTGAATCATACAGCAGTGACTGGTGAGGCCATCATGTTGGGGCAAAAAGGACAAAGGGGATATTGCAGAGCTGCAACAACCAGCATTACTTTTTAGCTTTTAATCTATGTTTTACGTTTCTATTATCTCTATCGTCTTGGTCTCTAAGTGGTTTTTAAATTGTCTTAAATTGTCCTAACAGCTACTTTATACACAATGAGGTCCAAAAGCCTGAGGACACATTTGAAATGTGTCGTACATTGAGAAGGGTTGAGGAAGAGGTTTTGATACTTAAAGTGAAGAGGATTTTGCTATATTCAAAGATCAGCAATCAGGTTTAAGCAAATTTCTACCACTTCCCATAGTGACTATTTTATACAAAAGCTCAATTTCCCCGACTCGTATCCCCGGGGCCAGAGATTTACTAGCTTTAAACTACACGTTTGCGTGCACACAATAGCTGCCTCACGTATCCTGCTAAGACATAACAAACATTTAAGTGCATTACAACACAAAAGTCATAAATCCTGATGAATCCAAGTTTGACATCCATGAAAGGGTGTGTGTAAGGAGAGGAACAAAAATAATGGTGTTTAAACAGATGTTTCCCTAAAAGTGAAGAAGTAGCTCTCCCTTCTTCTTCGTTATGTCGCAGGTTCTTGCTGTGCAGGAAATCTGACTCGAACATTAACGATGTACATGGTTAACAAAATGTGTAGTGTCGATCCAGCTTTAAAGGCTTTTTTAATGTGCACTGCCAAAATATCAGATATACATAAGGACACAGCATGTATATATACAATACACTTCCAAGAGCGCCACTGAAAGGACAAAACCAAGCTGCACTGTCCTCCGGCTGTCTTAACTGTGGTCTGGAGCTGTTTCACAGCTTTGGTTTCCACAACTTGAAAACTTTGACACAACACACATCCACAGTTTGATGGATGATGTGTGGATTTCACACCATGTGGACTAAACAGCTGGAGCGAAGCGCACCCTGAAGTACTGAGACACAGAGGGACCTGAACGACCAAACCAGCAGGTAATGATTCATTCATATGTGAAAAAGGAAGTACATCTCATGGAAAATATGAGCAAATACTTGAATTATGACAGTTATTTGATCATAAATCAAAGCTAAATCAAAACATTGAACATATAAAGCTTTCTGAACCAGATTTTAGGCAATTTTTTTAAGCGATGTTGAGACATTTTAGTCAAAATGACAAATGTTAATCTCAAGGTAACATTATAGGAAAAGTCAGTGGATTTCCAAAGCCATGAACATATATCATTTTAGAGCCACGAATATCAGTGAACACTTTGGGACCCCCTCTGTAGCTACGGTCAATTTTGAAATAATTCGTAGGTTTAAAATTTGACCTCTTTGTGTCACCTGATGAACCAAACATCATCAAAGTCAACAGAATTCATCCTCCGGGCAAAATTAATGTGTGCATAACATTTCATCGTAATTCAGCCAGATGTATTCAAGATATTACAGTCCGTACTAAGGGACGTCACCCCGATGTTTGTCAGCTGCTTCGATGAAGCCTCAAGTTGGACTTTTTGTCCATCGCCATCTTGCTAGTTAGGAGCTGTCTGAATCCAGAAGTGACCAAATTTAGACAAGCTGCATACTAACACCTCGATGTACACCTGATTGAATCAATCTGGGAATGAAATCAGCTACTGATGTTCAATAAAAGACAAAATCGTCTTCTTTCCTTCAGAGAACAACCAAATATGTTTGTGTCCTTGATCTGAGTAATCACACCATGTTTATGTTCAAACATTCATTTAATTGGATGATTTTTGCCTTTGCATTAAATTTGATATTATTGGTACATTAACAATATTGGTACTGAATACAAAAGTGCTGATATTATGACATTTAATGTTGCTGGTTAAAGCAGGAATCTAAAGCAAATAATCTAAACAAAATGCTTAGATGTTAAAAATTGAATATACATTATTTTAATGATTTCATTAAAGTAATGTAACCTTATTATTATTCCTTTTCTGACAATAAGGAATAATTAGGAAATAAGGAAACATATCTGAATACTAGGCCACGTAACCCTCCCAACACTGATACTGTAAGTGTCAAGCATTTTTTTTAAAGTTCCTAAATATAACCCGAATTGAGAGTGAAACTTTTTGATTTCAAACCACAGCTGACTGCAGTGAAGAAAAATGTGCTCCCATAACCTCAAACCACGTCTGCAGGTCGACTCCACGCTGAGTGATGACAGAACTATCGGCTGCTGCTGCTCACAGCTTTCCTGAAGGACTCTCTTTATTTTATCCAACAAAAGTGCAAACTGTCACTTAAAGCAATGCACATTGATCTGATTGACAGACGAAAGGCGGTGCAAATTCAAACAAGAGAACCAATGAAAAACAAGCATGAAAGTGTGATCGCATATTTCCAAATGACTGGAGCCTGTCCAGAAGCAAACAGAAGTTTAAACAATGCAAAGTAACAAAATGAATGAATTATATTCTAAATATAAGCTTTTTACTGAAAATAATATATTTAAGGTCATTATGTAACTTCATTACATGTCATCAGTTACTATAGTGATCATAACACCAGTTCCTACCCCTCCTGTCTTTACATTTTCTATTGATCCAGATGTATAAAATTGCTTTAAATGAGGAACATTTTAAACCCTCTGCATCAAGAAACGGTAAATAAGACAGGTTTAGAGTCAGGTGTGTGTGGAGCTCATGCTGTGCTGCTGTGCTGCTCCTACCACACAACCAGTGGCAGATCACCTGTACACGTCCTTGTAAATCACTGCACCCCACTGACACAAAAAAAAGTGCTTGTGTGTTGAGGAAGGAGTCTGTGGGGAGCTTATGCTACATTATTCACACCTCTATAAATGTCTGCATGCGAAGCCGTCCTTGAAGGTGTTTCGATGGTAAAGCGAATATAATCCCCTGTCTTCCTGTTAAACCAATCGGTTCCAGGAGGATCCTTTTATTCTTTACAGCAAAAACTTGAACTCGGGGTCATGTTGTTGTGTGATACAGTGCATTATCGGAGGAATATTGAACCGTCAGGCCCCTCGGCCTGAATCTGTCACACTAAACCGATGTGATGTGTATCTTCCACATATCTTTTCACTGCTTTGTCGCTGCTGTCTTGAGAGCAAATCAGGCCAAGAATGGTAAAGATGTTGAATTTAATGTACGAACGAAGGTCGTGGAATTGTCCTCATATAGCTCGTGTGCTTATTGTGAATCCTGTGAAGGTAATTCTTCCACATTTGACATTAAGACGCCAACACGCATGTGATGAATTGCAGATACAATTTGCAGATCAGGCCTCAAACTTAATATTAATCGACACGCTTTTTTTCAGTCAGTTTTAAAGCATTTAAATACAAAAGAAGTTAACTAAAGTATGTTATAACATTAAACTTAAAAAGAATCAGACATTCAAGCCACTTAAGAAAAACAAACCAAGAAATTAAAAACAATATTAAACCAGAACACATACGAAGGATATAAATGAGCAAAATGTAAATACAATTGGGCTTAATATTAAAATGCCAGTGAAAATATATATATGCTAACAATTCAAAGTGCTACTTTTAGGTTTATTGGTGTAACTGAATAGGGGAGTAACAGAATATTGAAAAGTACATTTCATGAGTACATGGATAATAAACAGGACATTCAGCAATAATAACAGTCTCATTGTAAGTCCCGACAAACAAATGAAAAATGGAATAAAAGGCAGGAAGATGGGCCGTGATGGGATTCCTAATTAAACTTTAACAAAGCATCTAGAAAAGCATTTGGGAGATTAATATGGGACTTCCACCCCGAGACCTCCAGTGATCTCATCACACCGTTGTAATGCGGCGTTATTCTCTTATGGGAATAACTGTCAAAACAATCTGACAGTTAAAAGCTTTCAAACTGGTAAAACGCTGCAAAGAGAAGAGGACTGATGTTTTCTGCTGCCTACAAATGAAGCTCGTATATTTGGGGAGTCAAGCATTTAATGATATTTTACAGGAAACAAAACTTGTGCATGGCAGCTCCATGTGTCCTGCTGTGGCATGTTAAGAGAATTGATCGGCCATGTTAAGTTTGTACATGTATGAGCAGCGATTCCAAAACCCGAAGCTCCCGAGGATTAAACCACCTTTTACAAGCTGACCTCCATATTCCATTCAAGTAAAACGCCAGCATCTACTGTATCACTAAATGGGCCCCATGCAGCAAAAAAAAATTCAAAGCTCCTTTGAAATTGAACCAATCAAAGAGAGGCTGATTATCTTCACAAGCCACACAAGAGACGAGCTCCAGGTTTTCAGCATTGAGATCCGAGGGGAGTTCGGGACACAGCTGTATGTTTCATTTGGCTGTGTTTAGTAGCCTTTGTTCCTTTGTAAGTTAATACACTTTCTCGTGGGGTTGAGCTCAGGAGCATGTTCTGCTTGTCTGTTCTGCTTCGTCAGTTGATTCTGCCACTCGGATTAGTGCGACAGCTGTGAACAACTGCATTGTGCTGTTTGACAGCCACCTCCCAGTCCAATAGTATATTTAACCGTGTTTATGCACTTCCTACGATCACTGCTTCAGTCTGCATTCAACGTGAAATTGCTCAAGAAAGATATTGTTCTCACATAAGTACACTAAAATGTACGTAACCATTAATTTGCCAACATGTATAATCTTTTTCCTCTTTTAAGGAGCTTTTCTACTTTTACTTTAGACATTTTTTGATCCCCAAAGAATATTTTGAGTTTATTGAGCACATAGGAGGGTAACTCTTCATCAGCCAAAACCAATACAATGAAAAAGGGCTGAAAAGTCTATTTGAATCAAGTACGGTATCGTTTTATTCCAGTGCTGATACTTTGGCTTTGATATTGGTTCTTGAACGATATACATTTTATTAAATCCATTTCAACAAAACCACACTGAACAAAATCTTTAGTTTTCATGCAGCTTAGAGGGGGAGAGTATAACTGAGGTTATTTTCTGTAGCTGCAATTAAAATGTCTCTCATGCAAGTTATTGCAAGATGCAACAAATTACAGATGTTCACGAAACGTCTAGCAGATGCTAGCTACGATGAAAGGGGAAATGATTCTGAGACTTTTGAATGTGACATCGTATTGAAAGAAACTTGTACTGTTCAACAAGGTACTTATTTTGTTTTCTCGTCACCATTTTGTTTTCTAAGGTTTTTGCTGTGTATCGTCATCTCAGCAGGTCTGCGATTTTTAGTTGTGGATGATTTTTATTTAGTCAATGGCTCTGGAAAATATATTTTGTGGCTGTCACACAGGATCAAAGCTGAGCCGGAGGAGGATGACCAGCGGTTAAAATACTGCCGGAGGTGATTAGTGGAATGCAGCACAGCTGTGCCAGCCGCTGAGGAGAGTCAGCTACAGGTGGAGCCTGATAAGAGTACACACACACACACACACACACACACACACACACACACACACACACACACACACACACACACACACACACACACACACAAAAGGAAAGACAGACACAAGCAGGGAAGGTGGGGAAAACTCTAGGAAAGATAAGGATCCTAACAGTACTGACTTAGTTGGGTACCCAAACATTCGCACAAGCTATGTAATGTAACTCAGACTGTAACTGTAGATGGTTGGTGATGTGAGAACGCTGTGGTGCATCGACCAGAATGCAGCGTTGATGTTTCCAATCGTTTTTATTGATTATTATTGTGTGTATAAGTGTTTGGTAATATGTAATATGTATGTATGTGTAATTGTAGGCTGTATCATTACTGTGTCACTTTACTTGTGCTAACCATCCCATTACAATCATTACAGGACAAACAGAATCAAGAGTGCATCATTTAGAAATTAATTTATAAATGAACAGATAAAAATGCTGGAAATAAAACTGAAAAACATGGAGACATGGTAGAAAAACATTGTTGGGAGCAAAAACAAATTTGGAGTGGCTTTTGTTGCAGGCGTATCAAAATACACTCAAGTTTGTCATCCAGTAGGCTGTCAGAACCTCCACATTTACTGACATCACCAAAACCTAATTATGAGAATGAATTCATAAGATGCGGTTACCACACCGTCTTGAACAACAACAGCCATTGCTCAATCCAATGCGTATGTCCCATAAGCTTCATTTCCCATCATGGCATGTCTACACAGGCTTCAGTTGGCCAGTTTTCACTTTCTAGACTCCAAACCTTTAATTAAATGGTAGCAGCCCCCTTTTGATTTCAGTCTGTGGTGTTTAACTTCCCAGTAAGTTTCCTGTCTCCGTTTTTCCACCCGATTATTTTTTGGGCATCTGGCAGATAGAAGCATCTCCACTTGTTCATGGAAATTAATACAAAGATCCTCCATTACTTGACTTAAAACATTACGGAATTGCTAAAATCTGGCTTTTATCAAAAGCAAATGAGCCACTGCAAGAAAAACAGTTAAAATTTGCACACACCTACTTTTGTATTTGTTCAATAAATATGTGAATACTTGTTCCCTCCGTTCTCTCTGTTATAGCAGATGCAAGTGTGTTGATACCAGTCTGATGCTTCAACGAGATCTCTATCTCCCGTTGTGATTCGAAGGAACTTTCTATTTATCATGCATGTTGAAAGACGGCATGTAAATATAAAGCACAGGAGGATGACAGATCTGAGGGACACAATAGGAAATACCATCTGATCTAATTTTACACTGAAGACTGGAGGAAGCACACTCTGCTTTGTTTCAATCCTCTCATGTGATGTTCTGTCATGGAGATGTGTGCCCACCCTCCTCCCTTCAACGGTGACAATGCTAACTAAAAGGCTTCAAGCTGCATTGCATGTCATCTACACAAGCATGCACAGACGTGCAGTAGAACATGTAACATTACCCTGAACATTGCATGTAATATATTATTCATAACAACATTGTGAGTTGATCACTTGCATGTTTGAGGAACAAGAGCATAGAGGATTCACTAATAAGTGCTACAAAATAAACGGAAATGGAATTTGAATCATAAACTGTCAAAGGTCATTAAATGAGGAGTACTGCAGCCAAAATATTTGTATACTTTTAAGAGGTGCTATATGCAATAATTATGGGTCTAATATTACATTAATGGTTAAGTATGTATAAAGGCCAATTAAAAAAAAAAGCTCTGACCTTATTCTTGTTGTGCATGAACAGCACAGTAATGATTAGGGCAATAACTTAATGAATTAACAACTTTAATAACTTCCGCGATTTCCCTATGGACACATTTTTGGGGAACAGAAAGAAGTCGGCCACTAAAATATGTGTAACACAAGTAACAACCAACAGCAGCACAATTAGTCTTCTTTGAATAAACTTTATTGGAATTATCAATCAACAGACTCAACTGTGAGCTCCATATAGTATCGAGGTGATTGACCCATTCAGTGGAAGCAGAGACGTTGCAGGTTCTGAATGGCCAAGATGGTTGATTAGAAATAGATCTTGTTCCCGGACCAGCTCATAGAGGTTTTTAAAATGTCAAGCATCGTTCTCTTATTTACTTGCTTTGACATCTCAAAAATGTAACTTTTCAAAGTTAGTTACTGCTTCTACTTTGTCAGATCAAATATGGTATGAAAACATTATAACAAATATTTAGTGGGTGCTCTGTGTTTCTACTTGTCATGGAAATGAGACAAAGAAATTATAAAAAAAAAAAACTAATGCAAAACAGTTTAATAAAACTGAATCAATTTGTATATTTACATACATTCAACTTATGTAACAGAGCTTTAAAGTGTTTTATTCCCCACTTCCTTTTTATAGGCCTGACCAGCTCGTTGTTTATGAATTTCCTGTGAGAAAGCTGGTCACACATTGATGGTTATAATCATGGCAGCCCTTTATGTTTACATTACATCTAATCTGATTTGTGATGACTCATGTAAAGCTGTACAGGTGGACTTTTTCAGAGTGAGACCTTTGGGCCCTGTTTTCATGGAGACACATTGCTTAAGGCACAGCTTTGTGCCAGTGGAGCAGAATTTTCTTGATGAGCAGTGGTAGTTTCTGAATGCTGAACAGCTTGTGCCTTTTTGGTGGGTGGCGGATTTGACCCGGGTAAATCTGCTGAATGTTAAGTACTGTATTGGTGGCACACGTGTGGCACAGGGGCAATCATTTTTGCCTGCCAGCGCAAGTTCCCGACAGTAAAACCTTAAGCTTGACTATGTCTTACACTAACTCATCTGGCTGTGGCAATCACACCCACAGTGAACCGGTGATTCCAAAATAGTGGAAAGTGAGGAAAGTAGTAAAAATATTGTAAACCTGACAAGCTTGGTTGACACAATGACCTGTGCACATAATGACAGGTGACATGGTTGATTTATCCTGACAATCCAAAGCAGTAGTATCATGGATTTAGTCCACATGTTAGAATTTCATGAGCCTGATTAATCATTGAAAATTTTAAGACTTCAAAAAATAGTAGCATATCATCTGCAAAAATGCTAACGTTTCGTCTATCTGTGATCTGTGAAGAGTGAAAATTATATTTTCCGCATCTGAAAAGAACAACGTGGTTGGTTCTTTAGTAAAAGATGCAAATAAAGAGGCTGAATTTGCAATATTAGGTTCATGTCTTCTATTGATGGCACCTGTTTGGTCAAGAAAGTTTAGAGATGTAATATTGGACATAAAGAAAAACATTATGATATGTATGTGTTGTTATGTTAAGATGTTTTTGGCAGAGCTTGTATTGAGGTTAACAGAAAACAACCCGTGTTGCAGAATGAGACACGCTGCGCCCTCCCCCCCCCCCGCCCCCGACACACACAACCGAACACATGTGCACAAACTAAACACACATCATGCTCAGCCATCCCCCCTCCCCCACCACACACACACCACTGTTTTGTGATGAATACGAAATGACATTTCAATTTAGCTTTTCCCTGTTGTGATGAGGTTGCAGCTGCATACCAAATCAGCTGTTACATTCATTTCCCATTTCTGTCTCTTTCTCTTTTCATCTCTCAAATGAAGAAATGCAAATCAGGGAAAGAAACATACACGGCACTAAATGCTAATTGTGAATGTTAACATGTTATATTGGGAAAGGACTGTAGGGGAGATTATCCGCCACTCCTATGTGTATACAGTTGTATGCAAAAGTATATTAAATTGATTGATTAGGACTTGGATTGGGATTTTAATTAAGAATTGTCATCTGATGACCGTCCAGAGTTGATACAGTCCCTGACTGATCCCCACAAATCAGAAAAGGCGACAGAAAGATATTGAAGTGCTTTCAGTTTAAATTTGTGAAAAATGTCATTGAGGACTGGCAGTTAAGAGGGGCTGTGGAAGTCAAGAGGAGATTGTGAAGACAAGATATCTGACAGAAATAAACTGCTCATTGCAAAGCAAAAAAAAAAAAGAAGAATATGACTGCAAGGGAGCTGCAGTTATAGTCTATTTTATATAACTATATTATATTGACAGAGGCGTGGTGAAGCACCGTTCCAATGCTTCCAATGTGCAGCAATGTAAAGCGCAACAGGGTCCACGTGAAAGATTCATCAGGTGAAAAACTAACCTACATCCTGATCATGCAAGTCAACATCTAAAGTCTGCAAAGCAACATCTTGATAAGACATTTTGGAAAAAGTGTTGTAGATAGATGTCAGAGCTCTTTGGCCACAATCACTAAAGGTGTATGTAAGGAATGTATTCAACTAAATATGAGCAAAATATAGATGCAGATGTCAAGACAGTGGAACAGAAAACAGGCAGTGATCTAATGCAGACCTTGAGCGATCCCTTAAGCAAGACGAGCATGTTTGAAAATCTGTGGTTAGATCTTAAAATTGTGCCTGTAAAACAGCCTAAAAACACATCAGAACTTGAAGTGAACTGCAATAAAGAGTGGCTGACAATCCCCAAATCTAGAAGAGACAGTCTGGTAGATGGATGGAGGGCAGGTTGTGCCAAAGTGGGGTTACAACAGGTTTAACATAGTTTGCAAATGTTTGCATATGCCTCAAACACTGCTTTTGTCTTTTGATATTTTTGTCCTCTGAATGCCTGTTAGCTGCACATGTTGTATTAACTCATTTACACTTAGACAAAATAAGTGATTTGCTCAAGGATGCCAAACAAACAACTATGTTTGTCCTTGATCAAATATTTGTCAGATCTTTATACGTCTTTAGATTTGCATATGTATGCAAATTTTTAAATTTGTCAAAACAGTAAACTGGAAGGTTCTTAAAGCTTTGCTTTTGGTTATTTCAAGTTCAAGTTGAAAAAAAAAAAGTGTTTTTAACCCTGTGCGTGCTCATATGCTTAAGCTGTACACATTTCTGTGTATGTGTGTGCATTCATTCATGGCCTGCTGGAAATCAGTCCAGGCCCGGTGTCGGCGTCCTCACCAATCAGTGCCTGTTGTTCAGAGTAAAATGTCAAACCAGTCAGAGCCCATCGTATTAGAAAGCAGCCAATCACACGATGCATTTGGTATAAAATGGCAGCCAGATTACTCAGTTGGAACCTTTGAATGAAAAATCATAGAAAGACGAGTTTTGTTCATTCTAAACCCCCGTTTTTTTTTTGTCAGGCATGATTTAATCAGTTAGCCAGTCATACTCATCATTTTTTAGTCCAATATGTAATTTCTTTATTATTGATTTTTTTTTGTTTCTTGGGAAGCTGAGGAACGACTGAGAATATCTTACCTGTTGGATGAGTCTGTTTTACAGCTTGTCAACTGCATTTTTTCCATTTGCTGCAATTTCAACCAAGTAGATTCAACTAAACTGTCTTAATCAAAAGTCTCCAGTTTAAATGGCGAAAGTGATGGGATCATGTTAGCGCTAACAAACCTGTTTTTCAATTCACCGCTCAATCAATAAGCTGGTTTTAGATGATGCAGGAATCACGCAGCATGGTGATGATGGCACGATGAATGATTTTTAGATTTCTTTCTGATCTGATTCCAACATGCTGTGATTTCATTCTGACAGAATTAACACCAGCTTCACGATATCAAGGCATCCAGGCTCAGATCAGATTTCTTGCGTAACTCACTCTACTCTGAATCTAAGAAACAGTGGGTAAGTTTTATTGACATATACAGTCAATGCATTGTTAAGAAAATAACCTTACATTCTGAGTTTTTCTTGACAAAAACCAAATATTGGTTTTACCACTCCAGCAGTCAATCTGTCAGTCTCACCACCATTCAGATGTGTCTACATCATTTAGGCAGCCAGTCACTCCCTCACTGAGCTACTCAATTAGTAGACCAGTCAGCTGCTCAGCCAGTCACTCAGCCAGGCAGTCGCCTCAGATAGTCGACCAAGCGGACAGGCAGTCAATTACACACTAAACCACAGGGCCATGGTGTATAAGCATGTGTGTGTGTGTGTGATTCCATAGATATCCTACTTAATTTAGCGTGCCCGATAAATACCACGCTTGACCGACCTCGCAGCCTTTCCATATTCACATAGACACACTTTTCAAATGTCACTCATCTTGTGCCTCACACTTGTATTTTCTGTGTGAGGAGAGAGAAAGACGAAGAATGCACCAGCACAAACACACACACACACACACACACACACACACACACACACACACACACACACACTTTTCTCTCTCTCTCTCTCTCTCTCTCTCTCTCTCTCTACAGGGTGTATCAAATTGCAATTATATGTTTTGGCTTTAAAACTCTTCAGTACGTAGGCTGCAATGCAGAATTTCCACTCAGGCAAAAATCAGGGGTAATTATATTCACCTGGTGAGCCAGGTGTAAATCAGCCTCTGATTAAATTGTCAGAATGAAAACCAGCAGGACTCTGAGTCCTGAGGAACAGGATTAAAGACCTGCAAGTTCACATTGGTTCAGGCTGGCCAATATCAGGGGTCCAAATGAGTCTTTTATTAAAAACCTGGTTTCAGTGTAGTCAGCGTCATTCCCTTCTGTTGTGATGGGAGTGGTACAGTTTGTGTCCCCGTGGTTAACTGGCTATCGCCGGCTAACCGGAGCTGAATTTAAAACAACAGATGTTCATCAGAGGCTTTTCAACTCGGAGAACATCATCGTAAAATGAGATTATAAATGATGGTTATTACAGCCAAGTGAACACAACGTGAATGAAATATCTGCAGGAGAGACCTGGATAAGAAAGGAGCATAAAAAATAAAACATTTCAAAAAACATAATTATACAACAAGTGGTTCTGACCCAGCGATGTGATTAATCAACTCAACATTTGGAACGTGGTTAAATCAGCATAGCATCACACCCTGCTCATCACTAGAAGCATCACTGTGTCTTCTCAATGGCAAATACATGATGGCAATTGAATTTTATATAATGTGAATACAATGTTGGTTTTACTTGTTATAGGTCCATTAAATGTGACCAGGTTGGTCTCTTTTGGTCCTTTTTGGTCACTCTGAGCACCCGTACTGCAACACCACAGATAGTCGCACACTTAAAATCCTTGTGGCGGCTAGCTGGACCGGTTTGGTTTGAACACATGACACGGTGCTAAAATCTTAAAAATACATCCATCGATATCTTTGTTCATCAGATATCTTAGTTACAACCAGACTGAGCTAGCTGAGCAGTTTAGTGTTTCGATGTTCTGTATTTATTCAGTTTGAGAAACCATCTCTAGAAAACGGACTGGACATCCTCTCTGTTGCTAGGTGGTTGCTAAGGATCGGACTACTTCCTGGAATAGTAAACATTGCATACCTACATACATACATACATACATACATACATTACCTAAGAGTCCACTGAGGCGACTGAATGTTTTCCAGTTACTATTCATACCTCATGTGTTGCCATGGAAACAGAGATCACACTAACGAAAAGTTTTATAATTTAAGAGCAATTACCCCACAATATGAAAACATTTTGATTACATATTTTATTTAACTGGTAACTTGTTGTGTAGCTGCAAGCGCCTCAGTCCTGACTGCATCACTGTCATGGTAATAATGATGTTAAAGCACACCCTCGAGTGTAATATTGTCAAATGTCACCACATTTGTGAGGAACAGACTGCCATAATCGAATAAAGGTAAACAAAAAATAGCTAATATGGAAAGAGATTGAAAATATGTTCTTCAACATCTATTTTGATGTGATTTCAGTTTATAGGAGGGTACGCTGATTTGTCTGCACTTAATACAAACTTCCATTGGGTTGAATTGGAGAGCATGAAAACAGACTACAAGAACTCGTGTCTTTGTTTCTGATGAGGATTCCCCCCCCCCCCTTTTTTTTTTTAAATCAAAATATAATGACCAACTGTTTCAAACTCTTAGACAAGCAACAAAAAGTCTTACAATTTCGAGTAGCAATTTCAGTGCCATGTTGTTTAACTGCAGCTGATGTAAGTTTGTGTCTAAAAACTGCTCACTAACAAGCTTTTTCAAGGATTTCTGCAAAACAACTGCGATGCATCAGCTTCAAAGAGCATACATCTGTCTGATCCGAGGCTCACAATATATCCTGAGGTCATTATTAATTTTGTTTTACATGCCACACCGCTCTCTGCTTTGTATTTCCTGCCACTTTCCCCTCTGTGCATCATCAAGGTAACACAAAAATGAATGTTGCCCTTTATTCCAGACATCGGGACAGAGGAGGTGAACCGTGCTGCGACACGGTCAAGGTGTTTGAGACAGAGAGATACGGTGCAAAGTGGAAAAGAGCCACTTTAAAAGGCTGTTATACCAGCAATCTGTGACCTACACACTGACATTCACCCAGACTGTACACTCACACACACGGCGAGCTGAAAAGAGCAACGTGAAACAGAAAGGTGGGCCAGTAATTGTTTGACCTTTATGTTGGCAGTCAGGTTGAAACGTTGGACAAAGACAAGCTTAGCCTGACTGGGGAAAAGTTAAGCCTGACACAACACGCAGGCTTTGTGGAAGCAACCGGACGTCCCCTGTGTGTGCCTCTGATTTTCGGAGTGTTTGCCCGGCTCAAAGTGTCAGAGAAGCCGCACTGATTTTCATCTTTACTGTTTGCTTTTCATGTATATTGAGTTCACTTATTGGGGGCTGATATGAGTATTAAAAACATCCTAAATAGGACGTATCTATGATTGTAGTCCAAAAAAAAAAGACCTTTTATATGACAATGAATCTCATTAATATTTCTATTGGTGGCTCAGGCAGCAGGATGTCTGTATTTTTCTTTGCATGGTTATAAATATAGTTCACTTTCTCAAGGACAGTATTTAGAAAATTGATGAAGGAGAAAAGAGATGAGAGAAATACTTCAAATCCTCACAGGCTGTCTCAGAGGCAATGAATGAACTGATTGTATTAAAAAAGTCAAATATAAAGAGAGATAGTGAAGATGAGTTTCATTCGGAAATACTGGATGACCTATGCAAACTGTTTCTGTGATTTTATGTCTTCAAATATAGTTTTTTGTAAAGTATGCAAAGCATAAAATATTTAAACTGAAACAAGCAGTATTGGATAAATGATGAATAATATTGGACACATGGTTAAAATAACTCGCTAAAAGTGATCGATTACCAGCTGAGACGGTAAAGAGTCAGATAAATGACATGGAAGTCCTCTTTTTGACTAAAGTAAAACATGGTGTGGAAGACTTCGTCTCAGGGCTGAAGTAAGGACCACAGACTTTATACACAGGAGGGCAGAGAGACAATTACATACAGGTGGAGGCAATCAGGGCGGGGAACACAGGAGGGCAAGGAAGTGAAGACAACACAAACAAAACACGAGGTGAGTTCACAAAATAAAACAGGAAATGAACATGGAAAACTTAAAGGATGGAGAAACAAAACCAAACGATGAGGAAAATACAGAAAGACAACTAAAGAATGAGAACAGACCGAAATGGACCAGAAAAAAAAAAAATCATCAGACAAAACTAAAACAAGAAGGATGAAGTGACAACTTTAGACCAAAACAATTGTCAACCACTGAGCTCTTACATTTTGAAAAAACACGTTTTTTTCCACACAACCGAAATAAAAGTTCTACAAAATACAAAACATGAATTTTTAGTTCATTCGACTTATTATCCAGCATATAACTGAACAGTTCAGACTACATGGAGAAGGTGTAAAAAAGGATTCATACATTCCCATCAAAGAATTTGCTCAAAAGTCCAGTGTGGGTTTTTGGTTCATCTGGTTAAACACACAACAGCTCAATAAGCTGTCTGATACACTTATAGGTGTAATTAATAACATTAATAAACAGGGATAACTGCAGCCTTTATAAAGATTATAAGTCACACTGTACTTCTCAAAATGTCTGCCATGAACAACAGTCTGAACTGTGTTCGGGGATTATTGCTCCTGAATGCAACAATCCAGCAGCAGACTGCTGGTTGGACACAAATGAAGTAAGAAGGCTTCGAACAGTGAACTCCAGTTAATTAGTTGACTCCATTAATCATGTTTATCACTGTGGGCTTCATCACCATCATCATCATCATCATCATCATCATCATCATCATCAGCCCTGTCTGAGCAGCCGCAGTCAATCACTGTCACCATCACCACAGACTGAATTCCTCTGTTAGCAACCGTCCACTGAAAACATGTGGATAGAGGAGTGTGTGTGTGTGTGTGTGTGTGTGTGTGTGTGTGTGTGTGTGTGTGTGTGACCCACTTTATTCATACACATGTTCAATACTGACTGAAAAACCGTTTAGGTGTCTGAGTGACAAAACAACCGAGGACATCTTTTCAGTCGCTGGTCATTTACTCAACAATACTGCGATGCATGATTAACACTTGATAAATGTCTCCCAGGGTTGGACTGTCAACATCTGGTCTTACTGTGACATCTGGGGGGAAACTTTTGTTTCAAAAGGAACTGAGCTGTGTCACGATAGCGCCTCGGTTCTCCGACATGACGGTGTCGCTCACAGTGTGTTGATAATCCTCAAGTTCATCACCCGCAACAAACCTCACTGGATTTGACTCTCTGCAAGTTCTTTCTGTTGCCAAACAAATTTGACACAAAATCTATGTGCGCTTTCTGCTGAAGTTTCAGGTCCCTGGTGTAACTGTAAGTTATTGTTATTTCTGCTTCATGCACATCACTGTGCTGTTTTATTTTTGGGTGAAACAGGAGCAGTCTCAGAACTTTTTTAAATCCCAGACGATTGGAAAATTCAAAATCATTCAATTTCACTTTTAATGTTTTGCAAATATCAAAAAAGAAATTAGTAAAAGGTAGACAATGATAAAGAAACCCTGTGCTGTTCTGTTCACATCCGTGCACATGAAGTTATATCCATAAATAGAACTTGAGCTTGTAATTCACAAGGCAGGCAAACACAGTCAGTTTTATCAGAACTACGGGATATTGTATCTGCAATTAATTAACAGAGTCTATATTTGAAGTGCTTTGGTGTTTGACTTGAGGCGAACGAAGATAATCTCCAATAACATTTCGTTGGTTCTTTATTTTGCTCTTTTCCTCTGTCTCTCATCCAAACACCAAATGCTCTATTGTGTGCTTCTCTTCAACCTCTTTGACTGTTTGTCATGTTGCCTGTGGGAGATTGGGTCAACAGGACTAAGTATTTACTGAGTATTTAACATGTTAATAGGAATGCAATCCTTTTGGTAGCAGTGCTATGAGTAATCCTAAACAGCACACCAGCCAACAGGGCTGTTAAACACAGGAAATCATTCAAGGAAAGAGAGAACGAGACGTCCCAGAACGTTTTTTTCGGTGAGACCCGTCCGAAGGTCCCAGCTTTGGTGGTCAGGAGATCTCTCAGTTTTGATAATCCACATCTGCTAGTGCTAATGCAACTATGTTCAATTTACGATGTAATTTTCAGCTATACTGGTTTTGCTGGAGGGATGACAAGGGTTGGTTCATCCACTACTTTGGCTTTAACTGAAATATTTCAGTCTCTGTCGGATGGTTTGCCATAAAATACCCAGAGAACGGACGCTATGACGATGGTGATCATCGCTCATCTCACATCACCGTGAGGGCCACGCGTGCTTTGGAGTGAAGTTGTGACATATTTCTGTTGGTGCCAAAAGCACGAATGACTTTGATGACTGCTTCATGGGTTTATTCCCACTATGAAGCATCTCATAAGCAGGTGACAGGAAGATCAACTGGTCCATATTTGAAACCACCTGTAATGTATCTGTTCGAAGTGTTTAGGACGCTAACTGTTTTTAGCCAGTGAATGTGGAGATTATTCAGCCAAACGCCGAACAAAAAAAGCAAACGTTACGCTGCTGCCTCTTTAGTCAATGATGCAGATAATCAAGACAAAGCTGAACGTGACAGACATCATCTGTTTCTGTCTGGACAACCTAAAGCGTAAAAGTCATTATTCCAGTTAAACAATTTCTTTTTTGCTTTTCTGTCATGAATAGAAAGCTCTCTGATGCCATATTGTAGTCCACAAAGTTGTGGAGGTGACTCTTAGTATTGGTTGTTGTTTTTCTATACTTTCTAAATAGCTTAACAGTCTCTAAATGCACCACACAACATTATATTTCTTCCATGTCCATCAGTTAAGATGTTTTCTCTCAGGTACCTCTCAGCAGATACAGTATGGTTAAAAAAACCACATACATGTAATGACCACATCTACCAAATACACCACGTATATGCTTCAGGGTGGATAAATAATGAGTTTTTATGCCAAATTAGAAAGCTGATTGGTATAATTCACGACTTAATTCCAAATTAATGGAGGTTACGGAAGGAGAGCATGTGTGATTGGAAGCAGTGGTGAGGCGGGAGACCGGTGGGGAGGTGAGGACGGGTCAATCAGACACTATTGTTCTCCTAAACACACTCACACATACAAGCGCAGCAGTTTACGCCACCGAGTGTAATCAGTGCATGTCTGAAGCGACGGGACTTCTCATCTGATTCACTTCAGAAGTTTCTCAGCTGAACTCGATACTTTCTTTCTCGTTCTTCAGTCGAAAATGTTGTCTTTTTTGACATATTTTTCCACTCTTCATTGTCTCTCATGTCATAGTTTATTATATACTTGTATGTATTGAATTTTTAAAAAGTCACTCAAGTGCAGCTGAAAGTGGCGAGTTTCCCATCCCAAGTAACGGACATATTGTCCATTAACATCACTGCACGTGCTCAGATGATCTGGAGTTGGAAAATCACGACGACATTCGTTTACATCTCCAACAAATATTCATAGTTTATTTTTTTTTATTGTTTGTATCATTAACTGTTGAAAGAACATTTAGAATTTCAAATGCAGCACTAATAATTGATTCCTGACGTGTAATTTATCACAAACAATATTTACCATTACAGGACTTGCTGTTGTGTAAAAGTAGGCTTACTGTTACCGTAATGGATTATTAAATATTTGTTAATAATACTATTTGCACTCCTATAATATCATATCAAATGATCAAAATCAATGTAGTAGAACCAGACATATTGTGTTTTTTAACTCATGCATTCTCCTTCAATGTCCAAATCGCCGACCTAAATTACCCACAAGCCAATGCAACCGCTGACAGTTAGGTCGGAGATTCAGGTGTCTTACGCCAGTAGCAGTTAATGTAGCCTCGAGCTGCAAGCGTCAAACAGAGGTCAGGAGCAGGATGAAGAGGTCTAGTGAGCTCACTTCTTTCTAACTGTGCACTTTCACTTTTTTGTTGTTGTTCTTTTGTATTAATTTGTCAAACTTGTTGTCTTCATCTCTAGCCGCTGCAAATAAACAGCTGGAAAACGGATGAAAAGTAGAGCATTCACAACCGTTTTTTGTTTTTTATTGTTCTTAAAAGAACATTTAAAATTACTTTTTTCCCAAATATAACCACCGTTGGATAGACTTTTATTTCAGCATCAACAGTTTTAATTTCTCATCTTAAAAATCATATTTCTTCCTCATCATCCTGCGTATAAAGGAAAAGAGGTATTGAAATTAAAACCTTATTTTACAGACTGACACTGGCATTCAAGTAGTGACAGTATAAACAGGTCCTACCGTATGTTGGGGTTTAAAAATTCCCGTGACACATTTTTAACAGCAGCATGTGTGATCATTATCTTTCTGTGGCATTTCTGACTGGGATTTAATGCCATCAGATGGTGTCGGTACGGCTTCAAATGGTTTTGTGATTAATAACTGACAAATATCATCTCTGCTGTAGTTTCATCTGACTTACACCACACGGTCACCAAACAATCCAACCAATCAAGAAACCTTTTTTAAGGTTAGAAAAAAGTTTGTTTTACTCGTGTAAACTAAACATTTTGCATTCAATAGCCTTGGTTACGCACGCACCAGCCTGACCGGCCGTTGAAACAGATAGATGATGTTTTGCTCTATTGTACCGCTCACCAGATAGGACAAATGGTAAGAGTCAAGGCAAACCCTTTTACAAAGAGGCTCGGCGCAGATTGTGTGGAAGGTACAAGGCTGCAGGTGTTTCAAGGTAACTCTTTGTGAGGAAACTGATATTTGATATCTACTACAGAACATTCATGTTCTTTTCCTTATCGGTGGGACTGTGTCATGCGGTGGCTGCTCATAACCTTGACTATCAGCGACCGAGACAATACGGCTGCGGTTGCTGTGGATACGCGGACAGGAAACTGGAACTGCATCGTCATTCATCGGCTGCTCCGAGAGCTCGTTGTAGAAAAGTGATGGCCGATGGTTTCTACAATTTTTGGAGAAAAAAAAACAAGTTTCACTGATCAACGATAAGCTTAAATGTGTACTGTGTGTTACACACAAACACATCATAAACACACTCCTGCAGGAATGAGGTTCACCACCATCGGCAGCACTGCTGACTGGCTTCTTAACTGAATACGCTTTATTTACCTAATTTGAAATCATAATGAAGTCAAGGAAAGTAATGAAACACAAATCACAAAGTATTATTGACTGAACATGTTCATATCTACAACACTAATGTTTGCAATTTAGCAGGAATCACGTCACTTCCACTGTTTCTCAAAACGATGTTAAAGCTACGATCTCAAAGATCTCCTTTTTGTTTTCTTTGGTGGCAACTATGACAATACATAGTAACGGCGGCTGTGATTGCAGCTGTGACGGCGTCACCTGTGTGATGTCAGTCAGTCGGCAGGTGTAGAGCAGCCTGTTGTCTCACCTTCGCCTACCTTCTCTGTTGGCTGATGGAAAGAGCGTCACCAACTTCCATGTGATTTTCCCCGTAAATGTCGCCACCACCACTCGGTTTGTAACGCTGCTAATGTTTTCATCAGTGGACTCCAGCCTCAATCACCATAGTTTTTACTTAACAGATGTATATTTAAATGGCTGAAATATGCTGAATCTAAATTCCAGGTTTTACATGAGAATTTAAAAGTCCTTCTAAGTTGCAGATATCTTGAAAGCTCACACTTCAACGATTATATTTGCATCGTTTGGCTCACAGTACAAGAGGTTTTTCGTTAGATGGCCATAAGCTGGATGTCTAAGGACACATCTATTAACATATAATAATAATTCAGATATGTGGCTGGTGGAGACAGCGCGTGTGCCCCCGATTGGTTTTCAGTTCCATGCTACAGAAAAGTAGGTGCATTTTAAAAAGGAGCTTCTTTAAATGCCGGTTACAGCTGGTGTTACAACGAGCAACATGCATATTATTTTGTCTTTCCTGTGATTCATTTTTTATGTACTCCTCAGGAGGAATATATTTGGTGTATTAATGTGGATCATTAACCTGCTTGCTATTAATTATGTGTTGTTCAGCTGATGAGGGAGCAAGAAACAAGCTGGCTGTAGCTGATCAATGACTGACCGGGTGGTTTAAACATAAACACACACACACACACACACACACACACACACACACACACACACACACACACACACACACACACACACACACACACACACACCATACTCATCACTTTAAAACGAACAAACCTATTTCTAGCACCTCACATGTCCAATAAAGACAATACTTTTCTTCTGTATTTCCCCCTAAAGATTTACAAACGATGGTAATTATGTATAATGACTTTAATTTATGATTATTTCTAGCACAGATGGAATATTTATTTGCTAACTGATCTCGCACTCAGGAAAAGGGAAGAAAACCTGCTGCTGTGAGAATACTGTACGAGCATCATTTAATATACTATGACTTTCTTTAAATGCTTTGATTCACTACCACAATAACTGGAAAACTGCTGAACTCGGCGACCTCATGCATAATACATGTCATATATGTCTTCCTTTGTGGAGCTTCTTTCCATGGAAACACATGTTCATGCTTTCAGATTGATACCCATAATGAAGCTCTCCACTTGACTCTTCTGAGGACTCTCTGTGCTGCACCAACATTCATGACTTCTCTTGGAAGCTGTGTGTGTGTGTGTGTGTGTGTGTGTGTGTGTGTGTGTGTGTGTGTGTGTGTGTGTGTGTGTGTGTGTGTGTGTGTGTGTGTGTGACTCCTGATAGATGTAAACGTGTTGCTGAAGTGTGTTTAAGATTGTGTAAATCTCCCAGCAGCCGGAGATGGATTTATCTCAGAACCCCAGACTCCCCCTGTTAGCGTGGGCTGCCGGGCATTGAAGTTGTTGAGAACCGTGTGAGCATTTGCACAACACACACACACACACACACACATACACACTTTTATTTTCTACTTTTCAATTTAGTTCATAAATAAACATTTTTTTGTAAAATGTATATTATTTAATAATATTTATGTGTATTTAAGTACGTGCCATAATGATTAAACTGCCAAACTATTCACATTCAAGTAAATATTGAAAAGCATTTAATGTCCCTCAAATATAAATGTGCCTGCAGTGTGACACACTGCAGTGATGTTGAATACTTCATGTGAACTTTGACTTTATGTCTCCTGCAGGGGGAGGAAACGTTTCTCTGTAATGTCAGCCAGTTAGATAAGTGGTTCAGAGTTTGGTACTGTTGATTTTGATTGTCACGATAATCAAGTTAAATACCAAAAATAATAAATCAATCAAGTGAATGTATGATCATTTTGCAGCACACAGTGTACGAACACACGCATGTATGACATTATATTTTGACTTAACAGTAATGAAGATACACTTCATATTTTATGGGCACCACAAGTTAAGAGGTATTGGTAAGTTATCCTAAACAAGCTAATGTTATGTTTTGTAAATGTTCCGTGTCGAGCATTACTTTAACGGATGGGCCGGTCGCAATGCACAACAATAATACGATTTCACCATCTGAACGTTATATTGTTAACATGAAGTTAACACGAAGTTAACAACTTAAACTTGCTCGCCTTGAAATTGTGTGCAGAGATCTGAATGTCTGTCTTTGATCTCTTAAGATAAACTTGAGGCTTTGTTTTTTTTCTATTTGCATTCTTGCTGTTGATCGTCTATAACTTGTTAATTTGTCCCTGAACACTAAATATGACCTTACATGTGCAACCCTGCAGGTGTGAATTCAAAAGCACAACTTGAGAGAGTCAAGTAAAGTCAACAATTTTGATTTGATTTGATGACAATCACAGCGGCAGGAAGCCACAAGGACAGGAAGTGAGGACAAGGTGAGCAACAAAGAAAACAAGAAATGGACAAAAATGGGGAAAAAACAACAAAAACACATGACCAAACAGCGGGAGCGATTCACAACAACAGAACTCTTGGTATGTGGATTTTTTCATATTAATATACTGCACAGCCCTCACTGAACTTATCAGTATATCTGTTTAAGAGAACAAAACTTCAGCTGAAACATTTTAATTGATTTAATATCATCACATATTACTTCTTCTTTTTTTTAATCACCTTCATATGGACAGCTTGGAGTTTAAATTTGTTGTTTTATTGATACACTTTGGTACTCAGGTCTCTCTTTTAATTGAAACCTTGTTCTCACTGAGACTTACTACATTAAAAAAAGGTTAAATAAAATAAATACAAGTCAGTCAGATGAGATGAGCTTTTTAGCTTTTTAAACTGCTGCTCACATTCATCATTTGAATTATGTAACACAGGTGTGTGATCCACTGCTTACATTCGATAAATTAAACAGACAAAATCCATATTTGAACTCACATAAGAACATATATATCAACTTTTTCCGTGTAGCTATAGATCAAATAAGTACCCTTGCTTTGCAGTATGATGTAGATATTTACAACATCGACTGCTGCAGTAAACAGGGGATGCATAAATAACCAATAAAAAGTGAGAAAAACACAATTTTTCTTTCTTCTGTCTTTTCTTATAAACACGATGGACCTTTGCTAATTCCTATATATATCACAGTGTGACTGTTCCAGATGCCAAATATTACCATACTGTTATTACACTATAAATAATGCATTATTTCTGCGACTACATTCGGTCCTCTCACACGGCACCAGCTGTTGATGCTCAAAGGTTTGTGGCGTTACAATAAATTCTCTACCCAAGTACACTAATTACATGCTGTGAAAAATTATATGCTGTGGAACTATTAATAGGACGTCATATCTGTCCTATCTCTGTAGTTTTCTTTGGGAAATTAGACAAAACTAAACTGTTTTCTTAACTGTGTAGGAAAGCCATTTAAGGTTTTAGTTGGGAATTCCAACATAATCTCAAACGCAGCACGAGGAAGGAGTTTTGAACAATTTCTTTTCATAACTTGCACAATATTTGTCGTGCATTTTTAATTTTGATGATCCAGTTTAAGCCCTTTGGCTGGAGCACACACCGATCTCTGCCGGGATTTGGACATCAGTGCTTTTTATTTACTTTATTTTGGCTCCGTATTCTGGATGTGAAATGATGAGATGACTTTGAAATTCAAACTGGCAGCTTGAATCACTTCCAGACAAACTAAAGGACTGATTCTTGTTTTTTTTTCATATGTACCAGCCCAAACTTTCCACTTGACAATCGGAGAATAAGTTCAGCTACACAACATGAGCAGTGTCTATCCCGCTGATGGCCAAGCAAAGCCAAATTCTATATAATGGTTTTTGCACAAGCCATTTAATTGAGGCCTCAAAGTGAGATGTAAAGCATTAACATTTAAGGTTTAAGGCAATTTTCTACTGGCAGATAGTGGCAGAACATCAGTGCTTCATGACATATTCTTCAACACAGCTAGAAATTAACAAATAAAGAAGAAACAAATGGAAATTGTTCTCTTTGATGATTCAGGCTGTAAAACCCGTTAGTGGTAAAAACATATTGCTCTACGATGTATTTATGTTTTCCTTGAATGCACTGTCTGTTATTGCTGCAGCTAATCTCCGCCCAAAAATGTAACAATCATGATAGAAGAAGAAATTAAGAAGCCGTTAATTGTGGCCAACACTAAATGGATCAAACTGAAGTATAACACTGCCGGCTTCAATCTGTGATTGCATGTTTGTTTTCTTACAACACATTAACAGCAGCGCCCGGGACATCAGAAAAGTACGTAGCATAGCATAAATACAATAAACAGAAGACAGCATTCATGCACTTCACATCTCTGGGTTTATTGGGAGGTTTAGAAGCTTAGCATCTTTTCTGTTGGGCTGAAAGCGCCAGCTTCTTGATCAACAGCTGCCTCAATGGACCAGAGGACAATGCAGTCATGAACGTAGCACAGTTTAGTTTGTGATGCTAAGTATAAAATACTGCATACTGCAATGCTATCCAAGCGTGTTCTTGTAGGAAATGTAATATGTATAACATTTTAAAACTGCCCCAAACACTTTCTTTATTAATGAAAAAAAAAAAATCAAATGACTTTGTGTGATGTAAAACAAATATAATCAATTAATATCCAACTCTGTAAATGGTCTGAACTGTAATGAAAACATTAGTTAGTCATTTATATGTTTTTTAAATAAGATTTCCTGTGATGTCACGTCCCGTCCAACACAGCATCACATTAGTGTGATGGAATAAGATTTAGTCACATCAGTTGTGGGTTTATAGCAAGTGGAATAAGAAGAAATCTGGAATAGTTACAAAGTCCAATTAAATATTTGTATATGTGACTCATCTGGCTGAATTTAAATCAATACATTTTGACTTTGAAACAGTAGCCTTATGTTTTAGATTTTCATCCTTATTGAGGCCTCTGCAATGTCAGTGAATTCTATATTATTATCTGCAGTTGGCACTTGGGTAATTTGGTTTGATGCATAATGATTGGAAAAGTTTGGGAACGACTTTTAATTTGTGCATTTTTCTGACATGTTTTAGCTCGTTGAGATTTCACACCCTCCAGCTTGAATGTTTTCATTCACTCTCACCGCTCTCATTGTTGTTGTTTCGAGGCGTAGCCGGCAGCTCTAATAAACCCACTGTACGCTACCTACAGGCAGAGGTGTGAGAAGCTAACATGTTCATGACAACAGCTGATGTTAGGATGATTTATGAGTGTAAGTAAGCAAGCAGCTGGGAAAGGAGTTTATGGAAAAGTATGTCTGCTACTGAATTTAGTGCTCAACACTTCATCGTAAAAGTACTCCAAGAGGGAGGGACAGAGTTGGTGATATCATTTGACGACACCACACAGTATATTTGCTTTTAGATTAAGGCAGAAGTCTGTTTAATAGACAGCTTTCCAAACAGTGAGTAGAGTTATATGTTGTCACACTGCCAGACTGTGACAACTGCGTTCCATTTTGTACAAAATTCCAATACACATCAAGTTCAGGCCTCTTTGTCGTTCTCTCAGGAGCTCCTGCATCCTGACAGCAACAGCGTGCACTAAATGAAATGTCTATATTTTATCTTTCAACAGAGTTACACACAACAACACACAACGGGACGAAGGTGGTGCACACATTAACCTGCAGCACTTGTTTTTTTACAACCCAAGTTATGAAATCTGGGCTGCATTCATTAAAAAGCTGTTTGTATTTTAATATGTGCTACTGTTTGGATTCCTTAATGCGTCATAACTTTGCAAGCCAGAGTTTATTAAGTGTCTGGCAGTGTGAGCTAATATGCAGATGGATGGTAAATCATAAATGAAAGCTTTCGTTTCAAAAAAATTATCCCTAACAGCTGAGAGAATTACCAGCGTGTGTTTATATTCCCCACCGTGTTTACAGTCAATAGAGGCTTTCTCAAATCAGTCTAACGAGATTTCCTCTCATTGGATACTCCCCCGTCTGATTGGAGACGGGGATAATTGTCACTGCCATAGAGGAGAGATGACGAGAATACAAATTGTCAGCGGTGGAGAGGAGGGGAGAGAGACATTATTGCTGTCGCTGAAAGAGAGAAAATTGCCATCTTCAGCAGAACTGATTTGTGTCTTGCTGAACGAAAGGCTTCACCTCAGTGATCAAATCACAACACTTAGAATTCAGAGCCAATGACATCACACCAGCAGGGGCGGAGTCTGATCAGTCTGCACGACATGGAAATAACTCGCCACCAACAAACCCACAGAAATAAGGCTTTTTAAGATCTTTTGTGAAATTTGGTAGGACGGTTTTCTGCAAAGGTCCTCGACTGCAAAGATTCAGGAAAATTTCCCTGGAGAAATATTATGCCTTTCAGCCAAGTGTGATATGCTCTTTGGCTGTGATTCCCAGTTGGCTGAATTAGGCTCCACTAAGATACGTGGGTAAAACCTTTTCACTGCAGAGGTTATAGAACTCATGCTGTCAGCCAACGGTACCATTTCCTTTTCTTCTGGACGTTTTCAAGAATTCGTTTTTTTGTGTAGTCGTGATTTTTATCCCAATTAAGGCACAGATTATTATATGAAATACATGATCACGCAGTATTATCTGTTGTTATATTTTACTTTACAAATTCTGCTCTCTTAATCAAATTGTGGTTAACAGTATGACACTGATTGTCAAAACAGCTAACTAAAATTAAAAAAAAGAAATTGATTTCTCTGAGTCATGCAAGATGACATTTTCTCAAATTCAGAAGAAGTGATTATTATTTCACACCAAATTACCCATTTAAAAAAAAGAAAAAAAAAGAATACCTTTTACAGCTGAATTTGAGCAGGTGCACCGACTCTTTATATTGGACAAATAATGTATTATTTTGTCCACCGGATTTTGTGCGTTTGGTAAAAGTAGCCGACGGGTCATCTGCTTAAGGGGCGCTAGCGAGCCATTAGGCCACGCCCACTTGCAACTCCACTAAAATATGAGATTGTTTGCCGGGAGAGACGCGTGTACCAACTTTCATGAGTTTTTGAGTATGATAAAGCCTCCAAAAATGCAGTTGTTTACGGAGAATAATAATAACCATCGGTGCTCGGGCCCTAATTACAGATATGAAGAACTCAGTCTTAAAAAATGACTTCCAGACTATATGATGAATGTAGGCGTTCAGGAAGAAAACATTGCATCATTTCGGACTGGATGGTTCTTAACATTGTTAAAACTGTAACACAGTAACATTATTTTAGTATTTTCATTCACAGATATAAATTACAGATATTGTGCAACAAATAGGAGCTTGATTTATAAATCTAAATCAGAAATTCCAGAAATATATTTTATACTAAAATAAAGTCACAAATCGGAACTCCAATGAACTTACTTATCATATTAAATTGCTTCTGTAAAATGTTTAATGATTTAAATCATTTGGCATTTCCAGTCAGCATCCAGGAGTTTCATTCCAAATTAATTGCTTAGTTTTTAATTACCCTGTGAAACATCACTGAAATATCTACCAGATGGATTGGCACCACATTTTCTACACTGTAGACCATGAAAACGAATGGATTTGGTGAACCTGTGACTTTTCCTCGTGGGCCATAATGAAGTTGATTAAAACATATTAAAACTGTGCGGAAAGCAGAATTATTGGTGTTGCCTTAAACACGCCTGGATCTGAATTTGGATTATCTTCATCTGATCTGATTCTAGCTGTTGTGCTCCATTGATAGCTGACAGCCAATGCAGTTCTCTAAGAAGCCAAAACTGGTCCAGATGTGGAAGTAACATCTGTCAATGATAATTTAACGTTGAACCAGGAGAAACATAAACATGTGGCCCGAGTATTTGCCACAATAATTTTGCTATGCGTAATTTCAAACAGGAAGATCTGTTTCCTCACGTTTCATCTTCATTCCTCTTTGGGTGTGATTTTCCTGTTGCTCGTTTTTTTGTCACTTCCACTTGTCCATGCTGTCAAATCTGTCATTTATAATGTTGTCGTCACCATACTTAACCAAAGATCACCTCTGAGTGTGAGTTTTTTTTTCCTGCTATTGCTCATGTGGGAATTGTTAAATTGTCAGGTCCTGTCTTGAGTGCACTGCTGTGATTTGGTGCTGCACTAATACAAAAACTTGAAATCAACATATTCTGCTCCACTCTGCTCCAGCGTCTCGGCTCCAGGGGATTTGGGACTTTGCTTTCATTGTTGCGGCCTCTCATTGTCAGACTTTAATCGCCAAAATGTACAACTCAAACTCTCATCTCTTCAATAAAATTCTTAAAAACATGAAATTCGCTGTACCTCCTTCATAGCATGTTGATACAGCCTCACAGAGCTGCTATGGTGGCTCTTCGCCTTGTTTAACCTGCCTGAAATCTCTTCTTTTTTCTCCCAGCCTCTTATGTTTATGTGCTGGATAAAGTGTCAACAGTACACCCAGCAGGCTGAGCAGCATGCGGGCGAACAGATACTGATGAGCTGTAGCACAATGCCACGGCAGACTGCTGGGTCTCCTTTCAGAGTCTGAACCCAACTTAACACTGACAGATCAAAAAGTCTGCACCGAGTATGAAGTGTACACAGAACTGGGAGCAGCTGAGTGCAGCACTATAGTGGCTTAAAAAGTGTTTTAAGTGATCCTGTAACAGCAAATACTTTGAGTGATTAAGGATGTCCTCTGTTCTTGTGAAATACATTTTTTACTTTTTGCCAGTGTGAAACATGTCATTAAATAATTCAACATGTCAGTTTACAAACATCAGGGACTGCCCCATTACCTTCGTGCCCACCCACCCCCATCGAAAGGGATGCGCCCGATAGCTTTATGGATGATGGTGAATCAAATACAACAACCCCCCGAGGACAACGATGCAGCTATGAATGTGTTCCAACACCAGCCATCCTCATGCAGGGCCTGTCAGAGTCCGGGAACCGTCTGAATATGTATGCCTGGCAGAGAGCCTCCCTGGGGGGCTAGCCGGCCTGGAATCGAGGGCCCGTACTGGAGGTCACCTGTGTGCCATCTGCGTGAGGAAGAGAGATGGCCCCATAAGTCACGTTAGTTAATATTGATAAGGTAATGTGAGGGAGGCGGGATGTGGGCCGCATGCTGAACACAGTCATAAAGCCACAGCAGCGTGCTCACACTCCGCTGAATTTCTGAGAGGATGTCCCGCGTATTTTCATTTATTTCCTCTGCCTGAGCATTAATCTAACCCTAATTCTAACCTTGAATTAGCCTTGAACAGGAAAAACAACTCACATAAACACAAACACAGATCTACGTGTGGGAGCGCAGAAAAAGGGCTTGAGGATAGCCATGTATCACCGACCCGCTGCTCATGTGACAGAAGAGGACGACATCACAAACACGACTCAACATAATGTCCAGCAAACGCACAACCAGAAAGAAAAGACACAGCTGCAGTGGATGAAAATGTTTTCCATGAATCATAATCTCTGAAAGGACTACAGTATGGTGCCGTGTGTGTGTGTGTGTGTGTGTGTGTGTGTGTGTGTGTGTGTGTGTGTGTGTGTGTGTTGTCCAGTTATTCTGTCCCCAGCCTCCCGTTGTCGCGGTCTCTGCCTCATTGCCTTCACAACTGCTATTGATTTATGGCTGCAGATTGTTTCCTACAACCAGAATGGATACTTAAACTACATCTACTTCTTTGTGTGTCTTTGTGTGTGTGTGTGTGTGTGTGTGTGTGTGTGTTTTTTAATGCTCTTTTGTATGATTTGTGTTGTAGTCTGATCACAGTTATTGATTTGTATTTGCAGTGAAGCAGACAACCACAGATTGAAATAAAAAGATGAAACATGGCGAGTATAATGTGGGAAAGAGAGAAGGAAGATAAATAAAAAGATGAACACCAGGCTGAAGATTTAATCATAACATTGTCTTGCTTCGTGGTGCATGAAGTAACCGAATCGATGGTTTGTTGCCATTTTGCTAGCAAACTGTCAGATCTCACACACACACACAGACACACACAGACAGACAGACAGACAGACAGACAGATATAGTTATAAATATATGTGTGAGATATGCGTGCATATACATATAGACCATGTTAGGAAACAACATCTATATGTCTGTGCTTTAATTATGTTGCTGTTTATTTTGATGTGACTGTAAGAAAAGCAACAACTTAAATGATGACTCTGGTATTTAGCGGTCTGTACTTTCAGCTTGTTGGTACTGTTCCTGTTGTCACACTGCCATACGCTGGGACTCTTCAAAAGAACAAGAGATAATGTTATTGTTGTATGTGCTGCTCCTACTGTTACTACAGGTCAAACAGTCTTCTGATATTTTGACAAGGACTAACGCCTTGTTGTTCCGGTTCCAATAACCAACAGACATGAGGGTCATTTTGTTCAACACATTTCAAAATAAACTATAACTTTATCTTAAAGAAATCCGCAAGTAAGGAGGAGCTTTTATGTTTATTTTTACCTGCATAATGTAGCTGGAAGGCCATGTTAGGTGCTGATTGTATAATGGCCTGCTGCCATAGAAAATGAGACACTAATCACTTTACATATAGCTGGGGGACAAATCTGGTGTCTTGAAAGTTCTCCATGCAGGAAATACTGTTGCATACAGTGTGGAAAGATGCAATTTTCCTTGTGATATTTAAGGTAACCTTTGCAGGAAGGGGAAGGTAACAGGAAGATTAAAAGGTTTAACAAGGGCTAACCTTGATAAAAAAAAAAAAAAAAATCCACATTTCTAATGAATATAATGTGCCCTGTGTGCCCTATAAGGAAGGGTACAGTTGAAAGTCTGCTCTATTAAACGGAACGATATAGTGGACCTCAGCATATGTAGTGGTTTTGACCCAAATTAGCCTCCAATGCTGTTAGGGGAAGACATCTGCAACAGCAGGCCGCTCATGTTAACTAAAACCTTTAACACACTGAGACTGAATAGTGGTTCAAGTCTATAATATGAGAACAAAGCAAGAAAAAAGGAAAACATGAAGAAAATGGACTCCGATATAAACATGTCAAAGTGATTAACTCTATGATAAATAATGTGCTTAAAATAAAACTACAAAAAAAGCCACAGAACGTTCTGTATATTAAGAAACGGGAGGTAACTATTTGAACCTCCTTGCCTGTACTGATCAGCCCTTCAGTTAACAACCCATTTCACAGCTTTGATTAGCTTGTTAATGGGTCAGTTAGACACTGCTGGTCCTCCCCTGGTTGAGCTTGACAAGTGCCTCGACACCTTTCACTCTTTGGCTCCGTCTCTTTATGGAAGCAGACAGAGTTCATTAAAAGCCTAGTTAAGAGTTCATTGAAAGTCGCAGGCAGATATTGTAGCTACGTGAATAGAAGAGAAACTGATTGTGTGATTGAATGAGCAAGAATGACAGTTTGAAAATGTGGAGTGACTTCAATACGGGTTAGATTTTTTTGTAATTTCGTTATAAGACTGTGTTGAGTGTTTAAATCTTTCCAGAACACATTTTGTCATTGTTTCACTTTAAAATGTCTCCTCTACATCTGGAACTCTAAGCTGAAGTATTTTGCTTTAACTGTTCAATGGAAATGTCATTCAAATCTACAATCACAGGAAAAATGCTTCTTCTTTTTGCAGCTCCTCAGTATTACTTAGTTAATATTTCGTTTGCATGACATTTATACCACATTATTCTGAACTGCTGCTCTTTGCTCGGTGTCATAAATACTAATTGTTCTTTTTGGCAAACTGACATTGGTGAAGGACTCAGAGATGAGAGCAGAGAAACTGACAAAGACCATAAAAAATCTTTTACATGTCTGTGTACACAGACAGCAACCGTGAATTGTTAAAGAGGAATTTTTTTCTCTTATAAAATGTCACCAAATAGTGAAAACTGAGATTTTCCACAGCATAAAGAGATGAATTGAAATCGCTTGTTTCATTCAACCAAAACCTCAAATCCAAAAGATATTCAGGCGTAACACTCTTAGCAAAGCTAAGATGGATATATCGTCACCGCTGTGTATGTTAAAATAACGCAACAAAATATGCTTGGGGTAAAATCAAAACAGGTCTTTCGTTTTTTATAAATATTCAATTCCTAGTAATGTTTAGTGCTGATGTGAATGTGAACAATAGACCAAGATATCCTCGATTACATATCTTTTTAACAAGTGTCAAAAGTGTATAACAGCCATATTGAAGAGGTCATTGCAAAAAATTAAAAAAATTAAAATGCCATATACAGTGAATTTTGAAGAATATTGGCCAATATATTGATATCAGAAGTTTTGAGATTCCCTATTATTTTTTCACGTCGCCACAAATCCAGTATCAGTCGGGCTCTAAGTGGACCCAGTGATATTGTGTTCTTCTCGCCTGTCCAAACCTGGTGTGTACTTTCCCGCAATGCAACTCGACCACATACAGTTATGTTGGAGATTCAGGTGCTTCATGCCAGTTGCCCCAACCCCTCATCTAAAGTGGCCATCAGAAGCAGGTCACAGACGTCTGAGGAGCTCAATTATTTCTAACTCCTCACCCCAAGATTTTGCCCATTTTCTAGCTTCTGGCTTCCAACCTCAGCAGTTTTGGGAAACGTTTGTCTTAAGGGCGTTCTGCCAGAAAGAGCTTGCAGTGAGGAAAAGAGAAAAAGGGTTTCTTTCAGGTAGAAAATCTTTCTGCAGGAAAGCCCTTAAGACAAACTTCACCTGCATCCAACCCCCAGCTTAAGTAATTCCTCCTCCTCTGCACAAATTCAGCAGTATTCCCCAACTCCTGTAGACAGAACATGATGCATTAAAATGGAGGAGCTCCATCTGGCATATTTCCCTTAAATTGGTTTGGGCTAACTTTGCGCTTACCACCTGTCATAACGATTCGGGAGAACAAGATAGGAGATGTGATCAAAAAGGTCAGATACTATTACTGTTGTGCAGCACAGTAATGTGCACACAAAAATGTTAACTTCCATGAGAAAGTGTTTCAAGTTATGTCACTCGATGAACATCAGCACGTGTGACTAATGTTTGCTGGAAATCTGGACACAAATAGATAAATGTTGGTGTTCATGCTAAAAACATCATGATTGTGGTGGTGAACCAAACTTCAGGGGTTTGAGAAACACTTACTGGTCCAACAGGATGATAATAACCAAAAGATAATGACTTGATGTGGGCTCCAATCACAGAGTGGAAGCAGCAGGGGGAACTGGACAGCACGTAGCTTCGGGTTAAACAACTGGCAAGGATACTGTCATTAGCTGAGAAACAGTAAGATGCTAATCTGTGAAATTAGAGCAATACATTTACTATGGCTTATTTTAAAGCACTAATATTTACTTTATATCAATATTTTAGGGTATATATTTGGTCATTTGCAGTGTTAATCAGTAACACATTACTATGACTTGATTATTTTTTCAGTGATCGTGGTGTAAAGAATCGCAATTTCGAATTCAGTAATTCCACATCAGCCAGATACGATGCTGTTAATTCTACAATTTAAGGCTTGCTTGTTTATGCTCTCTGACTGCACTGACTGCTCCTACAGTTTAGGCTGCTTCAATCAAACTGTAACTGTACATATTCGGTGCAGTACCGTATAAAGAGCTGCTTCTTACAAAGTTATGTGTGTATTTTTAATAAAGAATTGAGTTAATTCCATGTTCATCTTTTTAATTCTGTATTTATCTGATTATTTCTTTAGGTATTGACAGTAGTTCAGTAGTACAGACTGATTGGTTCACACTACAAGAGACTGCTATATTTCTAATAACTGGTAATTTGATCCGTGAAAATATTCAGTACTGCAGCTTTAAAATTTGATGTACAGGACAAACTAAGTCACTTTCATTCCCTTTGTCAAGTGTTGGTAACAAAACTAAGTTTGACTCCAAAGTCTTTTTCTCGTATCTGCTTTTTCCTTATGTACCATTTTTGTTGCACAAAAATTCACCTTTTCCCCTCTGGTCGGTCCCCTCAGGCGATGCCAGCATCATTCGCCACATCCAGCTTTGACTCAAATCTCTCGATGCCGTCCCATCGTTTGCAGCAGCCGGCTTTTCCTTTTGGGAGCGTGAGGAATTTTAAACCCTTCCATCCCATGACATCCTGAATGAAACAGACACACTCAAGTCATTGGGATGTCCCGTGAGCATATTGGTCTGTACAGGGTTGAAATAAAAAGAACAGTTTCTCCTGTCGAGAGGAAAATATCTCTGACACTGTTCAAGAAAAGCTTTTCATGTGAAAGATGATTGATTTTGTTTGGGTCCGTTTTCAGGTTTTGCTTATAGTGACGGTTCTCATTCTCACACTTTATCTCTCTTTGATGCTAAGAGCTCAATGCAGTGGTGTTTTTGATGAAGCTTGACTTTCTGTCTCGTCTTTGTCTGTTCAGCTGTGGTAGTTTAATACGGACTAACTGCTCTGTTGCTTTTACAGGGACAATCTATTATGCAGTGAATGCATCAGACCTTCTTGTAGTTATTACAGGAAAAAAACAGATATTCAAATCAGCACTCATCTTTTGCATAATAGCCTAGAAAGTATGTCAAACAATGTTGTCCGATAACTTAATATTTTTTCAATGTAAATTGTAACCACTGTGTTGCGGGAGGAAGATGAAGAAAATGAAGGCATTTTTTTCTTCCAAACCTCTTTTCCACTTCCAGTCTCCCCGTGCCGTTTGAAATGCCTGTCCAGTGACATGGCTTATGCACCAGAGTGATTTTGTCCAAAGAGTGTTGCCTGTCGATTTCCTTGCGTGTCCTTGATAGCTTCTCTGTGAAATCTGAGCTCCACTCTGATTGGTCACCCCAGATGGCACCGGGATTCAGCGAGCAGCTTTAAACAAGACCGGGTCAATACTTAGTGCATGGCTGAACGGTCGCTATCTTAGCTACGTGGCTGGAAAGCGAGGGGCCGCTACCCTATTTTTAAACTGAAACGGCCGCGGAAGCTGCAGCTTTTGCGGAATACGATACCAACACAAGTTGAGCATATCCACATAAAAGTGTCTATTTTTCAGTGAATACTACGATACTGCTGTTGGACAGAAGCCATCGGTACGTCTATTGTTTGCGGGCATGAAAAATATGTTGGTGCGTGATGCATTAAGTGTCATTTCAGTAAGGAGAGATCATTAGGAGTGGAAAACGATTTCTTGAAGTAATGACAGTTTGACTTCTACGTTTTGACGGTTAGACGCCGACGATTAGAGTTCGCTTCGTAGAGCGAAGTCCCAGATGGATGTAGAAGATAGTAGGAGGCTGTAGACGCTGGCGGTGGAGGAGTGGAGTACACAGATTTAGAAATCTGTGTTAATGTAGCACCAAATAATAACATAGAGCATTTAAGGAACCCAACAAATCCCACATGAGCAGAAGCTGGGCGGAAAAAAACTGCCTTATACAGGAAGAAAAATCTCCTACAGCACGAAGGAAAAAAACTCTCTTTCAACAAGAAGAAAAACCTCTGACAGAGGGAAGGAAAAACTCCCTTTGAACAAGAAGAAAACTCTGACAGAACCCGGCTCAGAGGATAGCGGTCTTCTGCCTCGACCGGTTGGGGAGAAAGAGACCGGAGAATTACGATGATGATGAGAAACGGATTGGCTCAAAAACACAGGCAGAGAGATCATTGGGAAAATATGGTGAGGACAAGATTATGAATGAGGGATTTGACAGCGTGGGAAAGTGGAAGTGACACAGAAATAGTAGGATTCATTCACGGTGGAATTAAACCACGAGACCATAGAGATCTTCCTGATTGAATTTACGTAAAAACTACTACTACCACAATTTAAGTGTGCAAATGGAAGTAAATGAGTTGAGACAGCAGCAGGCAGTGATATTACTCAAAGCCCGTATAGGCAGCCGGCTATAATATATCTCACAGCAGATGAGTTAGTGTCTCTGCGGCTACATCCTTGCTGTCTGTTCTTACCGACAGTATGTGAGCTGATGCAGGTGGATTTGTTTGTGTGTGTGCACCTGTAAGCTCTCATCAGCCTACAGATGAAATACAGCAGCTGCCTCATATTTAGCCTCTAGACACATGGACACACCGCCACAGTCACGAGTCATCAACCCGCAGACAAGAGAGGGAGAACATGTCAGAGAGAGAACGGGAAGATGGAGGAGGAGGAGCTGCTGGAAACACAAACGCTGTCACAGTTTGAAATCGAGGGCCGGTACTTGAACATTAAATAATCAACTCGACAATCCGCAAAGAAAATGTGCAATTCCCATTTGCTAGAAATCATTGAAACAGTGAAATAATGTAAACTCATTCATTTGCTGAGAGCTCTTCATGTTATCACTACATGAAGAGCTCTACAACACAGCCACTCCAGATTCAGCCTTTTCATAACAGCACTCATCTTATGAATTTACTTTTCCTTCGAAAAGCTATGAACAAAGTGTGTAAAGGAGGAGGGAATGGAAATTACAATTGTTACGGTGACTGTCTGCACACAGACTTCACGTGCAGTCTGATTTACAAGTTCATTAACGCTACATAGTACAGTATTTTCCTAAAATATAGTCTTGAGCCAAATAAAACAGGTTATACATGTATTTATTGCATTCATATTTCAGTCTTTGACAGTGTCTTAAATTTCTTACATTTATATTTCTCTTATTCTTTTATGTCCATTTAAGTCATGTTGGATGGGAATCATCTGTTCACAGCTTTCTAAAAGGGATTTCAGAGATTTTTGAGTCTGTGAGTCTGCTGGGCCGCTAAGGCTCCTCTTTCCTCTGAAGCTCCTCCAGTGTTTGGCTTTACGCTCAGTGTCATCATCTATGTGGAGGAGGAAATGTTTGATTGTGATGAGGTTTTTAGTTGCCCACATTCAAAACAGCCCATTATTCTGACCTTCCTTACAAATTCACTAATTATCAACAAAAGTGTGTATAAGAGCTGGGTAATCGCTCTAAATTCTAATTTGGTGTTTTTAATTCAAATTTGAATGCAACAAAAAGGCAGACAAGAGAAGAAAAAAAAAGCCTAATGTTCAACTTTTCAACTTATTAAAGCTTAAATGTGTAAAATGTCAAATGTATTAATTTGTTGACGGTCAGACACAAAGGCTGTCTGCTTGTTGCCACTATTGCAATCTGCTGATTAAAAATAAAATGTTCTACTTTTGTTGCCAAGTTTGTCTTCACACAGATTGCAGCTTGGTTAAAAAAAAAAATAAAAAATTTAAAACGACTGCTGTGGCAGCAGGTATATCCAGAGTAAAACCTGCTCAGTGCAAATTTGCTGAAGGAAAAAAGTTTTACTTCAACTGGCAAAAACTAAGTCAGCAAAATACCAAAAATAACTTGACCGTTTGGAACTCAGACAAAGCATGAAACTCATTAATTTATTTTTAAGCCAGAGCTCACAGTTCATTGATTCTGGCATTATGGACAAAACTGTTGTCAACATCAACTGTTTGAAAAACCATAATTCATAAAACTAGTGAGGCATTTCAGAATGGGTGACTGAGACAATGTGACCACAATTTTGGTAATTATACAGCAAAAACAATCCAGAACACCACGACTGAAATAAGGACCAGATCCGTGGCTCAGCCGTGTGCTTTGAGACTCGATGTGCGGCTTAAGACAGGAAACAAAGTAAGGAGCTTAAAGGGCAACGATATAAATAACCATAAAACTAATGCAGCGTTCAAAACTAGTGTCAGCTAATGAATGGACTTCTGCTCTAATCATGAACGGGGAGTCAGTTCTGCATTTTCAACTGTGGTTGAGAAACACTACGCTTAAGTGTGTTTGAGAATAACTGTTGATAGAAAGGGTCGGTCCAGAGATGGAAATAAGAAAATGATAAGGAAAGTGAGAACTTGGAGAGAAACGGGTTTCTATTTGATGTCGACCTGTTGTCTGTGCAGACAGATAAACAGGCAGCTGAAACATCCTGTCGGCAGCAGGAGCAGAGCAGCAAGGTCACGACAAATGGTGAAACAAAGTGGTGATTGGAAACAGGAACAGGGTCCACAGATCACACAACTGTAGTATATGTCCATTACATTATAAAAAGCAATCGTTTTAAAATTATTTCTTTTAACCAAGCTGCAATCTGTGTGAAGACAAACTTGACAACAAAAGTAGAACATTTTATTTTTTAGGAGATACAAATAAATGTCTGACCATCAATACGGCAAACAGTCGAGTCCAAAATCTATTTTACACTTTGAGAGGATGAGATTGAATCCTTCAGTGTAATCATATTGTTGTTTTGTGTTTCAAAAAATGCTTTCCGCAGCTATTTATCACATAATTGCGTTATTGACAGTCCTTTTCCACCGTGCACAGTTTGTACACCGAGCAAACTCTCGTTGATTCAGGACTTTTTTTTAATGGAACCTTTTTCCATTCTGACAGATCCAGAAGAATTTACCAGCTTGTGTTGCCTCTCACTCTTATCTTTGGACTGGATAACAATGTGAGTGCAGACACGCTGTAAAACAAACAGCAGCAGACTCTTCCCATCTCCTTCACCCTGTTCAACTGTAATCTGTTAGATTTTTTGTTTTCCTGTGTCTATACCTGTAGCCTTTGTAGTTGGATAACAATGCAACGGCAAATATATCCAAGCGTGGCTGACATGCTCTCTGTCATCTCCAGCTCTCTTAATAAGCGGTTTATACCCCCGTTTCTTTGTGTATGGAAATCTTTGACAGCGTTTTGCCTTTGTAGTCAGATAATGTGAGTTCCACCGACACGTCGGCCTTCCAGTGACATTAAAGTGCAAAATTGTTCTGCGTGTAAAAGGATTTCCATGTTGCTCAGTTCGGGAAAGGCCTTCATTAATTATCAAACAGGGAATACACATTCTCACAGATGGTAGATGAAAATAAAGAAAACATGATCACAGAAACAACAACAACTGACCCCCTCATTTGCATCCATGTTTCCATACCAGCTTTTGAAGGCTGTATTATGCACACCATATTATTAAAGATCAAAGTAATTTTTAATCCCAACATTTTTTTTAATCTTGACTACTTTTGCTTTAAAAAATATTTTATCTTTACACCTGCAGATCGGGAGAGAAGCTGAAAAGAGGAGGCTGCAGAAAGTGTCGGAAGCATTTTAGAAAGCAATTTCATGTGTCTTTCAGACACATATTAATGGATATCAATAGAAGGAGAGCAACATGTTTAAACTATGATCGCTTGAGAGACATCCGAGGTAACTTTGATCATCATTGTTGTTGCCAGAGATTACATCATTTATTTCCCCATGGACTGTATAAGATTACCTCATCATACAATCACTTACACAAACGGAGAGACCGACGCATGTTTGAGAAGACTTAAAAACACGCTAACGTAATATTCAAAGTTAAATGAAAGTGGATAGTTGCTTAGCTAAAACTTAGAATATGTGATGGGAACAAATTTATACACGTGTGTAAATATGATTTAAAGGTAATATGTAAAGTTTGACATAATTCCACATATGTTTTACATTTGACAGGCAGTGATTTCAAAAAATATTTTGTATCAATTTAGAGCAGCAACAGCAGCAACAACAACAGCAACAACAGCAGCAACAACAGCAGCAACAACAGCAGTAACAGCAGCAACAACAACAGCAGCAGCAACAACAGCAGCAACAAAACAATGCACTCCTCCATTTTCCTACAGAATCCCCCGCCCAAAAAAAACCCCCCAAAAAAACCCCACCACTTTTTATACCCTGTCCCGGCCTGTCTGCAGCCAATCAGGGAGGTTCTCTGGACTTGGTGCCACTTAGACGCACCTGGATCTAATCCTAACATTAGACCCAGGTGGAATCCATCTGTCATCAACCAGTGCTGCTTGGTACAAGAATATTCATTAAATTTATGTCTTAAAGAGGCACAATCAAACAAACATGTCATAAGTAAAAATGTCAAGTAAACATTCCCCCTCTCTGGAAATGACAAAAACAAGACAATATCAGCAAACAATCACCCACAAGGAAACCTTAAAGGGGAAAATACATCCCTTAAAGGGTCAGTAAGGTCAATGAGTTAGAATCTTCTGACAGAAAACCTGTACGGTCAGAAAGACTGAATACAATTGAGGAAACATTTGTCAAATCACAAGTTCTCAGCTCATATAAATGTTGATCAAAGCGAAAGGGATGTGCACCGTCCTCTCTGCACACAGAACAACATAGAGTCAAGTCAATTCAATACTGAGAATAGAGGAAGTGGACTCCAGGACAGCAGGGGAAAGGTGCTGCACCCCTCACCATGCAGACAACACGTTAAGTGCTCCGACGGTAACCCTCATATTCCACCAAACACGGGTCCGTCACGTCGCCATTTTGTCTTGTTCCTGTGCACGGCTTCATATCCCGGTGGGAGCCTGTCAGAAGCGGACTGGTTTTATTTTGGTCGTGTTTCCTTGATTTCTGTGCTTCTGTTGTGTTTAAACGCTGTGAAACGGCTTCTTTTCGTTCATTTTGTGTTTGTTATTGTCATTCCCGACTTTGTGCTTTGTGCTTGTCTATTCGACAATAAATCTCATTTTATGATCAATAAATGAAGAGAACTGTTTTTTTTCTTGCTTCTGTCTGTCTCTGTGGTGACTTGGACATCACAGTATACCTTTCACCGATGCCCCTGCATATTAATGCAGTGTTAATACAGCGACAGGCTTGCATCATCAAAAAGTGCATTTCATGCATGTACATATAAATTTGCACTCTTACATCAGTCAGTAATTCTGATATATAGTTTGTTCTTTAGCAGGATTTCTGTCACATGACTGGATAGGTGTGGTACTGAATATATGAAAGTGTGATGTGAGGCTCACATGTCAGCTGTCTGTCATCAGTCCCTGGTAAGTGCATAAATGCTCAGAGAGGAGCGCAAAGCCTCATCTTTGATATGGAAATACCCTGGTGGACATGGTGAATGGTGATGAAGGGAGGCAAGCTGTGCTGTGATGTGTGAGCTATATTACAGGTAAGGAAGCAAACACATCACTGATAATACATTATTTGATTATTTCTCTGTGCTGCTCGTGTGTGTGCGTATTCCTCAGACATGCACACTCGCATTCACATTTTCGGGCAACAATCAGCAATTAACCTAGCGTGCATGTCTTTGTTGGGGGGAACCCGGAGTACCTTGAGAAAACAAGGAGAACATGCAAACTCCATCTAGAAAAGGGCCCTGTGTAACATGCTACAAATTCATTCTTTTAATCCAGTGTAATTGTAGGATTACTCAAAAACAAAGACACTAATTAACACAACTGGGCCAATAATTACCAAGTAAATTAACTGCATATTATGATTTCCACACACTAGGTGATCTTGCTGTGTAAAGAACAACGAGCCCATTTTAATGACATCGTGGGTTCATATAACATCTGTGCAACACCAATGTATTTTTTTTTTATATGTATACAAAATGATTTGACTGGGGGATTTGACTGTAATTACGTCGGTAGGCTCAGTCCATACAGTACGAACAAAAAGTGGGAGCTGAGAGAGGAAGAAATCCCATTTATAAAACCACAATCCCATTAACCTCCACTAATAACATGTACTGTGGGAATCCATCCATTATCTATACCCACTCTATCCTTAACCCAAACTCCACACAGAAAGGCCCAGGCCCAGATTTGAACCCAGAACCTTTCTTGCTGTGAGGCAACAATGCTAACCATTGCACCATCGTGGAAATTCATTGAGTTAATATCAGTCACTGCAATACCAAACTGGAAAAATAAAAATAAAAAAGCTTCACACTGATAATGGTATCAGCAATCTTATTTAAGAAAAGAGGGCTCTGACCAACATGCCAAACATGTAATAGGTTAATTTCAATATCATTTATAAATTATGGTTTCACAGGCTTACACACTGTCTTTGCCTTTTAAAGTAACAAGTAATCCACAGATTTGATCAAGATATCATTATAGCTGATATATTGATGTAAGTAAAGACATTATCATTACATGACACTTAAAGTATTCAAATGGAGCCTTTTCAACAGATACTTACTATGAGTGCAACAGTAGAGCGTTACAAACACAACAAGCTAAATAGACAGTCCCGTGACCGTGGCGCAATACAGCACAGCACGAAGGCACTTGGAAATATAACTGAATCAAAGGTTATGGAAAGAGACAGAGTGCAAGGACGACAGAGTACAGAGACCAAATCAATCGTATCCATGATTTGATTTGTGCAGTGCAGTGGTCGAGTTATCCAAGTATGTCGAGCTGAATAATACCAATTTATTATACAATTGGGAAATGTCAAGTTTAGGTTAAGCGGTGGTGAACACATTCATGACATTCTTACCATGAAACTAAATGTAGTTATTCTTGGTTCTCATTCATTTGTAAATTTAAGGTGCTTCCACATTTACCTTGTTTACCTTCTGACTTTTCAGTTCATTCGGAAACAGAATTGCCGCTGCGAAAGGTATGGAGGTGTTTTTGTGTCTTTGTTGTGCAAGCAAAAAAAGCATATTGAGATTGAGAGCAAATTTCTCGTATTGCAATCAAAAATCAAATTTGTAACTAAAAATATATGAACCGACTATCAAATTATGGGGATAGCGAACACATTTTCTTTTACAGCTTTATTAGTTTTGGTCAGAGAATTCAGAATTTCTCTGACGCTGACATCAGACCTAATCAGTATGGTATGGGGACACCCGGCCCATGTCAGTGATGATAAAATGACGTACGTCAAGCAAAGTTCTTTTAGTGCGCTCACAATGCAATACCAAAACTAACCGGATCAAATGTTTATAATGCAACAACATCGTGAACCTTGGTTTGGGCTTTTAGGTGAGAATGTGCCTTTAAGACCAATATAAGAGGTAGAAACCATCACACAGTGTTGTGGGTAAAACTGAGCAGTTTTACATTCACATCACCACATTTGATCATTAGCAGCTAGCTCAGTTGTAAATAACCTGAATAAAGTCAGGTGTGTGTCTGGAATGGTTTCCTGGGTGTTATCGCTCCGGGCGGCTCCGACCGGCAGCTCTGCGGCACCTGGTGCTCCCAGGTGGTCTCCCATCCAGGTACTGACCAGGCCCAACCCTGCTTAGCTTCGGTGATCAGCCAAGATTGGGAGCACTGACTGATCAAACAGGTGACAGACAGTATGGACCAACACCAGATGACTGCAGGGGCAGGGTACATATAGTCCAGGGAGGTGATCAGGGAAATGAGCCACCTGCAGGTGGTGATTTGGGGAGAGTGGTTGATTAAAGTAAAAGAGTGCTCAGCTATTGTGACTAATTAGACCTGGTCAGGCCAGAGTTGTACATAAACCACACTGAGATTTTCATACTCAAAACTCTTGGAAGGATGAAGTTGGGAATATGTTGCAACAAAACTAACAGAAGAGTAAGATTGACGTTGATTGAGCATTTGATTGAATGTGAATGCCCACACGGCTGTAAGAAAAGGTCTAATCAGGCAGAGTAATTGTGATTGTAGACACCTGAGGCGCAAAGTCTTTGAACTAATAAACCCAAGACTTTCGAAACTGTTCAACATTGAATGCTGATTACATTTTAGTGCATCAGTAAGAATAATTTACTCATATAAAATGTTTTACTCAGAGTGACACATTTATTTTTTAATCTAAGCCTGTAAAAAAGACTTTTACACACCAGATTTTTTAAACAGATGTTTTTTTGTGCACACAACATATTATAAAGAATAGGTTCACAATAGTTCAAGTCAGTCCTAATTAATGCAAATATTGACATTAAAACAGATTTCATGCACTGTAAATCCTTGTCTTTATACTGACCATAAAGATCTCCTTAGTTAAAATGAGGCCTCAGCAGTCTGAATTAGCACAAAAGCGTGTAAAATGTTTTGTACAAAATTCCCTTTATGTTACTGTGCTGCTATCACACTCAGCAAGGAAACAGGAAGAGGAAAGTCTGTTCTGAATAGACTGACATTGGAAGATGCCCACTTGATTTGTTGAAGCCTTGAATTGGAAACATTGAAAGAAGGGATAAAGCCAGGATGAACAAGAACTATTTTAACGTGCAAGTATTGTTATAAGATAGACTTGGTAAAAGCATGAACATATCCTTTATTCGTAATTGTAAAGATAATTTAATCTTCTGCTTTGACACATAATTCTGTATTCCATCATGTTGAATTTTAAAAGCACTGAAGCACAGTGCCATCTCAGACATTGTTTAAATAAACATATACTTGGTCAGATTTAGCCTGAGGAACTGGATTGAGAAAGTTTGCAAAAAGATTACCTTCAAAAATCAGAGAAAGATACATGAAAACAGTGAATCCCTTGCAGCTACTGTAACCAGCCCTGTAACTTTTCACCTCTGACTTAGCCGGCAGGCTTCATCCATAAACAGGAATGTTTTCTTTTCGCTTGCATACCGATTGTTTCTACAGACTGAAAACATTTTGTTAGTTTGTGTAACACTTGATTGCTCTTTTTATTGCCGTCGAGGTATAAATAATGTATGGTCACAATCCGCCCTCCAGAAGCAAAGCAAAGAGGTGGGAAATGACTGGAGAGCTTGACAGGAAATATTAATATCAAGCAACTACTTCATTTTTTTCGGTCTTTTTCACTTTATTTTGTGACATTTCTTAATTTGTTTTCTCTGTTGCATTTCTTTCATGTAAACTGTATTCAACTTTTATTTTACTTTGACCACATCATATTGTTTACATCATCCATTGTTTAGATGTATATATGTATATATTTGTTTCTCAGCTGTATATATGTCTATATATGTTTTATATGTCTGTTTATGTCTGCCTGTTTTTGTTTTTGCACGCTGAGAAAGAAGCTACAACCTGAGTCAAATTCCTTGTATGTGTAAACATACCTGACCAATAAAGCTGATTCTGATTCAAAATTCTGATATTTAATCCTTCGTTTTTCAATACTGGTCGCTCACTGTTTATCTCCACTACTGAATAACTGCTGCATCCCTAGTGGCTCTGTGTGTGTGTGTGTGTGTGTGTGTGTGTGTGTGTGTGTGTGTGTGTGCGTGCGTGTGCGTGTGTGTGTGTGTGTCTTAATGTAAATGCCAGCAGCATCATTCAGACACAAGGCCAGACTTTTACAGTGACCTTTAGACCCTCATCAACCTCTCTGTCTGACGAAACACACACTCTGTCTGTCTCTCTCGCACATTTACACCCAGTCTGACTGCGTGGCAGCTGGAGAGCTTCTGTTAAACTGAGCTGTTTTCACCTCCATTTAACCTGGAGGTAAATATCCCACAGTCCACTTACAGTGTTGTCAGCGCTCCCTTGTCCACTTCTTCCATCACAATTCACTTCATTTAAATTCAGTTCAGCTGCCAAAGCACTGAAATACCATATCTCACTCATACTCTTTAACCTATGTTTTAAATTAAAATAAACATGACCGATAAGGACCAAAACAAAAATATATATATTTTGAATTTATATAAAAAATGTTTTATAATAGTGAAAGGAAGTCTGACGGGGACCATTTTAATTTGATACCAAAATTAATGTATCACATTGAGTCTGGTCTTCTTTGACATGAGTCTGTCAAAAGTTTTGTCAAGCAAATGTTGAGTTGTGACCAGTCGGCTTTGGTCAAACCACCGGGGGCAATTGATTTGAGCCCGTAGGAGACAAAGGCAAAGACACTGCATGACGAGAAACAGTCAGGAAAAATACAATGTGCACAAGGCACAGAGTAGCTCTAACCTTTTTGAGTAAGTATTCCATGTTTCACTGCTTGGTCACCATCAACAGCTGAATTACACACGTTATCACTGTTCCGGTGAATCTGCGATCTCTCCATGCACTTGAAACTTGAGCCGTGGGGATCAACAATTTTGTTGTGTTGTTGGCAAACAAACTGTCTTTTTAATGCGCTGTGAGCTGGAGCATTGCAATGTTGGAGAATCAAGGTGACGTTGAGCATTATTTCAGGTTGTGTTTAGAGAATATTTCCGTATATCTCTCAGAATATTGATTTTTAAACTCAATGTTAACAGTCTGGGGATAAATTCTTGGTTCACAACCCCTTGAATGTCAAATAAAAACCCACTTGGTTGCACCTGTGACCTGAGGCACTGTTTTCAGTCCTGGACAGTGACGTTCTGCTCCGAATGTCACTCAAAACACTTTGCTTAGTTCATTGCTTCATTGCCGCTTCTCTGCAGACCTACGCTCACTGAAACAAATAGAAATCTGAGACAGACTATTTTAAAATAATGTCAAGCCAAATGCTACTGGACCTACTTGATATCTTTTGGTCCTGCACTGGTAGCCACTGTTGCAGATATGTACTCAGCTGCCTAATGCATTGACGTATCGCCTACTCAGTTCGAAGATCAGTGGAAACAACAAGGTTCGAGAAATCACTAACACCCAGTACGACATGCCTCTAGGTCCTCTCCACCCCAAGATATTCACTTAACTAGCAGACAGCATTTTAAGTGTCCTCCTCACTCCTTGTCACCACTGTGTAAACATTCAGTGGGTGTATATATATGTCTCCCAGGTCTCAGATGTATCAAATGGAGTACCCAAAATAACATAATGCATTATGTAGGCTCTTAACCTTTTCCATCACAACCAACTCTAACTCTAACATAAACCTAATGTCAACCCTAACTCCTGTCCTCCAGACAGTCCGGGTAAGTTGAGTGGGTCGACCAAACGTCGTCACAGAAATGTCTTCATTAAAATGGTTATAAACTGAACCGGGTCCTCACAAAGACAGCCATACAAGCTGCACACACTCTGACAGAGAATGAGAGCTCCAACATTTTATCTGTCATCTTGCAGCTGTTGAGCTGTGAAACTGATTTCAGGGTTTCCAGTTATTTAATACAGATGGTATCCTGCAAGAAAATACCACCATTTGCATTTTAACTAATAATGGAAGCTGATGTGAAGCCCCAAAAATACTGATAATACTCCGGTAAATGTGGTGAACAGATATGAAGACATGAAAAAGACAAACCAGGTCACTTCTGCGTTTGTGCCTTGAACTTTTAAGTTTACTTTTAGCACTTTAAATTTGACAATAAAATTTGTCACAGCTTGTACGAGTTATGGATGAATATCATTACAGATATGTCACAATTTAAGAAGAGGTTGTAGATCATTCACAGTTTTATACACACTGAGCAGGCTTTGGATACCTCCTGTTGGTGGAGCTCATTTGTGACAGTCAAACCCTTGTAGACCTGCCATCAAAACCGAGAAAATACCAAAGTAAATTCAAAGGAATTCAAATGCAGCAATGACGGACACTACAATAAAAGAAACAGTTAAATTTATAGTTACAATTTTGACATGTTTGCCACATGCAGTCAATGAGTGTTGATTTTTTTTTTCAACTTTGTATAGTTTATATTAGTTGTTGATTGTGTCTGCTTTAAAAAGCGTTACGGATACTCCAACGCTTCTAAGTATTGCAAAGTCAGACATTTTCAAACTAACTAACTCCAGATATTTGTATCAATACCAACTTATCTGTTACTACATGACACCAAATGCTCGATTTGGTTTGTGGTTTGTTTCCTGGTTCCTGCTGAAGTGTCCTTGGGCAAAAAAACAAACCCCAAGTTGCTCCTGATGGCAGCCGAGCAGCTTGCATGGCAGCTCTGCCACCAGCGGTGTGGGAATGTGTGCGAGTGGGTAAATTACTTATGCAGCAGGATCTCGTCATGATGTTTCCATGCATTCAAATCACCTTCAAAAGAATTCAACATTGAGCATATTGATCCTATTTTTAGCTTGCTTAGTAGGTGAGGACTATGACCACTCAGATAAGCTTCCCTGTGAGGGTTTTTGTTAAATTCTTTAGATATGCAAACCAACTGTTGCGTCAGCTGTCTGGTTGGCTGGTTTCAGACAATCTTGCACCTAAAGCTGCTGGATGTGGTGGTCCTGGGCTGGTGTGGTTACACGTGGTCTGCGGTTGTACGGCCAGTTGGATGTATTGGTGAATTCTCAAAAATAACATTTGAAACAGCTTGAAAAAACGAAACGTTGAATTCACAGACCACAGCGCTGGTCGACGTCCCTGCAGTCAGCATGCAAACTGCACAGTTTTCAAAAAGTCATGTAATCTGTGGCATTGTGCTGCTTGATAGAATAGCACATTTTAGGAGGCTCTTTTATTGACCAGTCCAAGGCACACCTCTGCAGTAATCAACAGTTTAAGCAGCATCCTGATGAGCCACACCTGTTGGGTGGATGAATTACATTGGCAATGGTAAAGTGCTCATTAATATTGTTTTTTCCAAATTCCTAAACAAAATTTGAAGTTAACATTTTGTGGGAGTAGATGTCTAAGAGCTTGTTCTTCAAGTCATGAAAAATGTTGCGTATATATTTCTTTTGAGTGTAAAAAGCTAAATCAAAAGCAAAGCTGCACTTCACATTATCAGTAACAGATAGCGAATCATCATCCTTCTTTGTGTCTTTAGTAAACCAACTGTTCAGACTCCTCTACATCTGTGGTTTTTAGGGTCCTTGATGAGCCATGCAGCAAAATGAACAGTTATTAAATCAGACTGAATTCACTAGAAATTATTCCACTTGTACGGGCAGCAATATTTTAATCAGGAGTTCAAACATCGCTGTCGTTATCTAGACAGGTTTGAAAATAAAGAAATAACAAATCCAATAAAAAGCTGATGAGGACTGTGTTTTATTTAAAGTTTGTGGCAACTTGGTGACAGGAAACTGCTCGTGAACCTCTGAATTTGGTCATGTTGTCATTTTAAATGTTAAAATATTCAATTGCCTGTTTTCTGTTGGCCTCCACTTGTCTCTAGTGCTCTCTCCTTCACTTTATTCATAACCTGCCTCATGAAAAAGCATTTGAGAAGTACCTAGTGTATATGCTGTCTTTTTCTGTCTCTATTCTCTCTCTCACACACACACACACACACACACACACACACACACACACACACACCGACATACACTACCCAAAGCAACCTTTCCACGTTTATTGTATCCAAAATCCTTCAAACATCGATCGATGATATTGAAATTGGGAAAATAAAATCACAGATTTAACAAGATGACACACAAACACAAGTCATAGTCATCAACCAAGTTGGAGTTTACAGTTTATGGATACTTCATCTTTCTGCACAGCTCTCTCTCTCTCTCTCTCTGTGTTTAATATTTAATGGCCGCCAGGCTTTTGTTTTCTTCCTTTCCCCTTTTTTTCTTCTTTTACTGTTTCACACTCATTCTCCAGCCTTTTATGTCCTAACAAAGTAGCCTTGAGCGATTGCTAGATCTCATCTCGGTATAGCTTGTGTGAACGTGCATGCTCCAATGAATGCATGAGGGATTCATTTTCGACCACATTTTTGCTACGTCAGGGCTTTTCTGGGACAAACCATACGGTCATTACCAGCCACTTTCTCTCAAAGGGATGTGAGTGTCTGGTCCGGTGTCGAGATGTGTGACACGCTGAACAATGAGGCTGCAACCGTTACACTAGTTAAGGATCTTGTGTTCACCTTACGCCAGGTTCAGACTACACAGAATGAGCCTGATAATACTGAATGATATACAGATAAAATACAGCTGATACTTAACTTGGGTGCCTCCTTAAATCCCAACAAAAAGACAAACCAGTCAGAATTATTTTAAATTCCACAAAGTGTCTGTATTAAGTGCTTTTACACACACTTTTACAACATTGTCCAGCAAAAGACAGGATAAAACTGTCCTTCTTTTAAACCCACACATGGATTCACATTCATTTTTAGTCTTTTCTGAACACAACGCAGCCAGTATTTAACACACTGCTCAGATAATATTATATATTTTAGTCCCAGGCACCTCTATTATAATGACATCATGCAGTTTGTGGAAGACGCCTAGATATAATAATGGTAATAATGATCAACTTTATTTGTATATCACCTTTCATCCAGGAAATGCAGCTCAAAGTGCTTCACAGCAAGGAATTGATATGCAGTGTTTCACATAAAAAAAACAACATAAAGGTCCATTTGAAAATCTAGAAAAGAAATTAAAAAAAAATTAAACACAAGACAAAACAAAATATAAGAATGAAAGAATATGTATTTTAAAGGCTCGGTAGTTCAAGTGCAGACAGGTGCAAGAGAGCTTCAGGAGTAGTTAAAGACTAAAGTAGAGATGTTTTTTAAGCTTTCTTTTAAAAGTATTAACTGAGCAGCTTCCCTGAAATGTACAGGTAGTTTGTTCCACATCTTTGGAGCAGAACTGACAAAAGCTGAATCCCCAATGTTCTTTCAGCTGTTGCTGAGAACCTCCAATAAACCAGCAGCAGAAGATCTCAGTGTTCTTGAAGGCTCATAGTTCACCAGAGAGTTAGAGATGTAACTCAATCTGAGCCCATTAAGAGCTTTGTATGTGAGGAGGAGGACCTGAAAGGATTTGATTGGTCGGGTCCCTGCAATAATTTATAATGGCCTAGTCCTGCTTAGTGACCGAGAGGTGCAGATGATATATTCAGGTCTTCCATCACATGTTGTAACAGCCCTTCTGAAACTTTTGTTTTAATGATAATGAAACTTTTTTGAACACTCCACCACTCTGAAACATATTCTTCATCCTCCTACATACGTTTCTTTATAAATAGCTTCAAAGGCACCCTGCTGTGTTTTCTTGTTAGGTAGTTTTGTTTACTCTTGATGTTTTTGATCAAAACACTTGTATCCCTGGCGGGTGAACAATCATGTTGAGCACGTTGCTTTGTTATGAGACATTCTCAAAGACAAACTTTTATTGATATTTATTTTTACATTCCTATTTCCCGAACTTCACAAGTGGACTTTAATCAGTGAGGCAGCCTCACATACTGTATTCAGCATGCATACTTGTGCCCTTGCTCGACTTGCACGAGACTCAAACAAAACAGGAACACACTTATAAAACCAAGTCTCTGTGGCAACACTGTGGGTACAATCTCCACACTGTACCTACAATTAAATATATTCACCTGTCAACCTGCTCATTGTAAAAAAAAAAAAAAAAAAATTCACAACAATTTCTGGGACTTTTCAAACTCCTGAGTGCAAAGTTTATTCTTACAAAGTTCAAAAAGCACAGTGAGCACAGGGAGGTTTTTTCACCTCAGCCTCTTACAGAGACAGAAAAAAATAACACCGAGGTTCGACCTTAACAGTATATACATTAGTTGTGTCCTTTTAGTTCACATTACCACAAAGAATGAAATGACTGCTCCTGCTGGCACAAATTCCTCTTTGTCTGTCAGACTTGTTGTAGAAGCCATTAATGGACAGCCAGCAGCAGTGTTCAGGCATGTGGACGGGCACTTTTAGCAATTTTAGGTAGAACAATAATGTGAAATAAGTGCACTGTATTGAGGACAGATTGTGCTGATTTTAAGTGTGCAATCAGAATTTCACACCAATGCTCATTGTATGTCTCCTTACTGTCTAACACACATTTAATGTCGCAAATAAATGCTCATTTGTGCTAAATCCAAATCAATTTTAGTCATATTCTCCAAATTAATGTAATTAATTTGCCACAGTATTTCCAATAATTCTTTTTGTTTTTGCCAACTCTTCTCGTAGCATTTCAGAAACCTTTATGAACATGTGTTCCAACAGAACAAGCTCACATTAATGCCTCAGGTGGCAGAGTTTGTGCTCTTTTTTGCCATTTTGCAGCTTCGGGCCTCTGGGGTCACAACTTTAAAAGCTGGCTTGAAATCAGCTGACCTGAAATAATTCGACAAAACATCCCTTATCAAATCCTATTTTTTAACACATTGGGGGTTTCAAAGCGGGGATCAGTGGCCTCCAAGGCTGATGACAATGAGCTTTCCTCCTGGAGTGATGGCCATGCAGGCTGCTACAGATAACTAGGAGGCAGCTGTGCAGTTTTCTTTGTCCCCTGAGCTTCTTGTGCCACAGCTTTGCCTTTTCTGTCTTCAGGATTATACTTCATTTGTGGTTACTATGTTGGGATTCGGTGAAAAAAAGACAAACTGCCCATTAGACCACTTGATCATGTTTCTGATGACTGCAGCATGGTATTGATTCAGGCACTGATTTGTATTGGCATGGTGGGATCATGGTGGGTAGGTGATGGCTAATAGTGGCCTTGACTGGTCAGATTAATCTTTTACCTCATTGTGCAATATATTTTCTTACTCCAGATGCATCCACTCAACCTGTTCTCATCACCTGGCGTTTGAATACTGACATTTTGTCAAAGCCAACTGACACCTAAAACCAAGCTTTTAGGTTTACGAAAAGATTATGATTTGGTTGAATGTGACACAATCATAAGTTGGTCAGGTTTATGCACCAAAACTACTTGGTTTGGGATCAAAGAAGTAATTATATGTAAGTTAGGCTACGTATGTTAGTTTACATATCTTACATTACCGAAGAAGATGGAGATAAGAGAGCTTTACATTTGGACATATGAAGTTGGAACGGCATTTAGCCAATTTTAATTCCTAAACACCTGCCATACAACCTTAATACATTACCTCTCCAACTCCAAAATAGGCCAATTCCCATGTCTTCATTGTATTGTACCAGATGTTGTTTAACAAGTGCTCCCATAAGGCCTTTCCTCCGTCTCTGTTTCCTCTGCTCAGTCTCGTACCTGCATTACATGTTTTTATTTCCCTCCCTCTTCTTTGTCCATTCAGTTTTTCTTTTGTGGTGACTGTAACACCACCCCCATTATACTGTTTTTTCATCTTCCTAAATTCCTTCTATATATTCTAAAAGCAGACAACAGCTATTGTAAAGTTGCTCCCTATTGGCCCTCTCCTTCCCACCTTAATTACCGTCTTTCATCCCGTCCTACAAGCCCTTCCCCTCCTCCCTCTTCCCCCACCTATCTTATCTCTACACTCCACATACAGTGGCTCCCTCTTGCCTCCATTTGGCTTCCCCATCCCTCCCCTCTCATGTTTGCTTCACCCACACCCAATTTGTGTACATGTAGGGTAATGGGTAAGAGAACACATCTATTGTTCTGACATCTTTTTGGGACGCTCAGAGTTCATTTTGGTTAGGCATGTGCACTTAGGCAAATACATTTCCTAATGTCTTTTATAACCTGAAATATAGATGCATCTTCATTAAGCCTGCTTTCATCTCTGTGAAAGAAACTATGTCAAGGATGGAGGATACAGGAACACAAAATAATAAAGAGCATGGGTGTGCAGCAAGAGAGCTTTTCAGGCAAATTAAGGATTTAGCACAATCTGTGCTTTGCGTCATAAAACAGGATACAAGGTTTTCTAAATATCACTGTGGGGACAAAATGTGTCATGGCGGAGCTAATGGGGGAATAATTGGGGGAATACACTGTCTAATCATTTTAACTTGGATTCTCTTGTCATATCTATGTCTGTATTGTGCTTTTCTGTTGCCCAATCCCTCTCTGTATTTGTGAACGGTTTCCATGGTAATATTTAAAGTTACTAAACCCAAAAATATGTGTCTTTAACCTCTACACACCAGTGGACACTCCAGCAATTATCTTGTAAAAAGCGCTAGTTTGAATGGAGAGAGTGTGTAACAAGATCTTCTTTAGAGCATTGTACAATATGTTGCCTTAATGTTAGGTTAGTAGGCTCGGTTTGTCTTGAGTATTTCAGAGTAAATTGACCCTAAAAGTGTTTTGTTGGCCCGGTTTAACCTGCAGACATTTCTGATGGCTACTCTCACAAGTTTTGCTGTGAAGGAGAAATCAATTCATGTTGAGGAAAAACGGGTTTATAGCATCTCACAGCATCTTTGCTGCAAAAATGACCACAGAAAAAAGCTGACACGGACTTCAAAGATTTCCTCCTTGGATGAATCAGGGTCAGGGAAACTTCTCCAAAAGGACCAGTGCTACAAGTGTTTTGTGTTCTCAACAAATCTGTTCTATCTCTCTTTTTCGAAACACAGTCTGCAGACTCTGCAAATTATATCACCAACACAAGATGGCAGCGCACGTTTCTGTGATATTTGAGGATGCGTCGATGCATCTACGGTTCACATCTGCTTCAAAACATTGTTAAACCCGGCAGCCCATTTAACCAAGAGATTTGGAAAGAGTCATCCAGATTTCATCACATGAATCTGAGACTACTGTAGCACACTTTTCCCTTTTCTCAGCTCACAGTAGCTCAATCTTGTCTAGAGATTTGAAGTGAATCATTTTAACCAAAAAAAGAGAAAAAACAGACCTCATGCTCAACTTTCTTTACAGATCTCCAAACAGTCTCGGGACCAGTTCCATTTCATGGAATTACATTATCACACAGAAGAGTGAAGCTGAGTTATGCTGAGATGAGGTATGACCAGTCAGTTGTAAAAGATAAGATATAAGATAAGCTTTTATTAAAACTCAGAGGGGACATTAGCACAGAGAACTAAACAAGCAAAAGACATATACTTTGAAGTAATGTTTGTATACTGCCGCCAACCACTCAAGTTGGAGTTTATATCTATATTGGTCTAGACTCATAATGTAATGAGGGCTTAGAAGGAATCTTTATATGCGTTCACATACTAAGGTGATAAAGTTGATTGACAGAAGACAAATATAGATGTTACTGCAAACAATCTACTATTTCCAAAACGCAGATGCTTCACAAACATCTTCAACCTGACCTGAAGGTCTCTTCCTGAGATAACACATTCACGTGAATGGAACGGATGGACATGAGGACACGGTGACCTTTGGTCCCCAAATTCAATCAGTTCATCTGCGTTATCAAGTGAACATTTGTGCGAAGTTTGAAGAAATTCCCTTGAGGCCTTTTTGAGATATCACGTTGACGAAAATAGGATGGACGGACAGACGGACAACCCGAAAACATGATGCCGCTGGCTGCAGTTGTTGCTGGCGTGGAAGCATAAAAATAGAGACTGGAAAAGAGCAATTAAATTACAAGGGAACAATGAACATACAGAACAGTCACTACCTCCACACTGTCCAGTTCCAGCCCAACCACAGAGCGGGCCCTCCTGAGTCCACACTCCCTCAGCTCACTAGCAGGACAGTACACTGCCTAAAACAGTCCAGAGGCCCCATTTATGATTTGGTACAGTGCAAATCCAGACACGTTGGTATTTTCGTGCAGCACAAGTGCCTTTTTTCAGCGTTGTTGTTTTTTTTTGCGCAAGTGAGCACATGAACAGACTTACCCAAAATAAAAAAAACAGCTGTTCTCATAATACTAGGGGAAGAGACATTTATAATATTAGTTACCGCTTCCCAAGCCAAATCATCACATAATCAGCCCGTGGAGGCCGACTTGTAGGACCATCAATTCGGTGTTTAAAGCCTGAACTAGTAGACTAGTATGTCACTTTCCTCCTGCATGAAGTTTGGATGGCGGTCCCAGTCTGCTTCTTCTTCAGTCAGTAGCAACCGACAGTCCGCTGGGCCATTGCAGTCTCAAAGGGCATGAAAGGAACTGATTTGATTGGCCATGATTGAAGTCAGCTGTGACACACCTCCTACTTCAGCATGAAGCCGTGCTGCACCAGAGTTGAGCTTTGCCCTTTGGTTCACCAAAATACCAACTAAGTAGGCCACAAATATTTGTCCCCCGGCACACTCGCAGCTGCTCCAGGCCTTGGCGGATGAAAATAGGGCCCGAGGGGATCTTTAGTAGCCTGTTGCACACAACAAATGATCTCAGTTTCTGAGAGCACTCCTACCACTGGTCAATGTTGTATTCATTTAACAGGTAGTTTTATTTTTGAAGGAAAAGAGAACTTACATTATGTTAAAGTTTTCCTGTGCTTAATGTCTTTTTTTTTTTATCAACTCTGTGGCTCCTCAAAAGAACCATTTACTTACTTCTTTCTTTCTCCTGTTTTACTGTTGAATGTGCTTTGATAATTTTTTTGCAGAGGTGTGCATACAGACCCTGACACTGAGGTTATTTAAATAGAATGCACAGTATGTTGACTCAAACCTCCGCTTACACAACACACACAAGCAAACACTTGCGCAGGGCATTTTGTAGAATCACTTGTATGACTCCATAGCAGCTTTTTTTTCTTCTTCTTTCCTCTAAATTCCTCACCCTCTTGTCTCAGTATATCTTTGCCCTTCTTCCCAGCAGCACCACCATCTCTCTGTAATTGGCTGTCATTGTCAAATCATGACAGTGCAGAACATAGGCATAGGTGTGTGTGCGCATGTGCACAGCTGGTGGGTTTGTAAGGGCTCCTTATTAGAGAGGTTTGAAACTATAGCGGACTCCATACATGCACTCCCGTACAGTATGTCAAATTCCATATATTGTCATTGTAATCTCATGCAAGTTCAAACTAATGAAATGTCATCATGACAGTAGCAGGAAAAGGCCATCATCCAAGTTTCTGTAAGACAAAAGTATAGAATAAAAAACGTCTACAAGCTGTCATGGACTTTGTGTCCAAGTTTTACTTTTAAAAAAGAACTGAGTGTGTAAAATTTAAGAAAATGTGACACCTAATAGTTGAGCAGAATAATATTGAACCCTGTTTCATTATTCTTAAACACTTATAGACTTGTATCATATCTCTGTGACTTTAAATGAATTGCAGGTTTCATAATGTATTCCCTGTAGTGTGTTCTTCTGCTTCAGTTTGTGATTTCTGAGAATTCTTTTTGACATTCAGCGACCGTGCCTGCAGTCTGTGTGGACACACAGACAACAAAGAAAGGCTGTAGTTTTTCATTTTAGTCACAATAAAGATTTTTTTTTTTTTTTTAAATCATTTTTTTCCCCTCTTTGCCCAATTTAAAAACTAAATTGCATTTTGATCTATTAAGGCTGTGACTTGTGATAATGTTGGCATCTGCCCATGCTACTATCAAACTCTTCCTATATTAACGACAGCAGTTCTTGTTGAAATGTCAAAGTCTGGATAGAAGCCTCTTTTGAGAAGCTGACACCGAAAAATGACAACGCAGATGAGGAAGGTTTCTGGCACCAAAGCTTCCAAAAGTTGTCAGAAGACAACAAAGTGCACTTTTAATAATGTGCCAATGTGTCATTCCAAATACATGAAGTGGTTATATTTTAGACAAACGCAGCTGACGGCACATTTGTTTTTTATCTGTTTATTATTTTGTAGAACTAATAGAATGGAGAGCTGCCAGTCTTGGTATTTGTTTCTGGTTTCAATTGGAACTGACAGGCTGACATTGAATAGGTGCAGCAGTTTGAGTGTAGCAAGTAACATCTGCAGGTGTTGGACGGATTTCCGTCAATTACTGGCGTTGAACCAGACTTCATATGAGCTGTGTCTTTTGTTGTGGGATTCATTCTGAAGTGGTGCAAATGAGTAATGAGCAATTTTAAACCCACTCTTGTACAAACAAAAGAAGCATCTCAAAGGAGTCAAACTGGAAGAATAAAAAGAGCAGCTAATTAAAGTGCCTGTGTCCAATTCATTCCTAACAGCTATTTATTATTGTACGTTACAAACAACCATATATTCTGAATTATGGAAATTGTTTAAGCGATGGAAAAACTGGTCAAAACTGGTGTATCTCAACAGCTGCTGGATGGTTTTATGTGTAATGCATGGTCCCCAGAGGATGAAGAAACTGTAATGATCCACTGACTTTCTTTTTTTCTTTACTGTCTCTCCCAGTAATGCATGAATTTTCATGAAAGTTAGAACAGACATTCACGATCCCCTAAAAAATGAATCCTAAAAACGTTGGTGATCCTTTGGCTTTTCTTCCTAACCTAAATATGAGGTTGACATCGAAGGTTTTTAGTGGAATTTCCTGACATCGATTTAATGGATTGTTCAGAAACTTGGTACAAAAAATAATGTTCCCCTTATAATGAATTGTAATAACCTGGTGATCCATTATCTAAAAGTAACATTGCTGAAGCTACATTATTTGAAATACATAATTTGGTGTAGCTGTATGACATATAGTATCCCAGTCGGCTGCTTGTGATTACATTCCTGACTTCCCTCCATGTGATTTACTCTATTTTCTTCCCTACTGTCCGTATTACCGTTCAGCTACAACTGTTTCAATGTGATATTTCATTCCAAGGAAGCATTTAATAACAGTAAGAATTTACCTTTGACATACAGCTCTGCCATGGTTTCCTTTAATTTGATAACCGAATCAGAAATCATCCAATAAAGTGCGGGAATTCAGAATGTTTATCCTGGAAGGAAAAATAAAGTTATCAGATGGACTCGACGATGGCTTCTGTGGAGGTGGACTTATGACAAACAAGGAAGTAAATGTAGTGTGAGATTGCAGAAAAGCTTTTGAAAATGGGCGAAGTTGCCCCTTTGTTTTTCTCTGCCGGTTGACAGTCTACTTTGCACGGAGCCGAGCATCACTGAAGGGCATCTCCGTGTTGACGAGCATCAGTGATGCTCAATTTGTTCAGTTTACCAATTTTGGTCAATCGGCTGTAGCACGCCGGTGACTCATGAACCAGGAGCAAAATGCATCAGAGGGCTAATTGGGAAAAGTGTCATGACATTAAAACAATGCTGCGGGCCAACGTTCAAGCGACTGCTGCTAGAATCACAACACAGATGTTTGTAGTGAGTCAGAGCTGCCTGGAACCAACGGCATTGTTAGTGCACCTTTTACAGTTGAATTAATGATACAAATTATGAAATAAAAAGGTGCAAAGTTGTTATTATCAGAGCTGGAAAAGTACAACTAAACCTTTCATGTTTAGTTACATGAAATAATTGATGTGCAGCACTTTAACTGGGATCTGTTTTAACACCATCTTATCACCCAGTTGTTGAAACAAGCACAGCATAGGAAAAGTCATTTTAAAAGTCATCCTTAAAACACAGTAGAAGATTGAATTAATTGCCAAATCACATCAAAAGTGAAATTTAGGTTTCATCAAAAGTCTGAAAGCAAAAACTACGTGTCAAATAGAGAAGTCTCTGTTTGAACACGGCAATAATGAATAATTATGGAGCGGGACGAGCCGCTCTCATGCTGAGCTGAGCTTTCTGCTGCTGATCAAACCTCCTAAAGATGTGAAGAATGGGAGAAACCGGGAAATTGCAGAGGAGAAGATGAAGAGACAGCTACACGGGCAGGATTGGGTTGGCAGGCGGGTGATTAACAGTAAACAGAGCTGAAAAAAGTGACTGATAATTAAAAAAAAAGAAGTGAATCACGAGAGGAGGAGAGGAAGCAGGGAGGAGAGGGGGCCGTTGTTATTATAGTCATCTCCTCTACTCGTCTTTTTGCTAAATAAACCAGCATCAATTAGCCATCAAGGCTTCCAGTTGCCTCAGTGTCGAGGCACTAATTAATTTAATCTTTTCGATCTTGCTGGTCTCCTTTAAGTCCTCTAATGTTTCTCTTTCCTTTTGTTTCTCTCACTGCCACTTTAGAAATATTCTGAGAGGGTGGCCCCGATTCAGTGACCGGCTGTATTTGTGGTTGTTGTATGTACTATTAGTATTTGTGTTAGTTTTTTAACCATGTATAATCCTAGGGATGACAGTTGTGATGATCTGCCCTTGGTCTGGTTTGGTTTAAGTAACAACATTTGAACTATAATATGGATTGTCATTACATTTTGCACATTCTTGTTCCCCGAGGGATGCATCCTACTGACTTTTGGTTACTTAAAGAGTAACCCAAAGAGCCAATGACATTTGGGGTTATTTAGTAAACTGTCCTGAATAATACTTGACGAGGTGTCATAAAACTGGGTACTACCCTGTTTCCAAATAAGTTAAGACTCTGTGTGAAATGTAAATAAAAACACATCGTCACATCACTGTCTCAGTTGACAAGCTTGTTGACTGTCGGCACATTAACCAAGTGTTCCTGGTCACCGAGCGATGTGGCTGAAGAATAAACTCTTGATGACTTATCGGTCATGTTGATGAACACAGTCAACAGAGGGAGATAAAAGATAGTTATTACAGGCAACAAGAACTGGGGCGGGGAGTTAAAATATATCAGAACATATATAAATAAATATAAAATAATGAACACATTTGAGGGAACTTAGGGTGCTAACTTTGTTTTCAGTTCTAAAATATCAATATTGCCTTCAGCCTCAAACATTTTCATGTATTGAATTTTTCCTTAACGTGTCTTGATGGGACGTATCAGTGCCTCTCAGTCTTCTGCACAGTCCTCGCCTCATACTCTGTGTGCATGGTGTGTTTGATCAGCGCTGCTCCCTCCCCGTCCGTCTGCCAGAAACGCTGAAAGTGATGTTCTGTGTATTCACTCGTCTTTCATTTGATCCGTCTGTGTGTGTGTCTGAAAAGAGACAAACATGACATCACAGAAACCCCACTTGTCCTTGGCAAAATGCTGCAAACCCGTAGTGACTTAGCGCTCGCCAAAGCGTACACAGACACAGCTGGCACCAAATACATTTGGCTAACGGTCCTCTCTCATCTCGTCCGCTGACACTTCCACTGCGAGCGACTGTTTCTCTCCGCTGAACTCACTTGGATTGATCTGCCCTGCCATTTCCAAGTCTCCAACTATCTCTGTGAATGTCCTTTTGATTGCTTTACCTCTTTTAATTTCTCATCAGCTGATCTGTCTTCAGTGAGAGGTTATGAAAGCCTTAATATTCGAACCCTGGATGAGGATCGCTGGGACAGACCTGCTGGGTTTTCAGTAAAAGATGGCTTCCGATACTGCCTCGAGGCTCTGCTGTATATGTCAGTGGCAGACATGGAACAAGTCCAAATATCACTCAGTGAGGTATTTTGACCCTTGAATCACATTAAAGTGTGTAATACACCCATCAGTCCACTGGAGGACACTGTGTCAGTGTGACAATTGGCCACACGTCACATGACTCGAGTCTCAAGCCACAGGTCATTTGACGATGTACAAAAGTGGTAAAGTCTGCATAGGGAGGCAGGACGGGAGACACAGCGAGATTTCACCGAGGGTCCGAGTCCATTAGAAGGAAGCTTGGATTAGTTTAAAGAAATCTATTCCTAACTCGAACCAAGTAGTTTTGGTGCCTAAACCTAAACCACATGGTTTTTGCCACCTCGGCAACGCTGACGCTAACGTCTGAAGTTTCCCTTCCTGCAAAGAAAACACTGCTCACACCGCACACAACAGCTGATACTGAGAGGGGACTAATGTTGAATGACACAGGGCAGGTGGCTGACCTTCACATAATCTCGTGCTTTTTCAACCCCACAATTAAGCTGCTCACGCCGCTGTGAAAGAATGACATGAGTAACCAGGAAATATGTGATAATAATCAAATAATCCACACCGGGGTGAATCAGAATCGGTATACAGATAATAGTCTCAGTGTGCAGGTGAGTCAACTCAGTTATGTAGTCAGTGAGTTACTAGGTTTCACAAAAGAAGCCTATAATGAGGAATACAGCTGTGAACGCTGCAAATTAAAGGTTGTTTTTAGTCTTTCAGTGACATTCAGCAGGTGAATTGTGTTAATGTTAACGAGTATCTAAATCTGGTGTGAAGCTTCCTGCAACCAGAAAAATCACCTTGACATCATCTCTCTTTGTGGGTCCCTAAATTGTGCTCTGAAAGTCATTGAAAAATGTAAGACATAGAATTAGAATACATCATGTATAATGAATTTAAAACATGACCGGGACAGTCACAAATAAAAGTGTCATTATAATAACATTTGTCCTCAGTACAGAAGACACAGATGAACAATGAAGTGGATAAATGAGTCATTCAGGAAAATAAATAATCAGAATGTGTCCTAAATAACATCCTGGATATGTTTTAAACTATGATAATATGAAACAGGGATGGTGTGCATAGATCTACATATTGGCAGATGATGTTGATCATATGACAGAACAGAAGTTCAATTCAATTCAGTTTTATTCACATAACACCAAATCACAACACAACAGTGTCATGAAGTCGACTTCCTCCATTCTCAGTATGTTTGTGCAGAGATGAAGGTGCACAGTTCTCTCTCTTATTGCATCAACATTTATATTATTTATTGTGATATTTGACAAATGTTTCAGTTTTTCTGTCCATACAGGTTTTCTGTAGGAGGACTTTAACTCCGTGACCTTACTGACCCTTTAAGGAATGTATTTTCCCCTTTAAGGTTTCCTTGTGGGTGATTGTTTGCTGATATTGTCTTGTTTTTTGTCATTTCCAGAGAGGGGGAATGTTTACTTGACATTTTTACTTGCAATTTGTCTGTTTTATTGTGTCTCTTTAGGAGGTAAATTTAACTAATATTCTTGTAAAAGTGCAGCTGAGTACCAAGCAGCACTGGTTGATGACAGATGGATTCCACCTGGGTCTAATGTTAGGATTAGATCCAGGTGCGTCTAAGTGGCACCAAGTCCAGAGAACCTCCCTGATTGGCTGCAGACAGGTCTTGTTTTTTTAGGTTCTGTGGGGAAATGGAGGAGTGCATCCTCTTGTGTGCTAAATATCTATTTTTTTGGGGGGAAAAAAATCACTGCCTGCATGCTGGTCAATTCTTCCCACTCACATTACAACAATGGTCCTCCACAACAAACAGGTTATTTCAGGGCACTTAACACAGTAATGTCCTCACAAATGAACTTTACAACATTATACAGAGGAACCCAACAATTCAGCAATTCCCACATGAGCGTCTGGGAGAAAAAAAAAATATTTTAACAGGAAGAAACCTCCGACAGAACCAGGCTCAAGAGGTGAGAGGTATCCGTCTGTCTTGACTGGTTGGGGTGAGGCGAGAGGAGAGAGAGAACAGAACAGCACAGAGATCCTAGAGTTGAATAAAGATCATTTGTAAAAAACTAAGTATCATGAAACAATATAATTATCATAATTAAATACTGATGGGTGCCCTTTAGAGCCCTAAAATGACCAGAGATGCTGCTCAGATTCTGTTTTCTCAGCCATGTACGAAAGCGCTGTCAAATATGACACACAAATATTGTGTAATCCAAAGGCAACTGGACTGGCTTGTGTTTCTTGAGGACGTTTCATCTCTCACCTGAAAGGTTTTTTCAGCTCCAGAACTAAAGAAGATCGACACTGATGAACCAAAATGTACGACAACCTCAGCCTCATATGCTGCTCACGTGCTAATAGTGACTTTGTTGCGCCAAATCACAATTTGTCAAAGATGTAAAGAAAATTGAACTGAAGTTGAAAGGTTTGTTCTTCTTTGGACCACTGCTGATATTTATCGCCACTGCTGACCACGAGCCTCGCCACTGATCATTTGGCCATTAACTACACAATCTTGACTCATTACCATGTAATATATCGAAGACCTCGACATGCACCATTTTTATGAGATAAAAAGTGCTTCGAAGTGCATTCAAACTGGCAGATCGTGGCTTCATCCCAACGGTTCACTTCCACTAAGTCAACCCACAGGTCCTCTGGCAATTTAAGCAGATTGGAATGCAGCACAGATAACAGCGCTGACAGCTGCTCAACCTGCTTACAGAGTTTATCCATAGAGCAGCTACAAGACCAAGCCCTGGATACAGCTCCTACTGTGCAGCTGCTTAGACTGCACATCAACTTTTATTTTTGATTGTCTTTATGACGCTGTATCGATAAGTCAGTTGGCCTCGTCTGTGTTCACTGTCGCTTTAAGAATTTGCCGTCTAACAAGCTGTGCTCACAGTGCAAATCTTGTTTTTGTCACACTATTCACTCACATTTAACTCTGGTTTTTTTTAGCCTTTGCCAACCTGTCCATCACTTCTCCCAAGTGTTATCCCACCTTTCTCTGGTCTTCACACCCACCTGCACAGCAGCAATTCCCTCATCAGCTCGCCGACCCTTTAGCCACAGTGCTCAGTCAGATTGTGTGTTACACCATCCTGGCTGTAATGATCCAGCCTCTTTATTTTTCCTTGTTATTCTGCCTGCCTTATTTTTTTTACCCTTGCCTTCCTGTTCCTCTCCTTTACAAACTACTTGGTTTCAGGGTGTGACCACATTTCTCTTGCCAAATGCTGCTTTGTTTAAAAACCTTGAAAATATTGCTTTTACCTTTACTATCTGCAGGTTGCACTTTTGAGTCTTCATCCTGTTTTACGAAGCCACTGCACTCTGAGACACAGCTAAGGCTGTTGTCAGTGTGCAATATGGAGTGAAGCTCTACCACTGCCTCAAACCTATTTTTCTTCAGTGGATGTGTTAACCTAAATTTTTAATGCGGACTGTTTGGTAAGGTCATTTGTGTTGGAACATACAAAACACAATACTAAGTATTGGGTTAATACTACCACAGTGTGTTCATGTTTTTAGTCTCAGCCTTTTATTTACATACTTTTTGTACAGCAATGCAGACTGTAAAGTACTATACTATAGTATGCGAGTCCCTCCAGAATTTCACTGAGTATTTTTGCGATTGTTAAGATCAAGAAAGTTTGATTTTGTGGCGGCTTTTAAAAAAAAATTGCGATGTGATTTGAGGAGTTTTAAGTGAGGTTTTTGTAATAAAATTACAGCAATTAGCATAAATTGCCAGGTAATGGAAATATTTTTCTTAGCACTACCTGATAAGGAGTACCATATACTCACTTCCTATGATAAGAAGTGTGCTGCACATCACAGAAACATTTCTTGAACTGAGAGAAGCATTGGCTCATAGTTGTAATAAAAATCATTGAATTGAGGGAGCTTTACAAAACAGTCAATGTGACAATGAAATATAGAATGGAATAAAACAAAATGCTGCACATATACAGGCTTTAATTGCTTTTCAAATCATATTGCATACACAAACACAGGCCTGCTGTGAAATCAATTTGACATGTTCATTCGAATAAGACCATATTTCCCACGAACCCTGTCACTCCCGGTTTTTCTACTTTTTGGTGAGTTGGCTCGGAGTTTGTTTTGCAAGTGAAAGGAGAAGGAGCGGAGCCTTGCTGATTGTAAACGAGGAGTGTTTTTAATGAATAGACCTGTTTTTTCATAAAAGGCTACTTTATGCTGTAATACTTTCAGCAGAGTTTCTGTTAAGGTTCGGGTTGTTTATATTTTCTTCCTTTGTTCCTTTCCTTCCTGCCTTTTATCACTTATTTCTCTATTCTTGCTTAATCTCTTGATTCGTTTTCTAAGTGCCGTTTTTTTCCTTTGCTGTGGCTCTCTCCTTCAATTTCTCCTGACATTTACTAGTCGCAGACATGTACACATCAAACAACACACGCACTTACACAAAAACACTCTAATTCACAGTTAACAACTGAAGCTATCAGACCCAATTGCCTTCTCCCCCCATTATCACACACACACACACACACACTGAAGTTAACAGGGATTGTCTTCTCTATAGGCCTCTCGTTTCCAGAACAACAGCACTCACAGACTTTATAAACTGTCATCATTTCATGACAAAAAAGAATGATGAAAAACACAAAGATGTGTGCCAGAAAATAAGAGGAATTCCACGCCAATGTTTTATTTTGATTCCCTGTCCAAAGCACCCGCAGAGAGTAAAGGGGACAATATATTAACAACAAAACTGAAGTGCTGTCAGACATGATGTGAGCAAACACACTCACAGAGACTTGTTGTGAGGCTATGACATAGCATGTATCTTTATAGCCAATGCTTATTGACTGACACTTAACAGTGTGTCTGTTGTGAAAGGGAGAAAACAAAGCAGGAAAAGTGGTGAGCTGGGAGGCAGAGAATGAAGCTGTGTGAAACTTTTCACTTGTTCAATTGGCCTTGTCTCTGAGCGCCGCTGTGATCAAAACTAGTAGAACAATGAAGGACAGTTTGCCTGCAAACTTCCTGAAAGATTTGATTCTGTCCCTGTTTACTTTAGGCTGTTTCTGCCTTATGTGTGATTTATCCATTAAACATACAACAGTACATGTTTGTGCACACTGTGTTCCATGCAGTCGAACACATGGCCAGACACTCATATATCCATACATCCAGAAGACAAACAACAATGTGCAACAGTTAAACTAACCTGCATGTTTGCAATAACCAAGTAGTAATGAACTGAACCAGCTTTTTCAATCTTGAAAACCAATTTTAATCCATTTGACTCCTTGTCACCTATTGGAGCATCGCACTGAAAACATAACCTCCTTGGAGAAAGGAATAAGTCTCTAGTCTCTAAAAGATTTCACTTCTAAATTGGATTTTTGGTGGAAAAAAAAGACTTTGTCAACAAAGAAGTGTAAGTAGCTTCTGGGTCTGAAATTAAACTGATGCAGAAGTGCCTTCAACTGCAATACCACTGAGCTACTAGTTTCTGTAAATCCTCTCATAAAGCAGTTGTAAAGTGCAGTCTTTTTCTGAAGTGATACCAATGAGTTTTCAAATATGTTCTAAGTCTTTCTGTTCAACTCCAGATGTCCACACTTGAATAAATATAAGCTTCACTGAGGAGTCACGCAGCCAGATTCACAGACATTGGAAGCAGTGGCCCTCTGGTAAAGTGTGTGTGCCTTCAGGGAGTGTGTTCCTTGCCCTTGCTCCTTATATTGTGAGTGTGTGTCACTTCAGCATACGATGTCCCTCCTGTCGCAAATTTGCCATCTCGGCTGCCAATCACTTTGACAGCTTTCAATCAAGCAGCTGCTGACGAATATACGTGACGGGTAGCCTGGATGGGAGGAGGTTTAAAAGGTTAGGGATGCCCTGCTAAGCCTGAAAGAAGCCTGGAGGAAGTGTGTTAGCAGAGACACTCCATCTTTTCCGAGACCTAGAGGAGGGATTACACCCTCTATTAACTGTGTGGTAAGAGATGTCTATTTGGGACATAGAGACATCTGATGGCAGACACATAATACTGCATCGGCGTGTCACCCAAATGGCCATTGTTTTACAGACACATTTAACACACGCACACACTCCTGCAGACACTTAGCAAAGGGCGAGCAACCCATCTTCCAAGTAAAGCTATTTATTTCAATTACCCATCACTGGACTCCACACACACAATCACACACACACACACACACACACACACACACACACACACACACACACACACACACACACACACACAACACAACACAACACAACACAACACACACACAACACAACACAACACACACAATCAGGCTGCCCTGAGGTGATCTATAGCCATGTGTGTGTGTGTGTGTGTGTGTGTGTGTGAGACGATGTTTGTGGAGAGGGGACAGGTAATTGAAATAAAGGTCCACTCTCTTCTCACCTTCCTGAGGCTGTAGCCTTCAGCCGCTCAGGTAACAATTAGGATGTGGGAGAGAAATGAAATAGCTTTTAGAACAGGTTTCAGCCACCGTCTGTCTCACACTGACATCAAAGTCAACATTTACAGGATGAAGGTAATGGAAGTGGACTTCGTATGCCTCTTTCCTCGAAGCATTTTAATGTTGAATACGATATAAAGAGATGATCATATTTTCTGCATCGTGTAAATCAGTAAATTAAAGCTTAGATAGGTCAATACCGACATGTGCAACTAGAAAAGGTATTTCAAAAATTCTGTCCCCCACAAGAACAAAAAATAAATGTCGTAGATGTCTTTAAATGTGCCTCTTAATGTAATGCAGTTTAAGGCCACCGTCTCTTATTAAAACCTAAAATAAATGACTGGGGAAGAGACGTCAGTGTGATGCTCCAGGTAACGTTCTGCTGGGAGACTTTGGGTCCTGGCATTCATGTGGAATGCCTAAAAATCGTCTTTACCCTTTATGGCAGGAATATTCCCTGACGGCCGTGGCCTCTTTTCGCAGGATAACGTGTCCTCCATGCTGCAAAAAAGTGATCAGGAATGGTTTTAGGAACACGACAAAGAATTCGAGGTGTTGACTCGAATCTCCGAATCCGCCAATCTCAATCTAATCAGGCATCTATGGGATGTACTGGATAAATCCAATCCATGGAGGTCATTTACAGAACTTTAAGAGATCTGGTGTTAATGTCAGAAATCTTTAAATGTAAACATGCTTTTTAGCATCCTAAAAACAACCATTTTAATTTGGACTCAGGGCTCCATTTTAACAATTTTAGTGCACAGTCTGAAGTCCTAAATACAGTTACAGCATCTCCAAATCCACTTTTGGTAGTTTCACAGGATAATCTGAGTGTAAAGTACAATCTGTACTATATTTCTTTCAACACAGATGTGAACACGTGCATTTTCTTTTTCAACAATGTGGGCACTAAATAGAAAAATGACAACTACGTCTGTCTGAAACTTGCAAAGACACTTGTGCTGCGCTTGCTGCCACTGAGCACCCAGTGTAAGATAAAGCCCTTATGGTCTCTTCCTCCTCTTCTGGAAAATAAGTGATGCTTCTTATGTATTAATCGAATAACTTAGTGACAAATTCATTTGCAGACATGCTTAAAGAATAGAAGCCCAGATAGGTCTCTGCAGAAACAGCCTTGTCTTACTTTCCTTTGCTAGATTTTGCTTCCAAAGTCCAACATGTAAATTACTTTTTCAGCTCGCACTTAAACCCAATACACGTTGTAGGTCATCATGTCCTTCTTCTATTGTATCCCGGACTGTCGACATTTACCACAGGACAACTTCTGTAATATTTTTCCCATGTTTCAACCACAAAAGCCTCTTTTACTTTCTATATCCTTGAGCTCATACTGTTCACAAAAAGAACAAACGCAGTAGAAAATGTAGATAAAGAAACTGAATTAACAGGCTGAAATACACAGAATCTGCCGAACTGATCCACTGAATACACCAGATATTGTCAACATGATGTTTAGCATTAGTACATTTTGGGACACTAATTGCTGAACCCCATTCTTGTACATTAATACTGGGCTCTTAAGGTTTAATTCGGTGCTGTGGAGGGCAGAGACCTTTTTTAAACAATCAGTGGCTGATTAGTTCCTTTATTCTGGTCTTAGCTGAACTCTCTTGAAGCCTCCAGCAGGATTTAACATTACAATCCGCTTTATCTGTCCTCACTTTTCCTAATATGCAACTTCTTCACCTCTGATTCTCGGTGCTGATTATACTTACAAAACGTCCCACGACTGCAATCACTGTTTTCATTTTGCAACAAATCCTGTTCAGTTCTGTTCATAATTCTGATACAAACTACTTTAATCTCTGATTGGCTCTAAGAAACTTTCTTTAATTGGTTGGTAAATGTGGATCTGCAGGTGGCCTCATTTAAAGTCCAACATTTATGACCTTGCAAACTGCAAATGTCAAAATACACACACATCCAGGTCACTGAGACCTATTTTCATCTGGTGATGTGAAAGAAATGGATCAGCTGCTTGTTAATGAGGTCAAGAATTAACTTTTGATCTGATTAAATATATATTTATGTTTGTTCGCAGTTTCTTTGCTTTCGTATACGGCATACCAAAGTCATGCAGGTATTCAAAACACATTTACTGAGAATTTCATTACTATTCAGGAGGAATAAAGTCTTTCTTAAATGATTTGTTTCGGGAAAAAATACATATTTTCATAGATTACTTTGACACAATGTCAGCACTGCTATTTCTTCATATTCTGTTAATACATCTATTACATTTTATGCATTTTTTCCCCCAACTAAAAATCTTAGACATTGCACGTTTAAAGAGACTGAAGCTAAACATGGTTGTTTTAGATAGAGGCTTAATTGAGGGGCTGCATAAAAGGCACGTATAAAACATTTTTTTTTTTATGGAATATATATGCCAGTGGAGCCCCACAATGCAAAATGACACCTGTAAATCTGCACGATATGTCCTCTTTGAAGATGTTTCATCTTTTCCAAGCCGAGATGTAACCAGTGTAGTCTAGAAAGAGAATGTGTTTGTCATTGTTTCGCCGAGCCAGGTTTACAAGAAAGTGCAAGGAAAGCATTTGAAACTCTTTGTTCCAGACACACACACACTTACACACACTTACACACACTCACACACACTTACACAAACTTACACACACTTACACACACAATGGGTGACAAAGAAAAACTGAGTGAAGCTCTTTCAACCTCGAGGAGGCCATCGTTTCTTTCGTGGAACATCAATCTATGTACACTGCAGACCACAGCGGAGGAGCGTGTGTGTGTGTGTGTGTGTGTGTGTGTGTGTGTGTGTGTGTGTGTGTGAACAGATTGACCAGATCCATCAGGTGGGAATCATCTCTGTTCCAAAGCATGTCCTCCTCCTTCCCTCCCATCTCATCCATTCTACGTCTAATCCTCTCTCATCCTTCCTCCTATCATCTCCATCATTCTCTTCCTCTCCACATCACCACTGCTCTTCTGTCCTGTTTTGGGTTGCAATCTCATTATTTCTTCTCACCTACTTTATTCTTCATTGTCCCCCACCTCTATTCATTTCTTCATCCCTCCCCTCCCTTTCTGCTATTGTCTTTTAGTAAATAATTTCAGGATGCTTCACTGTGCTCATCTGTCATTGTTGGCTGTCACTTCTTTTTCTTGTCACTTTCACACAGTCTCTCTTTTCCTTGCCTATAACTTTCTGCTCGTCTCTTCCTGCTCCTTCATGCTGAAATCTTCCCACTTTTCAACCCATCCATCCATGCTCCCCCTCCCTCCCACCCCACCCCTCCACCCCACATTCACATCTCTTTTTATCGCCCACGGTGACTCTTGCATTCATTCTCCAATTCACTTTCCTATCGGGCTTCTCCTGCCATCGTTTTTCTCTCTGTGACTTCCTCTCAAGTCCCTTTTTTTATTAACTTTTTCTCATCTCTCTCTCTGCCATCAAACATACACTCAAAATGTAACTTTAAAAAAAGCATGAAACTAACAATGGAAGTGCAAATCGTTTGTCCAGTTTAAGTTCTAATTCAATTTCCAGGTGGATGAAGTCAAATACAAACACTTTGACCATCACATAGTGTAGACAGAAAGATGCTTTTTTCATATTAACAGCGAAGTTCATTTAAATAAATTCTGCAAAAATAAATAACCATGGTTGTTGCCTTGATGAAAGTGTATGAAGATTAAGTCAAATTATTCATTTGAGCATTACCTAAATATGATTTTAATATCATAAGGAAGAAATGCAATCTCTTCCTGCTACATGCAATTCATGTGAACTCGTTATAAAAGTATTAGTTGGATGAATGTTTTTTAACAACTAAAACAGTAAACTGTATTACCTTTGTAAGCTGGAGCACACGTGGGCTGGCTGTCGGGAGCACCAGGACAGTTCCCGGTGGCCGGAGGCTTGCTACGACCTGGCATAAACAGCCACAGTGTTACTGGGCACAACTTTTTTCAGAGGAAAACAAAATAATTCGCCATCCTTTCTGCCACAGACTTATTCCATAAAATAAGACCAGGCTATCGAAAAACAAGTTAAATTACGCAGAGGCCTTTTGGTTTCTCTGAAGCAGCTATGAGATGACCCTTCTGAGAACTTTGCTGAGTTATAGCTTTTATACAGATGCTGTTTTATTTTCTGTCTTTAATAGGCCTATTATACTACATTTGCAGTTATGCAGACAATGTTGAATTTAATTGATTTAATGTGTAGATGTGTTTATTTTTGTGCTGTTTGCTTTGAAGACACCAGTGTAATCATAATATTTTTATGGTGGAGGGCAAGTTGGACTTTTGTATTTAACCCGCTTACATTGTTGTAGCTTATGTTTTAGATACTTCTGATATGCTTCATACTTGACTCTAAAAATAATCATTTTAACATCAACGCTAACTCAGTATCTCAGTCTCTTTTTAAAACATGTAGCTCACTGTTTTGTGTGTCCAGCCTTGTACATTTGTATGTGCCAGAATAAGTGTAGATTATTCATGGTGAGTTTTTTTAGGGTTCACCCACACACCTTTTCACAGCAGACATAGTCACTTGTAATAATATGGTAAAAAGCACAGCTGTGTTAATGGAACTAGTGACACCTGGGGGAGGGGGGGGGGTTCTGCTGTCTGCTCACTGATTGGACGAGGAGTTAACAAAGAGGGTCAGGTGAGGGGGGCGGTGCTAGTTGTTCTCTGTAGGAGGCCAGAGGAAATGCAGTCCTCACTCTGGACAGAGTGGGTTTGATTTGTGGTAAGAAATTTAATGTTTTAAAGGTGGGTTGTTTTAATGGGACTTGATGCAGGTGCTCATTTTTTAACATTGGTATGTTTTGTAACATGGCAGTGTGACCACAACAATTTTATGAGGAGCTTGCTTAAATAAATAAATCTGCTTTGCGTGAGGGGAAAATGTTTGACAGAGCAGTGATTTCTGGGGGTTTGAACTGTTTGCTGCTTCCTCTTTTTGGCTCTGTTTGACACTTGTTGGCTTTAGTTAGTCTGCCTGGCCTTGCACGGCCTGCGGAGGAAAATACCTGGGAGTGTGTCTTGTGTGGGCAAATTAACTTTTTTTGGTCATTGTTTTGTTTTGTTCTGTTTGATTTTCATTTCCTTATTCTTGCCCACTGCGGGCAGTTAATAGCCTCTATCACTACTGTGCTGAGACCTGACTTGTATCCACGTGTGAAGTTAATTTGGTGTTTTGGATTATTGGTTGTGACAATTTGGAGTGAATTAACTCTGATTTATCACTCTTCAGATCCTCAGTAATGGTTGGTGTTGCAGTGGGGTGTACAATAAGCCCCCTATTGTCTGTAATATCAATTGTTCTGGTTGCAATAAATATTGTCACCTTTAACTCTGCATTTCTCCGTCAGAGGTTTATTAATGATCGGTCTTTCTTATTAGGTATAATATATTCTATATTATATATATATATATTTTATCATATAGCAACACTTAAGAACATTGATCGAAACATTAAAAACAGTCATTAAAACATTAAACAAGCTAAAAAATAGAATAAAAGTTGTGGTGCAGTTTAAGAAATAAAATACAGTAATAAAATTCAGAAATGCAGGAAATTGATCAACATCCTTGAGTCTGGTTCAATTGAAGGCAGCAGCAAATAGAAAAGTCTTCAATCTTGATTTGAAGCATCTGAGAGTCTCAGCAGACCTGCAGCTTTCTGGGAGTTTGTTTCAGATATGTGGAGCAGAAAAACTGAACGCTGCTTCTCCATGTTTAGTTCTGACTCTGGGGACAGAAAGGAGACCCATCCCAGACGACCCGAGGGGTCGGGATGGTTCATAAGGTCGCAGCAGATCAGAAATGTATTTTGGCCCTAAACCATTCAGTGCTTCATAAACCAACAGCAGGATTTTAAAGTCAATTCTTTGTTGGACAGGAAGTCAGTGTAAAGACTTCAGAACTGGAGTGATGTGATCCACTTTCCTGGTCTTAGTGAGGACTCGAGCTGCAGCGTTCTGAATCAGCTGCAGTGTTCTGACTGACTTTTTAGAGACCTGTGAACACACGTTACAATAGTCGAGTCTACTGAAGATGAATGCATGGACAAGTTTTTCCAAATCCTGTTGAGACATAAGTCCTCTAATCCTTGATATATTCTTCAGGTGATAGTAGGCTGATTTTGTAATTGTCTTGATATGGCTGTTCAGATTGAGGTCTGAATCCATAACTACACCTAGATTTCTTGCTTGGTTTGTGGTTTTTAACGTCAGTGATTGAAGCTGAGCGCTGACTTTCAATTGTTCTTCCTTGGCCCCAAAAACAATTACTTCTGTTATATCTTTGTTTAATTGAAGAAAAGTTTGGCACATCCAGTTGTTGAGTTGTTCAATGCATTTACCTAACCCTTGTATGGGATTATAGTCCCCTGGCGATATAGTTATGTAGATTTGTGTCGTCTGCATAATTATGATAACACACTTTGTTTATTTCCATAATCTGAGCCAGTGGAAGCATGTAGATGTTGAACAGAAGAGGCCCCATAATTGAACCTTGGGGAACACCACATGTCATTTTAGTCCTCTCTGATGTGTAATTAGCTGCAGACACAAAGTATTCTTGGTCCTTCAAGTAGGATTCAAACCAGTTTAGTGCCAGAGAGTCCCACCCAGATTTTTAGTCTGTCTAATAGTATGTCATGGTCGACCGTGTCGAATGCAGCACTGAGATCCAGTAATACTAAGACTGAAATTCTGCCACTGTCTGTGTTTAAGTGGATGTCATTGAAAACCTTAGTTTTAGACTTAGAGTTAGTGGTTTGGTGGTTTGCCTGAGCAGAGCGGCCTGGGATGGGGACAAATTCCTAGCCTGAATTGTTTTCGTCGGCCTCTAGGCTAAAAAGTAGGAAATGTAAAACCAAATGGACAAAACTGAAACCATTAGACAAAGTTTAGCCACACTAGAAGCACAAAAATCAGCACGTTTAGAAAAACAGGCAGACCAAACTCTTCACTACTGAAATGCTTCCGGTGGGGTTTGAAGCCGTGAAGAGGACGGAAAGAAACAGTACACACAGACCTGCGCTCGGTGGAAATGCAGGGAAGTCAACAGACTCATTGCTTTATTAGTCTTTCAGAGATATTATTTATTTCGTTTGAAAAGTTTTAACCAGTATTTTGAGTGTTTGGAAGAGCAGCCCTCTAAAGCCACTTTGTAAAACCAATGTTCATGCAAATCTGGGCAACAGATTTGTTTTCTTAGAGCAGCAATCCTTTGCAATATTTTTTTTTTTTTTTTACTTTTGTCTGTATGAAGCATTTTATCCATTTGTCAATTTTAAGTTGAGTCAGGACTACGGATACATTATTTGTTGAGCTAACTCCAGCAAACTCATGATTACTTTTTTTTAAGGTTTTAGTGATGAGTAATGTGCACACAAAAATAGCCACAGGGTTAAATAGTAAAAAGAAACCAATGATGGCTGTTGGTGTAATAACATCAACATACTACACCAACTTTGCTTCACACACAAACACCAAAGACTGATTTGCAGGAAAAACAGAGTAAACATGATCGTATCAAGCTGTAATGACATGATCTCTGCACACTGATATGGGATGCCATTTAATGCCAGATGGGAAAAAAGGTGGGATTGACTTTATTTGATATGTACCCCTGAGATAACATCACTTTGATGTATGAACAGCAGGCCCCTCACTTGTTCACCACCCAGCAGCTGTTCGGCCTTGTTTATTTCAAGCACCACTTCACAAATTTCTAACCCGTCTACATGAGAATTTATCTCATCAGCCACAGTAGCGCTGGTTATTATTGCTACTGTCACAACACCCAGCAGAATAAGGCGTGCTCCTTTCCCTCCTATCTACCTGTTTGTGTCCTTCTTTTGATGGTAAAATACTCACACAGCCTATAGTAGGGCTGAAAGCTGATACAGTTTGGGAGGTTTGTTTCCTCTGTGGGTGGACAATACGTTTAAAAATAGTTCTTCTTTCCTGACACCCAATGATGGCATGAGGTCTATGGTTTATTCATGGAGCACTATTAGAAATTACCCTGCAAGCTAGTCGCTCAATAATTAACCACTACTAAGGAACAGTTGACTGAATTTGTGTTAGACTCCCTCCAGTTGAGATACTATCCTAATAATTAAGTGAAAACTATTCTAAAAATATGATTGCATCTGTCATAACTTCCATCACAAAACTTTGCAATTGAGTTTAACCTCATCTACATAAAGCACACAACTGTCACAGAAATCCATATTGTTCTTGCCAATGTGTGTTACTGGTAACTTTCCAGTGCAGTCCAGGATCTGGCAGTGTGGAGTTTAGAAATACATAAAATGGGAAAAATATCAATACTTGGAGTCCATCTGCACCACAAAGGGAAATCCAAATTCCACTAAGAATCACTGATTCTCGCCCCGGTGAGAACTATCTATTGGCATTATGGCGATGACCTATTTAGGCTTGCAGGGCTGTTCTGCTTTTTCATTTGTGTCTATGTCCTCTGTGAAACATACCCGGTTCAGTGAGGAGACATGAAGAAAATAAACTCTCTTCCTTGTACACTTTATGAACTTAGGCCTGCAGCATGCATGCAAATTACCATACACCTACTCGTATATACACACACTTTACAGCCTTGAATCAGAGCTATTAGTTGAGATGAGAACCAGATAAATATGTGGTGGAAACACAGTTATGTGATTAAAGGCCTCGTGACAACAGATACTGGCCTCAGGGCAGCTGTAAACTGAGCAAAGGAGAGATCTGAGTTAAAGAAGCAATATTTATGGAAAAATGTTGACGATTATGACCAAACCAAATTTTACAAGTATGTTGTTTGAAAACTGGCAGTTTTTTTGTTTTAAGCGTTTAGAAAAGATCAGCTTTCCTTCATTTTAGGAACAGAGTTGATAACTGAATTCACTGAAGCAGTAATACATGTCTGATCATACAATAAAACCCTGATACTCTATATTACAAATGTGCTGGAGACATGAAAAACTGTGCACATGGCTGTATTAAATGAGCCGGATATGGTGCCATCACTCAGCCTTGCTGCCATTTTACCCAGTGGTCACTGGTGGTATTGCCACAACAACAACAACATTTCACTGTGACCCAAAAAGCATTTTTACCACAGATCACCACTGTAACAGAGATGTCTTTATAACTGACGCAGGACACCTTCAGCTATTGTTGTTATACACTTTTAATCCATGGAGGATTCATACTTATAAAACCTTTGTTTTGTTTTATTGTTATCGCATCATCACAGTGTAAAGTCAATGGGCAAATTGGAACCTGATGGTGGTGAAATTTTCATGAAAGCAAGCGAACGTCATCTTTTAGTCTTGTATATGCAGTTTCCTTTGATGCATCCATGATTGAGTCTTTTTTTGACTGACAGTTCAATAAACTGTGATGCTCTTTGTTTTTATTGCTGTGCCTGTCAGGCCAATCAGAGAGTTTCTCATTCCAGACAGAGGTATACAAAAGCAGGCTTCATATTTCTAGTCAGAAAAAAAAAGTTATTGCAGTGACGGTCAAGGTTTTATAAGAATGGTTAAAAATAAATGCAACTGTCATTTAATTCACAACCTTTGTTGGTCTCTTAGCAATTACCTCAGCACAAGTATTACAGTATTAATTGTTTGTGTTTTTGGAAAATATGTTTTAAATTTTCAGCATTACAAGAGAAAAGACTTTTAGGATAAAGTCTAACAAATGTGTCAGCACACACAAGGCATCTCGCATACAGTGATGTAATACTACACAGTGGATGTGCTTGTGGTAAGTTAGGCTTTTTTTATGTGACCTTTAACCCCACAAAATGATGCAGTATGGAAGACCTCTGGCTTTAAAAGTAGCACTGGGTTACGAGCTATGGGCATGCTAATGTCTGCAGTTTAGGTTTATGAAGATAATTGCGTTGTTTATTCCTTCCTTTGGCTTCTTCTGTGGTGTCCTTGGTCACGGAGAGCCACGACCTTAAACTCTTTATGTACCAGTTATTGATCTGACTGCAGCACCTTGAATACCACCTCAACATGCAGCCAGGTGCAGCACATGAAAGGCCTGCCGTGTGTAGTTATGGTTGCAAACCTGTGATTGATTTGATTGATGTTTGTGGGAAAGATAGTATAGTCAAGGATCAATGATGTGACGACCCTTAACACCTGGATGATATGATATACTGTACTGCACAGAAACATGCCAGAGTCGCAGGCTTAAAGTGACATTAGAAGCTGTTCTGCTCATCTGTCACCTGAAATCTGCATCTCCATCTCTAGCCTGTGTCATTTCACCTCTCATCCCCTCCTCTGTCAGTCTCACATCCTGTGAGCTATCCATCATTTTCTTTCATCGCCACCTCACCCTGATGCAGGTTTGTTAAAGTACCAGAAGCAGTTACTCCATCAATGTCAGCCATATTATATGTAGTAGACTGTGCATCTCTGGAAGTCCAATCAAGTCCAACAGATACGGTTGGAAATTAAAAACTTCAGCTCTGTCATTGATCCAGTTTTGTGCCTAAAAATCTCTGCTGTCAGTCTTTTTATGTTTGATAGAATTACAGGTTTTTATTGTCGTTTTATTTTTCTAAGTATGCGAAATTAACTTGAGCCGAGTCTTTTTTTTTTTTTTTATCATTTCACTTTACAGTTCAGTAGTTTTGGCAGAGATCCATTTTAGGCAATCAGAGATGCAATTATTTCCTTCCTTTACCTCTGAAGTGGAGCTTTGTCATTATTAATTCATAAAGTACTATTGAAAAGATCAACCTGCTCTCAAGGATGCAAATATTTAAAAAAAGGTAAAAATAAGGAACAGTTGTTTGTCTGTGTTTGATTTACTATTTGTAAGCAACAATTACTCAATGAATCCATTTTGCAAATGTAAATCAGTAAAATGTAAAAACCTGCTGCTGTTCCTCATTATGTCTAACAGTTTCTGATATACTGATGGACAAGAAATCAAGCAAATCACACAAATAACTCGTAATCAAAATCAAATCAAAAAAACAAATAAGCAGATTAATCAATGAGGAAAATAAATGTTAGCTGCAGCCCTAAATCAGTTTTTTGTATAAGCCACAATGAATAACGAGGTAGCATTCAACGTTTTAAGTCAACATATGTTTGAAGTGTCTGACAACACTCACTATCAGTGTGCAGTTGGATATGGGTGGATGTGTGTGTGGTCAAAAGTCTACGGAAATCACTTAAGTACGGAAGTGTGGGAGGAATTGTTAAAGATCCACTTCTTACGTCCTGACAAACCAAAGAGCACACTCAGTGACCAACTGAAGCTAACTGAACTGATCTCAACAAAACAACAAAGCTGGAGTTACATGAACAAACCGGAGGAGAACCTAAACATTGTTATGCTGCAGAAACACAACACAGGCGACTCGGTCAAGCGAGTAATTTCAAGTGATTTATATGTTCAAATCAGGAAGCACCAAACAAAGAGTTGAACGGCACTCTTGATATTGTTCTTGTTTCAGATGACTGACAAATAATCACTTTATTTTTCCTCTCCGTCTTCATCCCGAACCGAGTCACTAACACACACATGCTCACCGACATGTTGCTATCCATTTCACTGCGGTCTTGCTTGGTTGTGAGCTGGCGTTAAATCCTCCCATTCTGCACACAAATGAATGGATTATTTGGTGAGGATTAGTGTTAAATGGCTCTTTTCTCTCTCTCTCTGCAGACTTAATAGAATGAGAGAATTAAACGGCAGCAAGCATCTAAAAAAATGCTTAACCAGAATTGATGACACCATGTCTTCTTTTGTATGTGCTCCCATCTGTTTGTGTGTGAACGGAGGGCTTCGCCTGTGTCTGCACATCTCTGTATTCTCCTGTGTGCCTGCAGTGATGTTTTCCAGCAGACTTTTACCCACCAATTACGGCATATGAGCAGTGAACAACAACTTTCCAACAGCTCAACATCAGCTACACGCATTTGCATGTATGTCAATGATTTGACTGCTGCTCATGAATAAACAATTATGAATCCAATTTGATATCATGACATTAAAATGAGGGTGCTGACAAAGTCAGTGCTCGGGGGTAAAAAAAAAAACCCACCCTGAAATATCAGTGTCAAGTGTATGAGAAATTAATGGTGTATTAAATCAATTATTTTCACCTTCTGCAACTGGTGCTTTGGGCTTTAGTCAATTACTATTCACACGGAAAGCTCTTGTATGTGTTTTCAAGAACATTGTGCACCACAATAGTCTCTAAGACAACAGGAAATGGCCTTCCGTTTTTTATTTAACTACTTGAGAATTCAAAATTATGAATGCTATTTGTCGCTACGAGACACTTTTCACTTTAAACAGTCATTTGATGCATTGCTAGCAAAATACATTTATTAGTGCAGCTTTAAAGGGACACAGCATATCAAAAACAACCAATTCTGCTGTTTCCTTCAATTCTACAGAATGTCTCATCTAAATGTCCTCCCACGACATCAGACGGACAACCTTATTGACTAGCTGGTGAAAGTAGTGGAACATTTATCATCTTAAGTTCCATCTAAATGTATCATTGCTGCTTTCATCTTAAATTTAAATCCCCTAGTTTCAGATTGACAGGCCTGTGGTGCAGTCAGTTAACATCTATCAGTGGGCGGGACATAACATCATTGGGTTTCCAATCAGATCCGTCAGATCCACCACTCCCTCCTCCCACAGCTCATCCAAATATGGTCACTACCGGCTCTGAAGATGGCGACAGCCAAAATCAGAACTGGAGGCTTCATTACTCGGCAGAAACTGTCCCAAATGAGCTTCTACAGTCTCTTTTAAAGCATATTTAGTGCTGGCTGCATGTGATACCACATGTCATTTCACCTCATCCGAGCTGGTTCCCAGAGTTAGAACATTAATCTCAGGTCCAGGTCTGAGTGTAGAGGTGAGAAGGGAAATCACTGTCATTATTTGAGTTTTAAAACATGCAGCAGCGACTTGCTTCTTCAACTGCAAATGATTATCTTTAACTCTAATTGATGTATTCTATTATGTTGTCTAACAGCTAAAATCCTGCCGCTACAGACACCGCTCACATGTCTTATTTGTCTTTTCTGTCTTTCTCTATTTCTCCTCTCGTCACTCAACCAGCTGCAGGCAGATGAACGCCATCTCTCCTCCTCCTTCACCTCCCTCACAGTCATTTAATCTGCTCCACTCAGCGTTCACGCTCCTCCTTTCTTACATTCCTCCTCATCTTTACGTCTCTTTCTCTGCGTCTGAGCTGACCTCCTCTCTTCTTGACTTCTTGGTCTCAGTCATTTCTGTACTTTACCATCAAAATCTAATAGAGTGCTGTGTGTCGCCTGCACTGCTCAAACCTCGCTGGTTAACTTACAGCACAAAGAAAACACAGCAGCCTCCAGTTACCCATTATTTCAATTTAACAGCACACACTGCTATTACTGTATTATGAAACCTTTTCCAATTTCTATACATGATGGGAAGCTGAATACAATGATTATTTGCATCCTACAAAGCAAGTCCAGATCAACAACAGGGATCAAAGGCAGTGTAAAACCACAGATACTGATTTATATATAATAACATATGGACAGTAAGGTTTGCATGCATCATTCATTTCCTGCTGCAGATGGTGCTGGGCTTTGATTTCATAGCTAAATAAATATATATACTGTGTTTTTCTGTCAGGTATTGTTAGGAGTCAAGATGAGAAGTGAATCAGCAACTTGTGTAAAACATGGTACAGTAAGTTACTAATCAGTGAGTGGCTAATGGCCACCAGCAGGGAATTTGTGTGCCACACGTGGCAAATCACAATTATGAAACACATTTGTCATCAAACTCGATTAACTTGTATTGTACAAAAAGACTTCCTGTAAAAGCTAAGGAGTATGTTCTCTGTCCTTGATTTTCCTCTCCCTTTGTCCCTGTTTTATATTTTAACCTTGCAGTCGTCTTTTCTACATTGCGACAAATGCCCTTTTTTTTTCATGTATCTTCACCTTACCTTCATTTCCTCACACTTCCTTTGTCTCCCCGTTTGCATTAAAGCTACATTTAATAATCACTTACTCAATATGATGTAATTCCGATAGAAACCAGATTTTCGACCAGGAACGTAACGGAGTCTCCGTCTCAACTGTCAACCCATGCGATGGTCTCAGGAGAAACTATTGCTCATATATTTTTTGCTTCTTTTTGTTTAGGTTTAGGCACAAAAGATCACAATACACTTGGTTAGCTTCAGGAAAAGATCAGGATTTGGATTAAAAAAAGATCACAATAATAAACATAGAATTAAGGTTGTGCAATGTTCATGGTCTGACAGGACATGAACAGCAGTTGAGTGTTTTGGGGACCCATCCATCCACGCTGACCTCCTGAGTTATGAGTTGTAATAAAATGCTCCTTATGGGAGCACAGTCTCTTTTAAGTCGTGCTAATATGCTGATTAGCAGGTATGTTGTTTATTAGACTGAAGCCAGAGAATGAAGCCTCATGATTTGGTGATTCCCAGATTTGTAATGTAGTAGCATATTAAAATAAAAAAAAAAATGTTATTTGTCCAATACTTTGCTTTTTGACATTCCCATCAGAGTCTACTACCTTTGTAGACTAATAAGTATTAGTATGCTACAACAGACAGTGAAATCTTAACCAATACAGTGGCTGAACATGACGCCAGCAGTTAGTTGTCAGTGTGAGCAATGAGATCTCAGCGTTGCTTCACAGAGCTGCTAGCATGGCTGTAGACTGTAAAGGATTGTATCTTCACAACTACAAGAGCAAGATGAGACTATTAAATATTTATATTATTCCAGGCGAGGCCGGGTTAACCTCCAAGGGCCCCCGGGGCTAAAATATCTGGGCTCTTATTAACCCCACTATACAAAGCAGTTTTATTATTTCCCCATCCAGAAACCAACCACTGCTCTGAAGCTCAAATGAAAATGTTGATTAATCAGAAAATAAATTGGCAACAATTAAAAAAAAAATTATGTTATGAGATGATGAATGTGAATGTTTGGCTTTTTTAATGCTGGTCATACTAAAAAGCCATTTGAATATGTTAACTTTGCTGTAATGCATTTTTAACTTTAAAAACATACAAATGTCGGCACACATATTGGCAATAACAATAATTTCTGGTTGCTGCCTTTCAGTTCTCCTATGATGCAGTAATACCACCTTGTTTGAGGTTATGCGAGTGATAGTTTTCTAAGAGAGGGCCACAAGATGGAGGACGCATCATCACTGATGTTCTGCTTTATTGATGTCAATTTCTTGACAAAATCAGTTAGGCCTGAATGATATGAAGTGAGATCTCGGGTTCTGGGGGCACTGAGTGGTTGGTCATCTATTCAGAAAGTCGCAGTTTTCCAGAAGATCAGAGTCCATTTTAATTGTGTATTTAAACCCGTATTCAGATTCACTTTGGTGACTCCCAGCGCTGGTATAGTAAACTGAAGAACCATTGCACCAGTTGCCCCAAGAATTACTTCATCTTTCTACACATGAATAACAGGTAACACTTCTCAGTAAGGGTTCATGAATTATCAGGTTTTGTTGGGTGTTTTTTTTTTTTTTTTTAAGGCCAAAACTTCTTTTCAAATTCTAACTTTAATGTGACTGTTCTAGACCCTTTCAGTTTTAACCAAAGTGAATATTAAAGATCAAATGGTTCAATAATTCACTTAAATGGCTATAAACACGATAAAACTGATGATTAACAAATGCTCAGTTAATTATGTCATCATGCGCTCTTGTTTGGTTTAGTGGTCCAAAATATTTGCAAAGAATACATGATAGTGCTTAATAAATCACAATTCATGATGCTGTACTCCTCTTAGTTCATGTTTAATTCATATGTTATTTGTGAATAAGGTCATTAATGTTATACTATGAACTCATGTTACTTCCTGATGAGTCATGAGGTATTAATGTAGAAAGTAATGCTTGAGTCATCAGGAATTCATGCATGAATTCATGATAAATGATGTACCCTTACCATTAACTGTTACCCAATGACTTGTAACCTAGTAGGTTTAGTCAAAGAATTGACACGCAGGTCCTTTACAAAAGTGTTCATTCAGTTTTTGTGTGAATTGATGTCCAGCACTTGAATTCTAATGAAAAACTCCAATAAACTTCCACTCAAGTTTATCAATTAATCCAAGTTTATCAATTAACCCAAAGCCTAAACTTAGTTATAAATCATGTGAGAGTCTGAATCTTAGTCTCTCACACCCAAACTGGAAAGCAGAAACCGATTCTATTTGTTGTTGTTGTTTATCGTCCACCTGGTCCTTATTCAGAGTTTCTTACTGAATTCTGACTTTTTATCAGATTTAGTGCTGAGTTCAGATAAAGTGATGATAGTGGGAGACTTTAACATTCATGTTGACGTGGACAACGACAGCCTCAGTTAAACTTTTAGCTCATTATTAGATTCTGTAGGCTTTTCTCAGAATGTAAATAAACCCACTCATTGAATTGAATAAAGTCATAAATCTGTGCCTGAAGGCAAAACACGGACATATTTACCCGGTGGGATAAATGAGCAGACGCATGTGTGAGTTGAATGACTTTAATCCATTCTGGAGAGAGAAGGATGGACACAACATAAACAACAGTTATATAACTCATTCATTTCCTCGCCGCCTGTCAGTCAACATTGTTTGCCAAACAACTTGGGAGGAACACTTTTCAAAGGACTCCATACTTGACCTCAATCTGTTAGTCAGTCAGTCAGTAAGCCTGCCAAGTCATCCGAGACAAATTTCCTGACATGACCAACCTTCTGTGTCCGCTGCTGAAAGAGCCTCACGCTGCAAAAATACCAACAATCAAGTCACATTTTTTTACAGAGCTTTATGTCTTGCATGTATAAAACAACTTTTCGAAGTGCACATACATATAATGGTGAATGGATGAAAGGATGATGTGGCAGGTTTTATACAAATGAAAAGCTGATTACGTTTTGTTTATATCACATCGCTGTCTCACGTCGAATTGTTTTGCCCGTAAAATGTAAAGCTCCGCTGGTGCTGTCAGCCGAGTACAAATGTTCAGCCATTACAGACACGTAACGTCAAGCAAATGACTGTAATATGCAAGTCAATGAGGAGATAAAGACATGTCTATCGTTAGAGAGTGCATTTTTTAAACATAACAGAAAGTGACATACGAGTCGGCTGGAGAAGAGACAGGAAGAGGTCAGGAGAGGGACAGGACCGAAAAAGTTTATGAAGACGGTTGAGATACCTTGGACCAACCGAGTGAGAGCTCTGTGTGTGTGTGTGTGTGTGTGTGTGTGTGTGTGTGTGTGTGTGTGTGTGTGTGTGTGTGTGTGTGTGTGTGTGTGTGTGTGTGTGTGTGTGCGCGCCAAGCAGGGAGTGACTCCTGTATTCTTGATTTGCGATAGTTAGAGAAGGAGATTAAGAGTGACAAGTACAATTTCCACACAGACGGAAGATGTGCACACAATATGAAAATGCTCAGTGATTAATTATTGCTGTGTGTATATATTCATATATCCGTCTTCCTGTGTGTGTGTGTGTGTGTGTGTGTGTGTGTGTGTGTGACTGTTCGTGTTCATTGGATCCGCCCACCCCGTGTCTCCTTGAACTTGTTCTTGCAGATGCCTGAACAAATACATACTTACACACATACACACGCAGACTCGCACACGCACACAACAATGACATATCAGTGCTGACAACATGGCTTCCAGTTGCATCTACCTGTCTCCTTTTGTCACTGGAACGTTGTGTAGTCTAGCATCACATCTACATCTACGTCTTTGTGTGTGTCTGTGTGTGTGTGTGTCTGCACATGCACATCTGTGTCTACATATTCATACATGTACAAACTATAATTTTCCCAGCCGGCCAAGTCAACGAGTTCTTGTGCAGTTTGTGATCAGTCAAAAATTTTAAATTTAAGTTTAAACTATGTGTCTATTTTTGTGTATTTCAGCTGGTTCATCCGTGTGAGATACGTTTTGTGTGTGTGTGTGTGTGTGTGTAAGTGAATACATGTGAATATTGTATGTCGTGAATGCAGGATGCAACTTCTGTACGTTATATAGAAGTTGACAGTAGAGTTTGTCATGCGAGTTGTTAGAGGTGCGTGTGTGCTTTGTATTCATGCAGCTGTTAAGGGCTTTTAAAAGCATTATGAGTCGGGAAACATTTCAGTCAGCTTTAATTAAACTCTTGTCGACGTGGGGATTTCTTATGCAGCATGATAGTCTGGGGGAGAAGTCTGGATGCATGGCTGAAGGATAGGAGAAGGCAAGAACAGTTGAAATGAGAATCATTTTGGCCTTGCAGTCGGGGAGCTGTTACTTTTATTTTTTTTCTCAAGCAGAAATTTCCAAAATGCGAGGGTGGATTGATTAGTTCTGCGACTGCTCCTTCTACATGCAAACCACTGTAGCATGCACGGAGAAGGAGAAAGCTATGATCCTAATGAGTAAGTGTTAACACTGGTCCGTGCGCATGGACGTGACCAGAGGGCGCACATCCAATCTTGTGTGAAGCTAATATTATGACAGAATGAAACGGAAGACCAAACTGGATATCTTGGCAGCCACGCTGATTAGTTAACAGCTTCAATTAACACAGACCCTCGTTAGCTTTGAGGCATTTGCGTCTTGTGGAAGCAGTTTTTTTTTTTTTTCAATAAATGACAACTCTTTGGTTTTTACCAACATCTTCCTTCTTCTGTCTCTCAGCAGCAGAATGATCTGTACACACAATGCAGACATATTCTCACCTTCATGTTTTTATGGTTAACCTATCAGGAAACCGTTGGAACGACATTGTACCAGTTTATCAAAACTGAGGACTAAAGGTGGCTTAAGTGGAGCTCCGAGTTCACCCGACTTAAAAACAGACTCCACAGTCATTTCAAAGTAGTAAAATTACCAGCGTTAACCAAGTTCAGCTTTTTGACATCTAAGATCTGAACGTTCTTTGGAAGACTGAAACTATTCCGGCCAATCGAGTTACTTTCATCTGGTCATCGCTTTATGTTTAGACTCCGTTTCAATGACTCTGAGTATCTCCGGGCTTTCTCATGTTTCAGGAGTTACACAGTCTGTGTCAGCTGGTCCGCGGGGAGATTCTTCTTCTGCCTTCCTACAGAGAAGATGTTGATGTGACCGTTGAGCATCGTTACATGGTTGCAAATCAAATTTCCCACTTGGGGACAATAAAGAGACGGACGGACGGACGGAAATAGGTTTGTTACAACGAGTGACACATTTCATATTACACAGTGACTTGGCCATGTTGTTAACCCTCAAATGCATGGGTGGATTTGTAACACTTTTTAACAACATTCATTTCAATGAGCGCATTAAAATCATACTGTTGAGACCTTTTGAGAAATTAACAAACATCCAAAAAATATTTTTCCCACTTATGAATTGCTTACAATTACTTATAGAAGTCATAAAAAGGTGCGTCTTCAAAGTTTCTGAACATTTCTCATTTTACACATGTATACGGTCCTTTTTTGGGCACAGCCTGCTGTAACCGGCCCTACATTGACAACTACCAAACCCAAATGAGGTGCTTAAATGAGAAAAATAACTGCATTATAAAAGGTTTAATATGGTCCAGAGTCATGCAGGTAATGACATGTAGCCTGAAGCCTGAGGCAGATTTCAGAAATATCTTTAAGAAAATGAATGAAGTGTTCTGCTGAAGTGGAGGGTCAAGTGTGCTGCTATAATGAACCTTGTTAGCAATTACTGCAGAACTGGTCATTCAGAGTCCCAGTCCACTCTATTTCATTGGATTATATTATTCAGTGCTAATTTATTGAGCTCTATGAAAGAGAACATTATTGCACCATTTTAATTGCTTTGTCTTGTCTCTACAAGTGTTCTTGTTAGCAGCCCCTCTCGCTGCGTTGTGCTGTTCTGTATATGTCACAAATCTTCTGTCTTAAAATGAATTGTGACATGAAGTTATTACAGTGTCAGTGGAAAGTTTTCTGAAAACTTTGACACAGTGCAAAATTAATCATTAGCAGCTCTCACAGGATTTTTGCCTGGATTTTTTTTTTTGTACTGCCTAAGACGCAGGCAGTTATTTTTGTCACATCGGTAGCCAATTAAAGTCTACTCTATCGGTGTTTAGCGTTTTGCTGCGGTGCATCTGGGCCTGCCTCAAACAAAAAAACAAGATAACCAGCTCTGAAACACGATGTGTCAAAATAACAGTTAAACTGACGACATCTCCTGTATGTTTTAACAATTGTACAACCTTTCCTGTTGTGGCCCGTAATTAACCAATGTAGAAACCGGTAATACAACATTTGTGCCTCAATTTCTCCGACTGTGCCGAGACCTTTCATCGACTTTCAAGAGCTCCATGCCGTGCGGTAAAACTCTCAAAGGCTTTCAGGAAGTGCTACTTCAGGTTTCTGTAGCAGCTCTGTTTTTTGTGGGTTTTCTCTTTTTTTTTTTTTTTTTTAATTCTGGGAATCAAATAAATCAAACTTACTTTCTATATGTAGAATAATAAATGCCATCTGCAAGTATATTTGTGCCTGTTTCCTAAATTTTTAATGTGGCAAACTTAGTTTCAGCATTGAGAAGCTGCAATTAGCAACACTGCACCTGGTGCAAAAATGAGCCAAGAACTAATTGAAAACAAAAATCCTTAATTAAACAGTTTCAGAGCCCTTTATTTTACTTGTGAAAGCACAACAAAAGGATGATTTCACTTTTTTCACATCCAGACCCTGAAAGATCAGGTCAAGAAAAATCATCATAACCATCTTTCATTCATTTTTATAAATCCAGACTTTTGCTTGGGGAGTGGTGTTCTTTCAGGCCCTGCTGTGCATACGCAAGTTATTAATGAGGCATCTTGACTTACAAAATCCAAACATGTATAGAGAAATACTGCTAGAGAGAGTGCTGGGATTGATGTATTTATTTATCTTTTGGTAAATTTGGTGGACTTCCGTTTTTTAGATATTTTCAGTGGTCATTTTTATTACTTTTATCAACCCCCTAGGAACTTTACAGACTGCGTTAAGATGAATGAGCGAACGGACATTTGCTGAGTCCATGAGGTGCTCTGCTTCGAAGGTACCTTCCACTTCTTTGTGACCACGCAGACTGTGTGCACTCCTGTTTTGTTATGTTAGTGACAAATAGCTTGTCCCTGAATGCCCTGCAGGACCGTGGGTGTGTGACGGCAAAACTAACATTGTGACAGATTGACACGGAGGCTGGAATTGGATTATTTAGCAGCAGGACTGATTAATTACTCGCCTTTATTAACATGTACCCTCATTAGTGTGTGGGTTAGCTTTGTGATTTCCTGTATCTGGCGTGGGCAACGTTTTCACTGCTGCCACCTCCCTCTCTCTGTCGCTCCTAATTTTCTGCTCTCCGCCCCCCCCCTCTCTACTAATGCAGTGTTTCTGACTGTCTTCCCTGCAGTGTGCATCTCACTAGCATCTGTTCATCGTCACTGTGTGTGTATGACTGAGGTTTTGTGTGCTGTGTGAGGGCATCACTGTGTTGTGTCCCTATTCTCCGTTCTAATTAACGTGATGGTGTGTGAAATCACTAATTGCTGCTTCTTTGACCCAGCTAAGGTTTTAAGGGGCTCTATTTGTGTGTGTGTGTGTGTGTGTGTGTGTGCGTGCGTGTGTGTGTGTGCGTGTGTGTGTGTGTGTGTGTGTGTGTGTGCACCCATGAGCATGAGTCAAAGTTGTAAAAAAAGAAATGCTCAATAAATAATTGTAATTAAAAGGAATATCTAAGCAACCCCTGACAGCCTTGTATCTATTTAAACAGTGACAACTTGCGTTTGTGTACTTTTCCATTCAATTTATATCCATTTTGTCATCAGACTCAATTAAAATCACAGTTTGAAATATCTGGAATTGGAATATGTTGTAGTGAACATTATAGCGTGACCTGTATCTCATATAACCACTTTTCATGGTCATGTTCAACACGCTTCTTTTCAGTGTCATGGTTCATTAGAATCAATTCTTAAAAGATTTGTTTAAAAGATGTATTCATCTAATCGTTCAGTGCTTCAACTATCCAGGGGATAGTGGTGGGGAGTGGTGTTCTTTCAGGTCCTGCTGTGCATACGCAAGTTATTAATGAGGCATCTTGACTTACAAAATCCAAACATGTATAGAGCAATACTGCTCGAGAGAGAGTGCTGGGATTGATGTATTTATTTATCTTTTGCTGCAACGTCCAAATGGTGTATATTCCTTATGATCGACAGTGCTGTCGCTTTGACAAACAGGCCAAAATCTGTTGATAATGTTTGATATTTTCAAAGTTTTCTTGGTAAAAATGAATGCTGTTTTTTTTTTTTAAAAGACTTTAAAGTATGTTTAACTGCTCTTCAGTTTAGCATTATCTTGAAGTTGATGGGTGGGACTTTCACTCAGGGTTCATGTTCACTCTGTGGTTCGTTCAGTAAATAAATCAGTAAAAGTGGACCATTTCTTTGCAGTGGAAGGATCAGACGGTCTTCAGACACCTATCTTTTTCACACAGGTTTTGCCATTCATTGTAAACTGTAAATACGGGCAGAAGATCAACAAGAGTCTTCAGATTGGACTAGTACATCAAATTGAAATCCAAAATGAAAATCAACACACCATGCAGCTTGTGTGTCCCGAGCCTTACTGTCCTAAAACATTACTGAACAAGTGCTTGCTCTCTACCTCTTTAAATTCAATACAAAGTATGTCTGACAGCCATTAGCAGGGTTCTCTCCTATCTTTACCAGGAAACTGGAAATCACAATTTGACATGTTGCCTGTAAATGATAGTCTGCTGCCAGTGTATCGATTATACAGCATATGGCTTCTTTACCTGCAATGTAATAGTGTACAAGTCAAGGACAATGGAGTTTTGCATGACAAAGCCCAACAGAGAGTGTAGCAATGTCTGCTTAAGGGTTATGTGAATTACTGCAGGTTTGTCTCAGTGAACGTCCTATGGTTTTACTTGTATGTATTTGCACGTCTCATGTCATTTGCAGATACTGAATGTTATTGTGGGAATTTTAACTGCATGAGTAATTCCAAGTGAGGGAGCAGAGTTATTAATCAAAACGGGTCTTAATCAGACATCGATTCAGAGACAGTAGCTCTGAGACAGAGAGGCAGGCGCTGAATGAAGCAAAATCAGACATGTTTTCAGACCATGTACGTATGTTTTTTTTGGATGTTGGAAGTTGTAAGTAATTCAAATACAGTGAAGTTACAATTTGAGAGATTTTATAAGAAACGGTGGAATGATTCATAGCCAGTCGCCCTGCTGAACAGGCTTCATGCGCACAGGCCCAGAGGCCAGGGGGCTGCTGCTCTGCTGCAGCTGCAAAATGTCACTAAAAGAGATGCGAAAAGACGACAAACACATGCAAAATTACAACAAAGAGATGAAACATGGACACAAAGTGACAACAGAGATGCTGCGTGGCAAAAAAAAAAGAGATGTAAAAAAAACAAACTGATTTAACAAAAGACGGGATAAAAACTGAATATAAGACCACAGAGATGCAAATGACTGAAAACCGACATGAACTGAATTTAAAAAGGTGCAAAAAGATCACAATAACCCATCTTTGTACAAGATCCAATCTGTGTATGGCCAGAGGCACAAATTATATATAGAGATGCAAAATGACCACAGAAACAACTACAAAGAGACACAAAATGATTATGAAGAGGCAAAAACGAACCACAAAGATGCAAAATATCCACAGAAAGATGCATCCGTGCATGGTCACCCCTCAGAGTCAGGCAACATCAATGCTATTTTCTGCACTAATCGTTTCCTGTATTTCACTAATTGTTAATCAACCAACCATATTCTTTTATGTTTTACATCTTATATTCTACTTCTGCTACACCGCCACAGTCCACATATATTTCCAATCAGACCGATAAAGTGTCCTGCTCGGAGATATGAGCTGAATGTTAAACATCCTCTAAAGCTGCACGGAGGCTCGACTCCACAATAAAAGCAGAAGGACAAATTCTGTGCGAGGCAGGAGATAAAAGTTCCAATCTGTCTGGTCTCTAAATGTTTATTGTAGCGTTCTAAGTTGGTTATTACTCTATCTCTTATGCAGTTTGGGAACATTTGATATTTTTCTGCTGTCCTAAGAATATTGCAGCTCATAAATCATGAGACACACTAGTTCAGTCAAATATACACAGCAGCACAGTGAGGACACACACATTCAAGTGTCAATAATAAATAGAGGAAGGCATCAATCAACCTTATAGATTCATGTTAAGACACTTCCTATGAGGCTTGAAATCAATCAAACACACAGTAACACACACACGGACACAATCCACACAACGCCCACGTACACAACAGCAGTGATGACAGCATTGTAAAGTGGTCCATCATCAGATTATTGTTCATCACCCAGCAGTGGGGGGGGGGAATGACAGCTCTATCTGCCGAGCACAGAGAGAAAGAACGGACACAAAGACAGAAAGGACATCCGATCTGTGTCAGCTGTGAATCATCCCGTATCCTGGAAAGAAATGTCCCGTCGTTTGTGTGCTTGTGAAAGAGTGACGGGACGCAAAAGAGAGAAGGCAAACTAAGATGATGAGAGACAGGCGGAGGGAGGGAGGGAGGGAGGGAGAGAGGGAGTCCAGTTGTGGAGAAAAAGCAGACATGAGCTGTGATTTTTCTAAATGCCGTGTCCTTGTGCTTCATGGATCTGTCTGCCTCCGAGCTGGGTGTAGAGTATCTGTGTCTGAATTAAAGATGCTATGTTCTTTCTGTACGGGGGATTTTTAAACATGAATGGATTTTCATATCATGTTTACTTTCTAAGGGGAAACACGGTAATCCATTATGTCCTTGTCAGGATTTTTCAGCTGGATGCGGACCTCACTAATGTATTACATGCAGTACTTTATAGATTGTCGGGCTATGTAACAGATTAAACCATAAAATATAATGTGTATGCCTCCATGAAACCTCATCACCAGTTATGGAAGATTTGTTCAGATCCTTTGGTTAACCCGCTCAACCCTGGAGGTCGAGACCAGGCTGCGTTTGTTGTTGAAGTAGAGATGAACTACTGAATAATATGACTGTGGTTTGTTTGTTTTTTTTACTTTCAGCAAGATATGACACTGAAATCAAACTTTATATTCAACTAGATTCGATAGGAAATCTGGTTGTATTTCACTTTTTCACCAGCAGGGTGCGGCCATCTTTAAACCAGCTGACTGATGATGTGACAGGAATGATTAGTCTCCGCTGAGTTCAGCGTCATATCTTCTAAAAATCAAACAAACCACCTCATATGATCCAGTAGTTCATCTCCACTTTAAAAGTAAACCCACAGCGTTTTGGAGGTTAGCAAAACTCACCCATTCAGTGACGACGCCACCTCGTAACAAAACACGTATTAAATGATCAATTGTTTGACGTACTGTCGGGTCATGTAATCGATCATTGTCAGGTTTACTACTGCACAAGAGTCACGATAACTTTCTTTTTTGACAACATTGGAGATTCAGCCATTTTCAATGAACTTTATCGGAAATGTCATTGGACAAATTTCCCGGGGACCGGTTGTAGTAGGTTGACTGACCCGTACATTGCTGTGTAGAGAATAGGACAAAAACTAAACAATGGCAGTAAATAAAATCACAAATGTCACAAGGACACGAGGTTGGTAACTTCCAAAACAGAAAGATGTCACCCTATCATCTAACTTATAATGCAAGCAAAGGCACATAGCCAAACTTTTCCTTTTAAAATGTTGTACAGAAAACTGTCCCAAACAATGAAACTTCATGGCCAGACCTGGGAAAATTACATCAAACTGAAATTATAATTTATATATATGTTTTGTTCTTAAATCAAAGCCATCGTAAACTATACAAACTATTTGTCCGGGACAAACAGCCCCCTCTGAGTTGCCTGTGCTATATCTTTATCCATTTATGCCGTACAGGCCACTATAGATGCTGACAGCAGTTTCAGCCGATGGAAATTTTACACAATTTGCAGTTTGTTTTTTTCTTTGGTTTTTAATTGAACTGATTACATGTTCAGCGCTCCGTCCTCCGTCCGTCTGCCTTCCTCCTCGTCTCCTCCTACGTCAGCTCCTCCCTCATCCTCTTGTCTTTTCACTCTAATGTTTTCTCAACTCTTCCTCCCCTCTTCTCACCTCCTCAGTCACTCTCCTCTGTTTCTCCTTCCTTCTCAGTCACACTCTGATCTCCTCTTCTCCTCTTCTCCCCTTCTCGTTGCTCTTCTCACCCCCTCCTCGCTCGCTCGTTCGTTCTCTGCCTCCCTCCCCTCGTCTCTCTCTGCATTGCAGTATCTGTGTCAGCCATCGGCAGAATAGGGTGTGTGTGTGTGTGTGTGTGTGTGTGTGTGTGTGTGTGTGTGTGTGTGTGTGTGTGTGTGTGTACATGTGTGGACACTGCAGTCCCTCCTTAGCAGCTGGACAGGAACTGAGATGGATAGCGTTTGTTCACTGCACTCTTTCTTCTCCTTTCTATCCTCTTCTCATTTTTATCTACTTTTGTTTCATGCATTTGTTTCCCTTCATGCATTTTTCCTCTGCAATATACATTTATCTTTTCTTCCCTCATGCCTTCTGTTTACTTTTGTCTTCTGCTCTTTAAATTCTCCAGTGTTTTTCTCATTACATCCTCTGATTCAATTTCTCTGCTCATCTTGTGCTCTGACCTGCTTTCACTTCGCACGTCTTCGTTTCTTCTCCCCTCCTTCCTTCCTTCCTTCCTTCCTTCCTTCCTTCCTTCCTTCCTTTCTCGTCGTGTGGTTCAGCCCAAGTGTATTATATAGACATACTGCGCACAGCGCATGATGGCTGATCACCATGTCCAGAACAGACTGTTTCTTCACAGCCTTCACATGACTGGCACTCAGTGCAGGACCACCCACAGCGCTGACCAAGTGGGAATATGCATCCTTCCTGTTAGCAGACACACATTGATCTCACCCCCCTGCTGACAGTCCACTTCAGCAAACTGGTATCCTTCTCTTCCTCCAGCCTGGCTGCACTCGCTAGGTCCGGTTCGGCCTCCTTTGATCATCTGTTCCCCTGCAGTAACGAAGCAGACACTGAAAAACACCTAAATTCTAAAACCTCACCGGGTTTTCTGCCCAAAAGCAGTGCAGCTGCTTTGTCTAACCCCTCCAGACGTCCAAACTTCTTCTTTCCATCGGCAATAAATCTTATGCCCTGAGGTACAACAATGTCATAGTCTAGTATTATTGCCTTAAGTCAAACCACATACAGTGACAAGATATGAAATTAGAAAGCACAAGTGATTGACAGTTTGTCATGGATGATTTTTAACCCTTTACTGCACAAATTTTGATGGTACATGATACAAATTATTCCACATCATTAATCATCAAATTATGCTATTGGTTACATCATGGGAAATATAGGATCCAGATGATGGACTCACCTTGAACTGTGGAAAACAGAGTATAGAAATAAGTTTTTTTTAGTTGTTGTTTGCTTGCTTCATGTATTTGAGGGATGTTACAGTCTCACTGATCTGATGTTCTCATCTGCTGTTATTTTTTTATCCCTCCAGGGGAACAGAAGCTTCAATGGACATTGAAGTCACATCAAGTGCATCGTGTTTTTTCCAGTCTGTTTCCCATGTGTTTTTCTTCATTTTGTTTCTGTCAATATATCAACTTTTCCACCCCTCCCTAGCAGAGAAACTCCTTTATGATATATGTTTTCCAAATGGAAATTGCACACAAAGACAAACAAATAGAAACATACAGTTTGGCACATTTAGCTGTCACAAATCATCATGGACATCACATCTGAGTCTCCCTACCAACACACATGTTGAAATTGGGTGATTTTGCAGAACCTCAGATTACATTCAGTGATGTTTATCGATGTCCAGTGTCAAACTGTTTTAAGACATTAGTATAATACTGCATGAAAAACTGGAGTATGGGTAAAGTATGGGTGTGTTGGGCTCATTCAAATACTTGGTAAAGACCAGAAAGAGCTTTTGATCATTGTGTTAAAAGTGAAAAAAATAATCAAACAACTGCAGAAACATCCTTAAGCCAAAATAATTAGAATAAAGTGGTTACTCTGAATACAATACAATGCATGCTGGGAAAGGCCCTAGCTCAGGGGTGTCTGACATTTTTTTCTCTGAGAGCTACTTTGACAAAATGAAAAAAGTGTCTGAGAGCTACTCATATTTAGTAAGATTTCACATAGCCGAGCTCCACCAAACCAGCTCAAAAGCACCTTTTATGTGAACAATAACAAATTGATACTCAATACACACATATATTGTTTTTTTTTGGCTCCTCCCCTAGCTCCTATGTGAAGATGGATGACTGAAAATAATAATTACCCATCGGCACTGTTACTACAGAGGTCTTCCTAGTTAATATCAAGGTAAAGCACCAGTAAATTGTTTTATCTTAAATTGTTTAATCATGACACTGTTTTACTTTTTTCTGTATTTTTTTTTTTTTTTTTTTAATAATTAGCTGATTTAAATTATCTGTGAACATCCATAAATGAGGAAACTGTTAGTTTTCCTGCTCCATCTATTTAACCATGAAACTAATTTCATGTCCCATTATGAGCTCATTATTTTCAAATCCTGCTGTTTTTTTTTTGTTTTTTTTTCTAATCATTTTTTTGGGGGGCTCACCAGTTAATACAGACTCAGACTAAACCATCAGAAACACAGCAGGAACAAACATAGCACATGATTTAGCGTTGTTGTTATTGGCCAGTCAATTTATGTCCCCTCTCTTTCAATTCCCACCAACATTCATGGTGATTTAATGACCAGTTAGATTACGTAGTTTAGCTTTGTGGTCGTTAATGGCTGATACAAGAATGATGGTGACAAAGCGACGTGTGTGTGTGTGTGTGTGTGTGCGTGTGCGTGTGTGTTTGCATGTTTGCATGTGTGTGTCAGGTATAGGACACAGTGTGGAAATAGGTTTTGCTTCTCGTTTTTTTTTTTTTAAATAGAAACAGCTTTGCCTCTAATTCCATGACATGGCAAGGCAGACTGTTTCCATAAAATGAAATGACCTGCCACCTGCTCACATTTTGGAAATGACAGGGACGGTTAAGAGGCCGGCCACGCTGGAGCCGAGTGTAAAGTTGAAGCAAATTGGTTGGGTATTAGAGTGCAAGTCCATGTAATGACTCACTGTACGGATTTTAAGATGGGCTGTAAAGCTCACAGGGAGCCGGCAAAGTGATGCTCCCTCACCTTCTGCTCCCAGGCTGAATGTCCTGGAAAGGTTTGCAGATTAGTGTGGTTGATGTTAATACTGATCTTAGAATCAAGTGCAAAAATATGATTGCATTGCTACACTATAGGTCAATTTAAAAAACGCTGGATGATACAAAAAATTGCCCCTTTGTCCCTTCTTGGTAAATGACCTTGTTTTTAGCTTTGCTTGCAGCCAGCCTGACTTTAGTCACAGCACTGTTGGTCTGCCAGCCGACTTCTTTGGTCTACACTAAAATGTCTACTAATGATGGATTGCCATGACATTTTCTTTTAAAGCTTCCCAGACAATGAAACCAACTGACTATGGTGAGCCACTTGCTCTTTTTATTGTGCCAATCATAAACTATAAATAAAAAAATCACCCATAGTTTCCCAAAGAGCAGTTTTGAAGCTCAGTTCATTGTCTTATTCCCAGCTAATCCAAAAAGGAGGAAAGAGGTGTCGTGTCGTTGGACCTGAGGTGGGCCAAATGACGCTTGGTTGCTGAAGCCAGTGCTGTGGAGAGTCTCTGTCTGTTTGTCTGTATGACTGAAATTGTTATTAACTTAGCCAACTGTGAGATCACCCAACAGTCACTAAAAGGAGCTCTGCCCTTCATTAAGCACAACTTAAAAGTTTAGTAAGGTCTGGATAAGTTACCAAACAATTCACCCTCCTTATAGTTTTCATGCATGGGGACAAGAGACCCAAAACCGTTTTTTGTACCAGGCTGTAAACATATTTATTTCCACTGATCACTTTAACATCGGGGTCAGTGGTGTTTGACTCCCTTTTGGAAACAGTCTCATTGGCCTAATTTTCAATGCTTGGAAGTTGCCGCTTGGTGTAATGATGTAGCTCACTTTGGTGGTTTTGAGTGAATGTATTAACAACTATTAGGTGGATCACAATACAAATTGGTACAAACATTTATGTTCCCATCAGGATTAATAATACTTTGATAAACATGTATTATTATTTTTTTAAATAATGCGGATTATCTCGTAACAATCAATTCTGAAATAAAGGTCTGGGATGTATTTGATGGCAACTGGATGGATCTGGGGGAAACTGGCAGGTGCAAAAATCAATGTGACTTTGGTAATGGTCAAACTGTCATGGCCAGATGACTGGGTTGAAGGATCTTGGAAATGGCGAGGCTTGTGCAATGCCCCCAGTAAGAAATGGCTAGTAATGACAGTAGTCTGATAAAGTAATGTGACAGGGTATTAGGGGGAACTGCACTGGCTCCAACTCACAACTTACAGATGGTGTCAAATACCACAGGACACCTTCAAATTCCTTGCTAAGTCCAACCTTAAGCAAATTGCATCTGTTTTGTTTGAACACAAAGGACCAACAGCATCTCTCGGGGTACCCCGGCTTCCTCCCACTGTCCAAAGACAGGCATATCAGCGGTTATAAATAATTGATGGATGGATAGGCCAATGGGTGGTCTTAATGTTTGAGTGACTAATGCAGGGACCTCTGAAGGTTATAAATGGCACCAAGACATTAGACTGGTCCACATACACATACTTAAAACCTGCTTAGGATTAGTATGTTGTAAGGATTTGGGACTTTCAACTTTAAACTCCATATTTCCAGGTGATTATGTCATAATGTGTAATCTTTAAGTTAAGATAATGCTTTCAGTTTGAGTTACTTCATTAACCATCGAGACACACAGAAGACATAACCGTTTCCACAGGTTGAGCAAATCTCCTTATGAATAGCAAACTGGCCTTTATGCATCAGATCGATGGACATTTGTGAGATTCAGTGCATCAATTGAATGTGAAAGTGTAAAGTCCTGAGTGGTCGAGTCTTACATCACTTTTGCATTAAAGTGACAGTGATGCCGACACTACCAGACATGAGGACATCACATCAGGAGCCAAGTTCGCGCCAGTCTGTAGATCAGACCGTCAAACGGGGCTCTCTTGCTTCATGCTGACTAATCTCGCCTGCATGGTGTTATTGTCTTGCTAAGCTCTTGGAACTGTGATGCGTCATCTGTATGTGACAGTCACAGCTCAACCAGACTCACTGCGTAAATAGATTTGATTCACATTTGATGAACAACGATCATCTCTATTTACGTTTTAAGTGAGATTTGCTCGTGTGCTGTTACAGACTCATAACCTGATTGTGTGTTGTGATTTCCACAACAGATGTGAAGTTAACTGCTGTGGTCTGATACTGAGAGAAAGCTAATTCAGTGTTGCATGAGAAAACACGAGCCTGGATGTCTTCCCCCAGACGATACGTCGGGTGACTGATGTGGTTATCCTGATTGTTCCAGGACTATCGTAACTTGAGCTCCGGCGGCTGCTGATGCTGAACGCGTATCTGTGAGCTGTGGGACTGTAGAGCATTTGAACTTCAATGTGTATGGGGATCTCGTCCTGCTGTAGCTGACGCTCCCTCTCTGCATGTCAAGTCGGTGCTGAACCTTTTACTGAAAATCGCACACGGGGAGACGGCAAATAGAAACTGAAAACAACACAAAGAATAAACTAGTTTGTGCTGCGATGCTCTCGTTATGACAGCCTGCTCTGTCTCACTGTGCTCTTAAATTATTGTGAGAATGATATATATATATTCTCTATTGGAGCTTTTTAGTTGTTCTCGAATTTCATTCTGTTGGTTATGGGCGTGACTGATGGTCAATAAATCGAGACAGGTGAATAATATACTGTATTTTAGGAGAGATGTGATTCAGAAAGATACTGAGTGTTCTGGCTATCAGACAGCTTCATGACATGTGAGATCTCTCTTAGTTTGTTCTCACCCTAACAGAGGTCTGTTCAGAGCTCCTATCCATCAATCATTCTCCATCAATCGTTATGTCTTCCTGTCTCATGCTCTTTTTTTCAATAATTTCATCAACCTGGAGACCCATCCATATCAGCTCTATTCATCAGTCACCTTAACCTTCCCTCAATCTGATTCTATCAAAGTCCGTCCACAGTAGCTTCTCTGCCTCGTGTCAGTAAAGCCTATACGATGACTGGAGAAGCAGGTAGACAGACAGGTAAAGAGTTCAATTGATCTATCATTCACTCTGTTCACGTCCAGAATCTCTGACTTTTCACTGCTAAAGTAAAGCGCTTATGGCAACCAACCAGCCGGGGTGTCCAAAAAGTCTGAAATCAAAGTCATGTCACTCAGGTCGTCACGGTGTCATGATGTAGCTGCCTGGTGGACAGAATTTGAGGGATGGAAGAACTGAGCTCACATAGACTTCAAATGGAATGCTGTATTTTACACAAGATATTTTTTTTTAGGGAAAGTCCAGAACCTGCACCATCAGCAGCAGGAAATTCATGATTATAGCTCAGCTGTGCATCTGCAGAGGAGGTCATGCAAAATAAGAAGCTAAATGGCCAACATTTCTACCAACTCTCTCTGTATTAGAATTATAAAACCACTGGTTCTAAACATTTTACACTTTGTTAATGGAAATATCAACGTAGATCACACCAACACTACATTTTGTCAATGAAAAAGTTGTGAATATTTATTTATTTAATTTTTTTGCTGGCTCAATGGATGTTAATGTTTGTCCAACATTGAAATATAATAAAACCTTTCAATGGATTGCCATAAAATGTTACACATATATTAATGGTCCTGAGATGACAAATCTTATGAAATTAAAGGATTCCCTGACCTTTCTTGTAGTTGCCACCAGCAGATTAGTATTTCCATCTACCACATAGACTGGCACTTCATTTTGTACAGACGTCCATTAGGTTGACATTTGTGTTTTTAAAGGTGGTACAGACAGTCATGAATGACTTGTGATGACTTTAGTGAACCTCGTCTTTTTAACTCCAGCCATCATCAGTCTAATTATTGAGAATTTGTCCAGTTCTGTGGTTTATGATCAAATAGCAGGAGAGCTTTATGTTAATTTCAGTGCTGTGATGTGATTCTGGGTATGTTAGTATTCTGACCTTAGTCCTACTGCACCTGAGTAGCAACAGTCTGACAGAGCATGGCTGTTGACTCTTCAGGCAATGTTTGAGTGATCTAACTGCGCAGTAAAAGCGCACGAAGCAAGTGTATTCAGGACACATTCAAATGCAAGTTTAATGGTGGATAATCTGAGCGCAGCGTAAGGTCAATGGCCTCTTAGTTACTTTTAGGTGTGTTTTGGGCGTAAAATTAAATAAACCTATCAGAGTATCATTTCCCATTCCCTTTAAAACCCCGGTGGGCTTGCAACTTCGCAGACTGCTTTTATATCAGTGGATTTTCCGAGTTCTAGGACAGACTGCTTCTCTGCAGAGATGGACCTGCTCATGCACAGATTGATGTACACAACGATAATCTTTCACATTGTTTTCTTTTTAATCTTTTGCATGTTTGTGCTTTGCTGCAAGTCCATGTATATGCAACACATCGTGCTTTGCTGCAAGGCCATGTGTATGTAACACATTGTGCTTTCATAAACATAATACTGTCTATAGGCCCGTAAAATAACAATAAAATAGTGCATCATTAATGTAAGACCAGGTTTTTATTGGTCAGTCAACTGCCTCAAGATAGCAATGCATCAACAATGGCCTTGACCACCTCATTTCAGGACCCACATGCCCATGGGTGCTCAGGTGGGTGCAAGTACATTTTCTATTTTTTTAAAAAAAGGGACGGAGAAGCCTGGAAGAGAGACTCGGGGGGGGGGGGGGGGGGGGGTTCATAAAAAGAACATATAAAGAATGTTGACAGGCACAATTGTCTTCCCTTTTCTCCCTCCAATCTGTTTCTTACAAAAAGCAAAGAGCCCAAGTTGCCTTACTGTTTTCTACTGCAAATACAGAGAGAAGACAAATGAGAAAAAAACCATTGAGTCACTCTTATAATTGCACAGACAAACTCTCAACTGTCACGACATTTCACAACACCTCGTTCCCGTTGTTATGTTTGTTTTTAAGGAGGAGGCCCTTTTTAATAAATGAACGCTTCTGTGAGAGATTAGACTGCACAGTGTGTCAAGAGAGAGCTGGTGAAAATAGACGCAATCAATTGCAGTTACAGTGGTTGAACTGATGGATTTTGTCGAGCTCAGTGAGTCTAAAATGACTGCAGCAGTAAGTCCCATGTTAGTGAAGCCAGACCACAGCAGACACTCACCACAGTGATTCTCTCTGCTGTAGAGTGTGTGTGGGTGAGAGAAGGGATGGCAATACAAATACTGGAGTGACATGATTTGGAAAAGCATAGACCCTTCCCTTTGTTTTGTTTCTGTAATGCATCCATCAACTGTATTGCACTCATTACACCTCTTGTTCCATAACATCTCCTGTGCTCTTCTGTGTGAGAGAAAAGGGAAACTAACTAGTGTCCCTGCATCACATTTGTGCTCTTACTGAATCTGTACTTGTGTATTTCTGTGTGCAACATCATACTTTTACTCAAATACATTTATTTTAAAGCTTTACTTACTACTTATATTTACATAAATGTTTTCACACATAAAAAACAAAACAAAAAACATATGAGAAGCTCATAATTAGTGGCCCCCAAGATTATCAATATTGTTAACAGATCAATCAAAGCAACATTTTCCATCAAGAATAGTTTAATTGCTTTATTTCAATATCTGTTTGTTGGCAAAAGAGGTCGAATTGTCCATTAATTCACCCAAAAAAAGCAATGGTAAAGAAACTGCATGGAGGCCTCCAAAGCAAAAAACTAAAAAGCTAAACACAGGGAAAAAAAAGCGGAGGTCCTTGTTGCTACGCTAATCGCATAGATGGGAGCTTTCCATGTAAACACCATAAAAACATAACAGTCAGTAATAGTGTAGAATCTCCAGCCAATTTACAACTAATTAAATGGAAACAAAAGCACTTATTTAGGAAAAGATTACGTCAGGAAAAGCTTGGTTAATTTTTATGTAGATTTAGCTACTGATGCTTTTGTACTTGTATCTTCACATTTTTGTACTTTCATTCTGACACTAATTGTTATAATGTTTATTTTGAGATCTTTATAAGTTTTTGTTCTGTATATTGGGTTGATGTTTAGATTATTTGAATGTGTCCCCCCTGGTGGTTGCATGTGTTATTGCAGTCAGTTTCGATAGTAGAAGTCTCCTTTTCATTCATTGGCCAATAGGGTCACATGATGTGACCAGAGTAATGATTCCAGCACAGAGCAGAAGTGAGGGATCACATGGGCAGCTGATCCTCTGCCTTTCTTACGTTGAGTGCCTTGAAAAGCAATGCTTGTGAGTACCAAAATATCATGTGTGCTGAATTGTACTGTTTATTGAATGTTTACACAGACATTTTAACATAAAGAGGGACATTGTTATGGAGCTAGTATTTTTAGCATCTAAATTAGGGTGTGTCATTGTGATGACTCAGCAAAATGTTAATTATTAAGCCATGCCTTGTTTGTTGAAAAGGAAGGTGATTTAGCACAGTGTTTCATTCTGTGTTGTACAACAGAGAAAGATATGTAAGTTTATTTTGACATACTTTATTGATTGAGTGATTTATTTAGTCTTTATTTCAGTTTTACAAAAATATTTTTGTACATGAGAAGAGGGAAAAAAAACAGTAAAAGTTTATTCAACTTTACTTCTTTGTCTGACTCTATACAACAGTATGTTCGCTATCTGTCGAAGTGTGGTCTGACACCTACTCCGAGGACAGAATAGTTTTCTTTTGATGAGTGAGTGCATTATTTCTAATTGAAATTAAATAGCTTCCTGCGTTGTCCTCATATAAAAAGGTACCTTGACTGTTATCCTACTTTAAGTCCAGAAAAAGGAAGAAGCAAACTGCTGTTATATACTCAATATCAGGGACAGTCTCTGAACTGCATTGTGATTATACTCATTTAGAAGTTCACAGTTGGTTCCTGATCATAAAACACATCCAGCAAGTGAAGGACACGGGGTCAACAGAGACTCGGCCTTTGTCTACCAGCTGCTTTCAGTCCGTTAGTGATTCACACATCAGAGACGAGCCTTCCAGCTGATCATACGCAGCATCTCCTTCTTCAAATCACTGTCACAAAGACATTGGCACAAAAACACTCGCAAACAGAGAGCTGAGAGAGGACGAGCGGCACGGCAGGTTTATTAAAAGACATAATGGGTTAGGTGTATGCTGAGCAGATATGACCAGCTTGTCATCAGTTAAAGTTCAAAGCAGTTAATCATTTCTCCCTCCTGCTCCTCAGTCCTGCCTGCTATCTTTTATTCTGAAGGTTACTGAGAGTAGACCACAGAGGAGAGACACTCGGTGGCACCAATTTCACTGTAATATCGTAGATAAATATGAATCAGATGGCTCATTATCTGTTTGCCTTCATTTGGTATTATAGCACCCACAGGCAGGCATACATTGCCCCCAAAGCAGTCTTAATTAAATTAGCTTTTTAAATTAAAGTTCACTTCTCTGGTATCATTGTCAGTGAATTTGAAAATCCCACAGTTTTAATTTCAGTTCCACAGAAACCTCTGAATCTGCATGAAAATACAAGCATGTTGTTGTCTCATGTTTAGAAGTAACAGCTGCATCCCCACCATAGACTATGTATAAAATGAATATCTGTAAAGTGACGCTAATGTGGAATTGTTTTTAAGTGCAATAGCAGGGATGGCCACTAAAACTGGTTCTGACAGACTCCCATTAAAAATAACATCAACTTCTTCCATGAAATAAAAAAATCATTAAATGTTTAACACTCATCATTATGATGCTATTAGTTTGATCTCCATGAAAGTTTGGGCTGTGTCTGCCACAACCCATCATGTATGTAAAGTTATATTTTCTTGTCTTTTTAGTTTTCAAGTTCATTTTCTGTTTTGTTTTAGTTACTCATCTTGTGACTTGGTTTCAGGTTTCTTCCTTTTCTGCCCATGTGTCGTCTTGCTGTTGTGATTGTCTTCCTTGCCCTGATTGTTTCCACCTGTGTTCAATTATCTCTCCACCACCATGTATATGGTCCTCTTACCTCCTTTGCCAGATCATTGTTGTCCATGTTTCTAGTCTTTGTGTGGACTAACCTGGGTTTGTTTCTCCTGGACTGAGTATTGCCTGCCCTGTCTGATACCATCACCTGTATTATTGATTCCCTGGTTGCCTGGATTTTGGGTCTGTCTCTGTTTTTGTATTTGGATCATCCTCTGGTTCTTTTGCCTGTTTTTTGACCATCTGCCTGGTAAAGATTGAAATCTAATTTGTTAGTCTGGTTTGATTGACATGCCTGGGGTGCAGTGAAGTTTCCGGGATAGGTGGGCGTGCACGGTGTCCTCGGGTTCTCAACCCCTCGCTGATTGGCAAATAAGGTCACTTCTGTCTCCCTAAAAGCCAACATGGGGATAGCCAGACTTGAGGCTTCAAAATGGCACTTCACAAAGTAATGGGTGTTATCATGGTGGGTTGGCACTTGGTCCCCACAGATGTTGCTTCAAAGAACCGTCCTCCACAAAGCCTGTAGAGGGAGGAGGTCAGGGTGGATGGATGATTTACAGTGGTTTCTGTTTTGTTACAGGACTGTTCTTTATTCAGGTGTTCCAGGCCGGCTGAAGACTTTGAGGCAGCAAAATGTTAAATCATCAAAAGATTTGATCGTGATGGACCTGCTCTCATTCAGACATGTGGCTGAAATTATGGCTTTGAAAGAGTTATAATCTTCAGGCTCAAAGCAATCAGTGGAGTTTAATTCGGTCTCATAAACTCTTCGTGTGGTAACTATATCACAACCAGTGACTTGGTCACATGTGCTTTTTAATGTGAAATATTGTGTTTGGATAAGTGGGATTTTAGTTACATTTATCTGAATTCATTACTCCTTTGTCATCAACATTGAAGTGGTAAAACGGCATACAGTCACAGCTGAGGATGGAAATCATTAAACTAGCTCCATTTATATTTTCAGCTTGATCAGCCAGTCACCATCTTAACTTCCAGCTCAGAGGAGAATACCAAGCTGCTAAACTCCATCAATTTAATATTTATGATCTTTCCCCGTGATGTATATGCATGGTCGTCATGTTTTGCTCCGACAGCTAAGTTGGCCAAGCGTGGCACACGATCACCTTTAGGCCCTTCCCTCCTGTCATGAATATTTACAGGAATCTGAGTCCATAAGGGAAACAGGATGGACAGCATCGAGGGTCAAACACAGACCAGAAAGAGATCCACAGCACCGGAGCTGTTTATTCAGACTCGGCCTAGTTAAAGAGTACACCCGAGCTTTTGCTTTGGCTCACACACACAGGTTTCTTCAAAACCTTGTCATCTGTCTTGATCCTACAAATGTGGTGAAAAATTCAGGCTTGGACTTTTCACCTTGTCATGTCCTTTTCCTGTAAAACGTATTGCCTTTAAACTGGCAGTCGTCATTACTTTTATGTTACCAAATGATTAAAAGGCTATTTGTAACTTCAAAGGTGTAACTTCTTGTGACTCTTGCTTTGCTTTTCTGGCAGACAAACAGTGAAGAGGCTGTGATCACCCCTCGGCACATACTGAAGACTTACCCGTGGATTACACAGCACAGTGGGGTTTTTTTCCGTCCTCTGCATCGCTTCATCGCTTCACATGTGCTTTTTAACGCACACAGTTTCAAAATGGAAGCGTTTTGTCCGCTCCACTTTGTTGACTTCCAGATTTTAACTTTTTCCCTTTGTGTGCTTCTCGCATCTGATGGTAGATCTTGTGTTTAATATTCTTATTTTCTTTGTTGTGCGATAGCATTTCTTGTCCGTCTTAAAAGGCTGGAGGAGTAGTTGTCGATATAGTAATGTGATACGATCAGAGGTCAGCACAGGGTTTATTGTGGAAACTGACCTGACTCTGTCATTCCTGCGTCTGAATTCCTGCCCAGCTGATCTGTTTTGACGTCTGTCAAAAATAGATGAGATGCATATTTTCAGCCCCCAGCTTCTATTTAGCAGCACAACATTTTAATAGGAGTTAATACTGGATGTTAATGAGGGAGCCAAAGATTTAATTTAAAATAAATGTCAGTTACTTTATATCTTGGTGAATGTGCCTAAGCTGAAATACAATTGACAAAATAAAAGCCCTGCTCATTTTCCCCCAAAATCTAGCAATGCAACTTTAACTATCATGTATTGTTACATGATGTTATCATGTTACCTAAAAGGTTTCATTATTAAAGTTTCATTATTAAAGTCAGTTGTTTTTTTTGACACTAACAAAGAACCCATGTGTTTAAATGCAGCACCTTCAAAATGTGAATGTGCATTGAAAAATATACATTTTATATTCACTTGTCACATATCTAAAGACACCCATCCAACATGGATGCTAATAAGAAAGCAATACAACAGGTGGTACAATGTGTTAAACACATGACATCAGATATAAAGGGAGCCATATTAAATGCCTTGCATGTAGTTTCATCTTCACCTGTCTGTCAGCAAACAGTCACAGAAATGTTTTCTTCAAACTTTATTAACAAGTTTTTGCCACTTATGGTTTTGGTAATGTTTTTTTGGTCTTAGTACTCTTACCAAGCACCATACTAATACTGGGTCAGGCCTCCACTTGCGCCCACAAAAGTCTCAGTTCTTGGTGTCATGGATCCACAAGATGATGGAAACATTCCTTTGAGATGCTGCTCTATGTTGACATGATTGCATCACATTATTTTTCACTGCAGATTGGTCAGTTGCACATTTGTGCTGCCAATCTCCCACTCCACCACATCCCACGGGTGTACGACTACATTCAGATGTGGTGACTGGGGAAGCAAACGAGGTCCATTAAAATCACGTTTATGTTGTAGTTTTGAGATGACTTTAGGTGGTGATATGGTGTGTTGTTGTGCTGGAAGTAGCCATTAGAAGATAATAAACTGGCCGTCAAGGGATGCACATGGTCAGCAACATTACTCGGATAAGCTGTAGCATTCAAACCATGATTGAACGATATTAATGGACCAAATTGTGCAAATGCAAGTTGGGCCCATTAAAACCCATCAGGCCATGGTTTTTCCAGTCTTCACCAGCCCAGGTTTGCGGAGTCTTCTTTCTCTTCAGCTTCAGGAATCCTCAAACCAGCCCGTCTGACACCAACAATTGTGCAACATTCAAAGTCACTGAGGTCGAACTTTCATTCCCCATTCTGATGTTTGATTGGGAACATTAACTGAAGCTCCTGTCGGGATGATGCATGATTGGCAGATTGGACAGGTGCACGAAAAGGAGATGTAGAGGTGTTCAAATGAAAGTGTTCAGTGAGAGGATAACCGTGCAACATAATCATGCTGAACATATTACAAGTAAACAATTGTCTAACTGAACATCCAGTGACGTGGAGCTACATAAGTGCTCATTTAAAGTCATTTTTCTGACCGTCTAACAAATGGAAGCACAATATTGATTTAATTTTAGCTTCATGTTGCTCTTCACTAACACCTTAGGAAAAATATCTATTTTAGTTGCCAAATGCTGTTATTTTCACCAACAGGTTGCTCTTTTTCATCTATTTATACAGTATGATGCTCGATATCATATCCAGAGAACATCATTAGTCTGTGAACCACACAGGATTTAAATTGAATGGATGGAGACGCCCTAAAAAAAGAGCCTGATTTGTTCTTTCTTTCAGTCACAATCTTTTTCTGTTTTAGCTTCAGACCCCATGCAGCTTTATTCTGAGAAGCTCGGAGAGAAATGAGATGGAGACGATCATTTACATCCGCCAAGCAGTCAGATTTAGGACAGAGAAGAAAGGTGGCGCAAAAGTGGAGGAGATGTACTGTTTGTATGAATATTTCCAGCTCTGGACACTTCTACATGGAAATCTGGAATGAATCAGGGCAGCTTGATATGCTAGAAGCCAAGAAGAATAATGTATGACTCGGCTGAGCAGAATATCCCCCCAGCATGACTGTGCATGGCTCTCACCTTCTCTGTCTGATGTTTATTTAAACACGGTTCTCTGGCATATCGAGCCGAGCGGCATCTTAAGGTCCAGCTCAGTCACTTTCTCTCCGACTCACTTTGTCTCTCTCTGTCACTTACTTCTACATAATTCAGAGCACTTGGCTGGTTGAGCAGGAAAGAGCATGTGATTGAAAGGGTCACTGCTCGAATCTGCAGCGTCGAAAAGGAAATCTGTGTTTCCCATGTGATTGGTGTCAGAGGCTAACAGTTATTGGCAAGCACTGCTTTCCACCTGGGATGTTACCGGTGATGATAGAGGAATATTAATATGATGTTATGTTGTCCAAATTGAAAAAGAAGTCCACACGTAGAGACGGATGCACTGGTTTTATCCACATCCTGCTGGTCCACAGGTTGTTTTTTTTTCTAAATCTCTAAATCCTGTTGCCTTTATGAATGCACATTTTAACCGACAAAACAAAAGTGTTAAGCATTTAGTAAGAGCAGAGGTTAATAATAACATGTTCCGTCCTCCGTCCTGCTCACCTGCTAGGTTGTTTTATGTGTGTTCAGGAGGGACAATCAGGGATGTGATTCAGCTGAGGCTAATTAAGCCCCTTCCAGGCACCTTTCCCTGAACCACTCCCCCAATCAGCCCCCCCTGCAGCTGAGCCAAACCACGCCCGCCACCACAATAGTCTTAAAATGTTTGAAGTAGTAGAGTAGGATAACACTTCCTATATTTTAAGTATTAGGGCATATTGTTCCGATAATTTTATGAACATGGTTTTTGATTGTGAAAAAACAATAACACAAACAACTTGCTGCTGAGAACATTACTCGAACATTGCATCATTTCTTGCTGGGTAACATGAACTCGAGTAACTTCTTTTTATTAGTACATTTTATTTGTTGGAGTTGTTTTAATGCCACTTTTCACTTTTTTTTGGAGTATATGTTCTGGGAAAAATCAACAGTTTTATTTGCTTTCAACTCCACTCATAACGCTTCTTTAACTCAGCAACTATTTTATGTAGTATACAGCCCAAATTTGATAAAGATTCTGGAGGTATGGTGAAATTGAGTCACTATATCTGAATTACACTGAGCAGACAGACAAAAGATGTTTAAGCTTGTTGCTTAAAAAAAACATGTTCAAAGAGAAAAACAAAAAGCACGTCACACAATTTGGTGTTATATCACTTTATTACTTTGTCAGGTTTGTGATTACATTCATTTTGTACAGTGTGTCAGTATGTTTGTGAAAATGAGCTCAATAAGTGAATATTGATAAAAAAAAAAAAGACCATAAAGAAATTTGTGTTCAACAGCAGTTTCCCTTCTGACTTTTCTTGTTGTGGAAATAAATGACTTACATTTGCTACTTGACAATCAATTATTTGAATTCCAGCGTTGCTGTTTGAAGATGTGTGTTTAAGAGTGTAACGTGGAAATGAATGTGATACAAACCATCAATCGCAGCCAGCAGCCTGTCAGATGAGTACCTTACTGACAAGACGGAGAGCTCCAAGCTTCAGGCCAGCAAACACTTGACAGACAAGACTGCAGCCTGTCAGTCAGCAAACTCCATAAAATACAGAGAGCACAGTCTGCTAGATGAAACAGGCATTTCTGACTTACATACAAATAAAAAATGAATAAATAACAATACAACGACTAATACTGCTCTTCCTACTGCTGTTGCTAAAACCACAGTGACTATATGACCACATGTGATGTGTGTCATGTTCTAAAAGGACCCACTGGCGACACCATCAGCTGGCTTGATTCGGGTTTAGTTCCAGTTCACTCTGCTGCTTCACACAAAACGGGACAAAATATTACAGTTGCCAGTTCTTTGTTTGGTGGTGATTGTTTTAAGTCACATTTGTCTGAGTTAAGTGAAATAATTAATTGTCAATTCAAGCCTGGAAAGCATTAGACTTTCCAGCAAGACAACAATCCCAAGCATACGTCCATAATCAACGGTCACCTCAGTCCCCGATTTTAAATCCCATCGGAAATCTTTGACTTGAAGACAACAGTGGCAACATGGAAGATTTCCAATGAACGTTTCAAAAGAGAGGCATCAGAAAGTTGTGAGAAACTCCCAGGAGCATTCATTGTGGTCAAAAGGTCATAGAATGTTTAACAAAGGATTCACCTGCCTTTTTGGAGAAAAAGTGGATTTGCTTTAACAAACTTTCTTTGACTCTTTCCCAAGGCTTTATTTGATTCGTTTTCAATTAATTTCATTCACATTACTGGCATGTCTTGCAGTTTCAAGGGTTGCCCTAATCTAAATTGTTCTCCATCATCACAGACAGAACGCAGCAAAAATTACATTTAAATTAACATTGATTTTAACGTCCTCTTTCTCTTCATGCGTGTAGACACACAACCCTATCTTGTGCCGAATCTCAAATGTTTTCCCTGGTATGTTTTCAAGCTAAATATTATATGTAGTATTGATATTTGACCATGTTGTTAATGATGGCCTTTAATTTGAAATCAAAAAGTGAAAGTAATCTATGTTCTGTAACACTGATGTCAAACATTTGCATAAGTATGAATTGGGTTTTGATTATTGAAAATGGAATGGTCACATTAGTACTTAATACCAGCATATACGATATCTGTATCCATGTTAAGCTTTCAAAAAGCCCAAGCTACAATGTTAGCTGCACTCTGGAGGTACCTGGATGAGCCCTGTGGGTCTATTACCGCTGCATTCATTAACTGTGTTATTAAAGGAGGTAAAAGGGAATCTGAGATGGTGAGGAATAGAGGAAATGGAAGAAAAAAAAGCACTCCTCTTCCAAAGAGAGGAAGAGGAGTGCATTAGGAACAGGGAAACAGGGAAGTGTGAAGGGCACCATTGGGCTGCTTCAGGTAAATGTGAATATTGATTTAATTAACATTAAACTATGTTGACTCCTGCGCTCACACGCGTACACACTCCCTGTAGCCCCCTGACACCCTCTTCTCTCTGATACATTTTTCAGCAGAGTCTTGTTTTGGGAAGGTGGTTATTTTGCTCAGAGGAGAAATTACAATGGATTCCCAAATCCATTTTCTCCTATCAATTATTCAGATGTGACCGAGCCTCATTATGCATGGAATATTTTCAGCTCAGTGAATTGAGTGGAGGCTGTGTAAGTATGTGTATGTTTGTGTGTGTGTGTTTACATCCTCCCTGCACAGTTTTAATACCGTGTGGTCGGTGTGTGTATGTGCACATGTAGGTTTTTGTCTAAGTGTATGTCTTTCAGCAACTGTGCACCTGTGTTCACCTGCTGCGAAGAGTGTTGGTACTCGCATGTATTCACAGAGGAACAGCTGCTGGCGTTGAGTTTGTGTATGTATTTGTGCTTAGTTGCCTGTTGCAAAACCTCCTTGCTAAACGTGTTGTGTTTAATAGAGTGGCATTGATTGATAACAGCGGCAGGAGGAATAATCTGCCATTTCAGGCTGATTACACATTTTTCCACCGTCAGTTTAAATCATTAACATAACATTTTATGGCTTCCAGACTGAACGACAACAACAACAACACTAACTTTTTAATGTCAGAGTGGTGATTGAGTGAAAATATGAGGAAAGTCCCAAGTTTCCTTTGTGAAGCTTTAGTTGCAGTAGAAGCGAAGAAACGTTTTTGTTTCAGTGCAGCATATAGAGTGACCCAAGGTTACCCAGATGGCTAAATTAGCCTGGAGTTCTTCTGGCCACAACCTACATCACTGTTTTTAAATATACATTGTAATTGTATTTCATTATATGAAATGACTGGTACTGGAAGAACAACAGTTTTAGCAGCTCAGCAGCAGTTTTAATATCGACCAAAAAAAATAAAATGTAGCTTTTAAGTTTTGAATAATTTAATAGAAGTTGTACTTTATTCTTTTATCGTGTCCACATGTTTCTTTTCTGCCAAATGTTTTCTGCAATATTGAAAAAGTTAAAACTTTTATCATTGATCTTTCCTTGCTGCCAGGAGGAATACTTCATGCAGGTTTCCTAATATTTTCCAGCACTATTTCCACTTAAAGCAGACTTCCCATATTAATTCAACCAGGTCTGTGATTTCCATGTAATAGGCCTCAGCCTTGGAGATATGAAAGAAAAAAGTATACATATTCTTTGGCAAAAAACTTGCCTGAAGACACCCACAGTCCAAACCCTTCAATGACTTTTGAACAGTTTCCAAAAGTAGGTGTTAGATTCCTCAACATTTCCTCAACCCTCGGAAATGTGGATTTAAATAAAACAAAAAAAAAGGTTTTGAGGTCAGGTGTTCAAAGCAAGACTTTAATAAAAAATGGATGAGAATGCCTGAAGCCTGAAATGAAGGATGTACATACTCACTCAAGCAAGGTGCTGTCCATTAATATGATGATATGCTGGAAATAAGAATCCTTTAGTACTTAGCAACAGTAATGGAGGTTATTTAAGCTAATAGAAGTGAGAAGCATGGGTTGCATTGGTGAATCAGAGGTTTGCAGTCTCACATTTAGGTTTGAATTATCTCGTCTTTTTCTTGTTTTCATATTTGTTTGTTGAACGAGTGTAAACTGTCCATATGTATGAGTACAGATGTTCTTGCCGTGTACCCACATTTCACCTAGTCTGTTCTGTAAATGTGAAAAATTCAAGAAAAGCTCCATTTTAGGTTTTTACTATTTTTCAAAACTGAATTTTTAAACACTTAACAGACATTTCTCTGAGTATATCAAACGTTTGCCATGAGGGAGAGTCAGTGTTGCCTCTGCAGAATAACAAAAAGCCTGAAACTGCCTAATAAAGATGGAACAGGTCACACGTACACTTCCCAGATCTGATAGGTTTGCATTGTGTGTCTGTCTCCATGCTCCAATTAATTCTGTGATGGTAATCAGGCTGCAGAAGCTAGGGTTGTCATGGTAGCACTCCTGGGATCTGACAAGAGTCTCTGGGATGGATTGACAGCATAGCCTTTAGTCTGACTGACAATATCAATATTGTCTAGAATATTTATTATAGACGTACTGAAACTTTGATGAATGTGGCTATTGCCAGAGTAAGTGTTGGGGTCATACTAATTATAATTATGGTATGTTAATGAGCAACTGGAGAGTTGGAAATATCCAATCTCCGAGTGGGGGACCACCTGGAAGTCTGCCGAACTGTGAATATCGCCACTAGGAGAGCTGGAGGTTTTTGAGAGCTCTGTGAAATCGGTTTAATGTCACTTGACATGACGGGAAGAAATGCACTTTCTTCCAAAACAAGGTGAAATGGCTTCACTTGTTTTGACTAGCCAACCTTATTTACTAGCGGTGTTCAATTTCAATATTATCAATAGTACGTCAAAACATGTAGAAATGAAGTGTACAAATAACACTGACTTCTGAGCTCCATTTCATCCCTGTGTCCCTGTGGCTCATGTGGATAATCGTTGGGTTTTTGTCACTTTTCTGAATTCTGCCAGCAGAAATAGAGCAGATTTTTAGGGATGGTCATGTTGTCTGTTTGTGAAAGCTCGCAAGAAGGACGAGAGTCGTTTCCAAATGGGAGCTTTCCCATTTCCCTGCGGCCCAATTCCCAACAAATGATTCGTCATATGTTGTGTAACCCAACCCTCCACCCTGACTTCCTCCCAATACTAAGACTATTGCTGTGTTCCAAATGACACACTTCCCTTAGTACACTAACAAATACTGCTCTTACATGTTCGTACTCTTACTTGTGTAGTGCAGGAACTTAACAGGGTGTTGTTTCAAACCGCTCACTGACACTCTGCACTGACCAGAAACACTGGATCAGGAACAGCTGCAGCTTCTTAAGACACCTTAGTTTGAAAATTCTTTACGTCAGTGGCCCCGCCCCTTCCTCTAAGTAACCAAGATGGCGACCGTTTAGGTTGAAAAGTGTCCAGCGTTTCACACTTATTTTTTTGGACCGTTTTCAGTGCATCATCCTGGTACTTGTACTACATGTTTCTGTACTTGACAGTGTGAACACACTTATGCATGAAAAATACTGTGTATTTGTACGCAAGTACGTCATTTGGAACACAGTATATGTCACTCAACAACTAAATCACCTGACTTTTTGAGTTGGAAAGATAACTAACTGTGTTGAACCTCACATTTAAGGAAAAACAGTGAGGTTTTAGTCAAGGACCAGCTTTTTAACTTCTCATAGATACTCAAAGGGTCATAGTGATTTATGAACTGGGTCTACGAATATTTTATAGACATTAAAAAAACTTCAGTAGCCCCCTAGGTATTCTGTTTGCACTACTATGAGACCATGAAGTACTAAAGACATATTTTAATTACCTGTGTGCATTTGACGTGAGTACTGTGCCTGCATTCTCTAAGGTCTTCATTTACCCGTCTTTATTTACACCCTTAACCCCTGTTAAAAGCTATAGGTAGTAGGAAAGGAAGCTTAGCAACTGTACTGAGGGTGTTGAGTCACTGCTCCCTTCTTCTTCTAGAAGCCAGAGGAAGTGATTCAGCATCTTAGACTCAGCGCCCTCTAGACTTATTTTATCGGACAACATATCATGTTACCTGGTGCAATTTCCTTTTGAAAATTGACTTGTTGGACCTCTTATAAGGACAGACAGGCCAAGAAAATTTCAAGTAGGTTTGATAAGAATCAGGATGTCTGAGACAAGGTCAGGAGCTCATGATCACAATTAAATGAAGACCTGTTCACAGGAGGATGCTGATAAAACTCCATGGTGACCATGGCTATGTGCTGATCTGAAAATATCCCCTGGCAGCATTTAAGCGCTCGGGTCACTCCCATCTCGGAGACTTGATAGCAGACCCGTAGCTCCCTACAACAACCAACTCATTTGGCCATGAGATTCTCCCCATAAGGATCGGATGGAAATATTACCGATACCTGGATTATTATTTTTTTAATCAGTGTAGACTCACACTTTTGTATTGCACACGTCATTCATATTTAGGTGTTCAGAATGAATGGACTGGTTTGATCTTAATTTAACAATAGCAACAACCTTGTTTTGTTCCAACAAATAAATAGTATATTATGCAAACAGATATTTTGGGACAACTAATATAATAGGTCGTCAGTCAGCCTTTAACAAATTATCATTTTATGACTTTACAGGTGTGTTCATAAAAACATTTGCTTAACATTTGATAATTAGGCATTACAAATCATAATATATTTGCACTTGTGTATTAAAACTATGTAAACATAATTTGGTTTAAAAAAAAAAAACGAATTTATATCACTATCTGACCATGCACACATTTTTTAGATAATCAGGTGTTAGGTTAGGTAGTTACTTTATTAATCCCCAAGGGGACATTTTTTATTTCAATGAGATGTCTTTTCTTTAGGTTTTCAGACTCTACATAAATAAAATACAATGAACATTGATTCATTTATTTTTTTTCTGAAAATACTTTCTTCCAGTGTGTTTGATTGGAATGATCCATTTAACAATAGATGTTAAAGTTAAAAAAATATATATTTTCTGTTAAATTACATTTGAAATTCTTGGCAAGTCGTGAGCACAGATAACACGTTTTTTCATGTTAAAACTCAAACGGTGAAACAGAGCCGATATATCATGGTTCTCCACTTGCTGAAACATCCACAGCATCTAAACTGACCTGTGTGTTGTCACAGTCGATGAAACTGGTCAGCTAATCTGCAACTCTTTGATTAGTTGATTAGTGTGGCTCAGGATTAATCAATGTCATTGTGGGGAGTCTGCTGGCACTGCAGACGTGCCATCAATGGAATAAGAGATGTACAATTGCAGAGGCAGGAGCTCTGTGTTGCCTAATATTACGGCTCTCGTATTGATACAGAGGATGTGGTCTTGGTGTTGTTAATTTGTGTCTCGCTGCTAATTCACTAAACTGAGCGAGGGCAAATCATTTCGTTTTGGTTAAACATTAGAAAACACACCATCATTCAATGAAACCATTTCAAGTCATGCACATACTATACAAAGACTTAAAATATAACCTTCAAAATTAAAAAAAATTAAAAAAAAATATGCTGCACTGCATCCATGGGAGTTTCTCTCTTACTTTTGGTATTGTTTTTTAAAAAAAAAATCAGTTTGATTGTGAAGTTAGAGTTTGGAGTTTGTGAATATTTGAAATGATGGCATCCATGAGCAGCTTTGTTTTTCTGTATGGTATAGCTCATTAAGTCTGTCTACTTTTTAAGCTGCAAAAAATACTCTAAATGAGGAACAACACACTTTAAATATCTCCAGTCACTGACATCTGACTAACAAGCATGTAAATACGCACATATTCCACGGGACTTACTTATAATTGCCCAAACTGCAGTCTAATCTTGCTATTTTACATGGTCCCTTATGGACAAACTGTATATCTAAATCAGTTCTTGAACTGATATGGAATATCATACTTTTTTCCCCCTGAATATTATTATTCAGGTTTGAAGTCTGCCCTTGGTGCAAATCTGTTTTAGCGCTCAGGAATTCATTTTATGTATGAATAGGACATGAATGCATTTTGAATCTCAAGCAGCTGGCATGAAAAATCACCTGCAAGTAGCAGAAATGCATCGATCTCTTCATGTTGAAATCTTTTTCGAACACAGCGCTAAATGTATCTAGAGCTAAAAAGCAGTTTCTTTCTCCTTCACTATCATTCACAAATTACACATAAAAAAAAGAGCTCCAAACGTTACTGTTGGATGGTATTAAAGCTAAAGGACTATGAACAGTAATCTGCTGTGTATAGCTGTGGTAATGCTTATTAAGTGAAAAAGGACATGAAGACGCTGCAAATCTAAAAAGGGGAAGCGCTCTTGTTTGAATTCATCTGTTTTTTTCCACCAGACGGGAGTCCGGTTGTAAAAAGTAACAGTCCTCCTCTGTAAATGGTTGCAGGTAATATAATGACTTATAATGACCAAAAGTTCATAGAAAATAAGAGACAGTCTTGGTAAAACCTGATGAACATAGTGACGTATTTAGCAGCTAAGTAGCCAGATGTATTCTTTAGGGGTTGATGGAGACCAAAGCAGAGCTGAAACTCAAATTTTCAAGAAACACAACTCCAAATGAATGCTGATGTTGCTCCATAACTACTGAACACGCGTTTGATAACATGTTCGCCCTATTGTTTCAAACAGTGATAAAATGACAGTTGTGATCACAACTTTGTGTACGTTTAAAATTACTCTACGGAACTTTTGAAAGCAGAAAGAACTCAATCTTACTTTTACAAATTATTATCTAAAGTAATAAAATGCCCTATTTATTTCTTAAATTCATTTAAATACTTAATTGACAATTTTCTTTTTATCATTTGCACAGATTCTTATATAGTTGACCCAGAATATGGATTTTAGAGTTTATTCGATACAGTAAGTGGTTTTGCTGTGACAGACTTACTGGGTCTGGTATATTAGCAGCCTTAAATTACTGGTACCTGCTAATGTTAGCCACCGTTAATTCTCATTTTATACATTCAATATGTCCTGATGAAGCATTTACAAAAGCTGAATGTGTTAAATCTAAAATGTATAATAGAGTGTTTGAGACAGCCAAGGAACCTCGCAGCCTCCAAAAGTAAGCTATTACAAATAACTTTGTTTGTAGGCTTTGTCCTAATTGAAATAAAATACAGAGCCCACCGGGTGGTGCCGGCACTTTTTCCAGTGCTTCCTCTTGCTGTATTCATTTCACATCTAGTTTGCCTTGATGGGTAAAAGCAACTGGATCTCAACAAAGACGCCCGTCTCCAAGCTTTCCCATGTGAGAACGCAGCATATCTGTCCATTTCTCTGTGTTTTCCTTTGTCACTCTCCATCTCCGTCTCTCGCTGCCACGTCTGGTCCTTGTTAAGATTCCTTGCAGGCGTCTGCGAGGTGTCAGGAAAAGACGAGTCGCTAAACGAACAGACAGATTGTTAATTTCCCTCCTCTGGGCGCCGGCTGCACAGCGTTGAAGTCCAATCCTGTTTGGAGGCAGAGCCATATACCGTCACTGTTATTAGCTTCCTGACCGCATCGGTCTGTCTCGGACCTGTCTGTCTATCCTTGACTTCCTTCCTCCCACTCGGACATATTTTTCCTCCTCCTCTGTCCCTCTCCGCCCTCACTGTTTCTCTATCTCTGCCTCCCTACTGGGCAAAGTAAGCTAAAAATAAAGCCTGACACATTGTATATTAATAATATATTGGATATGAATTAGATAGGAGGGATGAGTCAAGCTGTGCTGAAGGATTTGTTTTATAAAGTTAAGGAAATAGCTGATTAAGAGTTTATTGAAGCAGAGTCAACCACCAGAAGCACCAGTAATAATAATAATAATAATAATAACTTTATTTATATAGCACCTTTAAAAACAGAGTTTACAAAGTGCTCTACAGAGAAGCAAAGCATAGTCATAGACATCAATACCGGTAAACATTTAAGAAAACAGGAGGCAAAAAAGACCATACCATAAAGGTAATGAATACTAGAAAACCAAACAAATAACCAAAACGAGCAAATGGAATAGAAAACAAACAAATAAATAAATGAATAAAATAAACAAGCAAAAACAGGGGAACAAAAGAACTGCATAAAAGGACGACATCACTTAAAAGCAATTCTATAAAAATGGGTTTTAAGAAGTGATTTAAACAAAGTTAATGATTCTGCAAGCCTTGTCTCCTCAGGTAGGTCGTTCCAAAGTCGAGGGGCCCTGAAGGTAAAAGCACGGTCACCCTTTGATTTAAGTCTGGACTTTGGAACGGCCAGAAGAGCCCACCGGAGGATCTAAGGCTGCGAGTTGGCTCATATGGGGCGAACATTTCAGTAATGTAGGTCGGGGCCAGACCCAGGCGGGCCTTAAAAGTGATCAACAAAATCTTAAAATCAATTCTAAAACCAACCGGGAGTCAGTGGAGAGAGGCCAGAACTGGAGTAATGTGATGTCGTCTGTTAAAACCAGTAAGAAGCCGAGCTGCTGCATCCTGGACTAGTTGGAGGCGGGAGAGAGATTTTTGGTTTATGCCAGAAAGGAGGGAGTTGCAGTAATCGAGTCGAGAGAAAATGAGTGCATGAATTACTTTTTCCAGGTCAGAGTGTGACAGTATGGGTTTGATTCTGGAGATGATTCTTAATTGAAGGAAGCAGGACTGGACCACTTTTTTTTATCTGTGTTTCAAAGCTTAACTGAGAGTCAAACATTACTACCAAATTTCTGACAACAGGTTTTAAATAAGCAGACGGAGGGCCAAGTTCTCTCTCAATGAGACTGGTGCTATTGTTTGGGGAATTGAACAATATGACTTCTGATTTTGAGTTGTTGAGCTGAAGAAAGTTTTGAGCCATCCAATAGTTAATGTCAGAGAGACAATCTAAGACAGCATCCAGGCTGTTTGGGTCACCAGGTCTCAGCAGAAGGTATATCTGTGTGTCGTCTGCATAACAATGAAAAGATACACCGTGTCGTTGGAGGATTTGGCCGAGTGGAAGCATGAAGATAGAAAATAAAATTGGACCTACAATTTAACCTTGTGGTACACCACAGGTAATGTGTGTCGTGGAAGACAAGTAATTACCTATGGTGACCGAGTAGGTTCTTTCTAAAAGGTAAGAATAAAACCAGCTAAGTGCAGCGTCCTTGATGCCAACCCAGGTTTTGAGGCGATCGATTAAAATGGTGTGATCTACGGTGTCAAAAGCTGCACTTAGGTCTAAAAGAATTTAAACTGCACTCCCCCCCTGTCTGCTGCTAAAAGGAGGTCATTAGTTACCTTGAGGAGGGAAGTTTCTGTGCTATGTAGTGCTCTAAAAGCAGACTGAAATTTCACAAAGATGTTGTTATGATTCATAAAAGCTAAGAGTTGTGTTGAAACCACTTTTTCTAAAACTTTTGATAAAAATGGGAGTTTAGGTAATTGGCCTAAAATTGGGAAAAAAAACAGAAGGATCAAGCTTGGGTTTCTTTAAAAGAGGTTGGACCATAGCATGTTTAAAAATCGATGGGTAGCTGCCATTTGCTAAGGAGCTATTTATAATCAATACAATACTGGGCCCGACAGTGCCAATAACCTCTTTGATAAATTTAGTGGGAATAAAATCAAGGCTGCATGTGGTTGATTTCATGAGATATGATTTGGGATAAGAAGGACAGCGATACAGGTTCAAAATTACTAAAATAGCTTTGAATGAACTTACTGGCATGTAAAACACAGGTTGGGGGGGGGTAATTTGTTGTCTTATTTCCTTTACTTTATTAATAAAATAATTTTAAAACTTCTCACACATCTCTCGTGAGGCATCAGTAAAATGACAGGGGGAGGGGTTTATGACCGAGTCTATGACCTTGAATAAAACTCTGAGCTTCGTGATTATCTAAGATTAAACTGGAGAAGAAGGAAGCTCTTGCTTCTTTAACTGCCTTTTGATAATTCTTCATTGCATCTTTCCAGATCTCATAAAATACATGTAGGCCAGGTTTTTTTTTCCCATTTTCTTTCCTTTCTCCTACAGTCTCTCTTGAGTTCTTGGGTGGATTCATTTAGCCAGGGCTGTGGTGTTCTATTTGACTTTTTGACCTTGTAGGGGGCAACAGAGTCCAGGACAGTCTGACAGGTGTGATTAAAAGGGGAGGCCAGCTCCTCTGTATCAGAATGTGTTTTAAAAGCAGTTAAAGAAGCAACAGTAAAACGCTCTGAAAATTTGCTGTCAGACATGGAGTTAAAATCCCGGCAACGGGCAGATGAAGTGAGATTTGTGGGAGGTTGGGATAAAACCACATTGAATGAAACTGCTTTGTGATCAGACACACAGATATCCTTAATTTTAAAGTTTTCAGGGCTGAGACCATTATACAGGACAAGGTCAAGGATGTGACCCTTTGAATGTGTGGGTTGTTATATTGCCTGAGTGAGGTTAAAAGATTCCAAAGTATCCATAAAATATTCGACAAGAGTCTGAGACGGGCAGCAGGCATGTATGTTAAAATCACCTAGAATAAGAATTTTGTCATACTGTGACATAAAATAAGCTAAGAGTTCGGCAAACTCGTGGATAAAAATACTGTTTGGCTTTGGCGGTCTGTAGATTATTAAAATGATGACAGGTGCTTTGGAGTTGACCATAAAACCAAGATGTTCAAAAAATGTAAAGTTACTATGTAAGATGGGAGTGCATTTAAAATATTTTCTGTGAATAACAGCAACCCCCCTCCCCTGCCTGACAGCTGGGGTTGATGATGGTGTGTAAAATCAGGGGGGGGGGTTACCGCTATAAGAGGACTAGAGTCTCCCTCAGATAAATATGTCTCTGTGATAATAAAAAAAAAAAAAGTCCAGTTTGTTAGGTAATAAAATCATGGCATAAAAAATACTTCTTATTGAGAGATCTGATATTTAAATGACCAACATTTGTCAGATTGCTATTATTTGCAGATAGTAAAGGATGTTGCAGAGGAACTCTAATCAAATTATTATAATTATCAGCAGAGGGGTGTGATACTGAGCGTGCTGCAGTGAATCTATGGTAGGAAATGATGGTGGTAATAAAAGAAGGTGCATTAACTTAGCATATGTTTAGACTTAGCTGTTTGTACATGAACTGTATTTCGTGCCAATAAAACCAGATTGAGATCAAGTTGGTACGTGCAAAAAAAAAAGTCCCTTCAAAGCAGTCCAACACTTCAACTCATAAGTAACACAAGCACTATGGAGCTGTTTTTACAGACTTAACTTTGAACAACGTAGTTTTTATTTTCCTGACATTCAGATTTGTTTTGAAGACCTCTGGTATTTGGGTACCAATCACAAGTTGGAGGAAAGACCCAGACAAGTTGAAGCTTCTCAAATGAGGCAGTACAAAGAGAGTAGATGGTATTTTTGCAAAAAAAATCTTTCTTAGACCTTCCACCTGAGAAGTGCATCTGTTTCTTTATTTAATTGCTACCACTTCTGCCATGTTATTTAGCAATAGAAAACAAAATGCTCTGAGAAAATACATGTTAATGATAGATAATGCTCAAATTGTAAATAAACCATTTTAATGAATCACTTACCAGCTAGAAGGTGTGTTTGAATACACATCAACAGCTAATATTTATTGTGGTGACAGCAGGAAATTTGGTAAATGATTCTGCATTTAAAGTGATTCTGATATTATCTGTTGTCCACAGCTGATTTATAATGTATGAAAGGTGTCTCCTTCAGTTAATTAAACTCCTGCCATCATCCAACACGGTATCACGCCAAAGCGTGTAATATCCACTAGCGTATTACTCAGTCCACTAGAGGATGCCGTGTTAGTGTGATTGTTTTACTCACCCAACCATGAAGAGTATTTATGGTTATGTTTAGAAAAAAAAAAACTACCTGTTTGGGGTTAGACACAAAAAGTACTCTGTTAGGGTTAGGAAAGGATTTGTGGTGGTTTGGATTAAAATAAGTAATTTTATATAAATAACATTACATATGTCACACACATTACTTAACATACAAACACTTGTCACATGCATAGAAATCCTTGGTTCCATCGAAGCATCCCTCACCTACCCTGGACTTAATCACTCTTTGTACTTTGTCACATGACCTCAGTCTTCGACCCTCATCATACATGCGTGTACATTTCACACCTAGGCAAGACAAAATGAACAAATCATATGATTAGAAATGCTCTTTTAAAAGTTCATTGTGCTCAGAATATTCTCCTCGTCAACATCAGGCAGATCAAAAGTAGTTTCTTTCCAAATCTGATGAATCTCACGTCGATCTGATTGCGACTGTTGCTGTCTTTGCTTCCAGACCATCCAGGCAACAGCATGATTTCCTGGAGAAGTTCCTTCCATTTGTTTAACTCTTTATGTTTTCCTGTGACTGTCAGAGCTGTGTTGATGAATCCACCAATAACAAGCCTCCAAAGATGATGTTGCAGGGCTGCATCAGAACAATCCTTCCAAGTTCGGAAACAACTTGCCATGATTACAGCGACCCATCATTCACTGCATCCAACATTTGCATGCTTTAATATGTTGAAGAAGTGCAACAATTAAAACAATTTGAGTTCATATTTAGTAAGTCAGCTATTCTTAATGATTTTAGCAGTTTGATTAACAAAGCAAAATTTGACTCTGACTACGTCCCAGTTTAGAGGGCATATTTTCCTTTTTTTTTTTTTTTTGCACAAAAGGTTTTTGTTGTGTTGATTGTCTCCAACTTCAGGTGTGTAAATTAATGTAAAGTTAACTACCGACTGACAGGTGGAACTCATCGCCAAGATGTTTCCTTTCAGAGATGGTTCACATACAAGAAAAACAGGCAGTGGATGTTTAACTTTTTCTATCGCTGTCATTTAGTCTGTTAAGACTGCAACCGCAGCCAGAAGGCGCAAACATCATGAACACCACAGAAGTGACTGTGACATGAAAACAGCCCATCTGTAAGATAAGTAAACAAAACAAAAAGGGCAATGACAAAAAACACACAGTAAATGGATATATCGAGTACAGCAGCAAGGAAGGTTCTGGAGAAAAAAAGTAAACACTGGTGATCCCGTGAATAATCACAAAACAACAGTCAGTGACATCACAAATCACAACCTGTTTTCTGCACAGACCAAACGGGAAAGACAGGAAGTGGTCAAGATCCAAACCATTCCAGCCCGCCAGCGAAACATGGACGAGGTGATGTCATGTTGTGGGCGTGTACAGCTGCTGCTGAAACGGACTCACTCATCTTTATTGATGATGGAACAGATGATGGCAGCAGCAGGATGTAAATGCCATCGGTGAACAGGCACATATTTGCCGCATTCACGACATCGGAGGTCTGAATTTTCTATAAGCCTCGAGTTCATGAGTTGTGACGTGTTTGCTGACGTTTACAGAAATGTCAGAAGTTCCCTTTCCGTTGGATGTTAGGCAAATATATTGTAATTTTAGTCATGTAGAGTTTGTTTCATTACTTAGATGATAGCCTACGTGTGAGGAAACGCCCTCATCTTGTCCCTCTGTACCTTTGTATTTCCTGCATTACGTTATCCCCCCGTTAGCTTGCTAAATTGTTTGCCTCTGTGGCTCCTAGATGCCGTCCATGTTGCCGTTGCCTAGCAACAGTGTCTTTTACAACTTAACCACTTGAACGTCAAACATTCGTTGCACACGACATCCCATGTTGTAATTACGAGTTACATTTGAACGCAGCATAAGTCTGGCTGTACAAAGCCATTCCTTCAATCCTATTGGCTGGACCTTCATGACCCCAAACACGCTGCCCGCCAACCAAAGCTTTTATCAGTGACAAAAAGCCGAAGGACTCAGACTGGTTAAGTCAGTCACCAGATTTAAACCCCACCATGCTGAAAAAAAGAGACAGAAGACAGGGAGACCCTGTAAGAACCAACACCTGAAAGCAGCTGCTTTAAATGCCCAGAAAAGCATTTCCAAAAACGATAATAAATGTTTCATTCTGTCAGCGGGCCGTAGACGTGATGCTGTCGATGCTTTGGAGAGATGTGCAACCAAATTTAGACTTTATCCCTTTTATTTTCTTTGACATTCATCTGTTCACTTCCTCTGAACACAAACTCTTTGTTTTGTTGAACACAACAAAATGTATGATTGGTATGCAATAATGTGACATAAAAGCAAAGTCATTTTCTACTTTTGTTTTGATCTCAAATTCAAATGTAAAGTGGAAAAAGCAGGAGATTTTGCTCCACTGTTAACATACTTTGGGAGGGTACATCTGTGCTGCAGTGTCCCATCACAGGTATAAATAGACACACCAGCTCCATCAGCAACAGATGGCACGAGGGCTTTGTGTTCATCCACTGTGGTTTACATTGTGAAAAAGTGAAATTAACTGAAAAAATGTGTGCCAATTGAAACGGCACATTCAGAGTCTCTCATGGCTCCAAGATAATGTCCTATTGATAGAAGATACAGAAACAATAGATGACAGGAGACAAGAGCAGAGATACAGATAACTCGCTTTATTTTGTTCTAGAACTTTTCACATTTTGAGCACAGAGCAACACTACTTCAGTAACGTCCTATTAGACCTGCAAACTAATTGGCATGTGGAGCAGAAAGATTTACAGTCACAGGTGACTCCAATATGTCAAAGTAGTGTGAATCAGTCACATGCAGTCTGATGGCTGTTTAACAGTGGTTTACTGCCTTTTTCCCTCTGTGCTTTATCTCTGCTGGATATGTTTCTTCTCTAATTGGGAACCCGTCATAATTTATACTTAATGTTTTATGTTTAATGGATTTCTTTGCCTCTGTAAAGCTCTTTGAAATGTCTCGTGTCTGAACTGACTGAACAACATGAATAAACTTTCCATGCCCTGCCGCCTTTTTGAAAATATGCCCAAAAAATGAACTCTCTTCATTTCAAAAATGCATGATTGCATTTTTTTGTAGGTGATTACTGTGAAATCCTGTTTTTTTTTTTTTTTTTTTTTTTAAACAGATCTCTGTTCCTTGACATTTTCTTATTTCCATCTTTTTAGATCAATTTTTATATATTTTTTTGGCATGTATCTTTATCTTTGTGTAAAATGTTTTATTTTTTTCCAGATCATTAATAAGCTGTCATGCCAAAGTGAAAACATGCTTTTAGAAATTGCAGCAAAAACATTAAAAATATAAAATTTCTCATTTGTAAAAATATTTAAATACCTATCTATCTATCTATCTATCTATCTATCTATCTATCTATCTATCTATCTATCTATCTATAAATTCGTACATGTATAAATAATTTGATATTTTAGAATCAGTTAGCATGATAAACATGATGGCACCTTCCCATCGTCACTTCCTTTTTTAGTTGCCGTTACTGTTCATCAGGTTCTAAGTAGAAAAGCCCACCTGTTGATTTCAGTCCAGCAGACAGTTCATTTTTTGAAACAAATTAAAAGCACCTTTGCCTGAAATAATGAACAAACGCTTATCACATCATGTCAGCGTGATGTGGCTGGTGAATTTAAAGCTCCCTGTCGTCCAGCACACGGTACTGGTGATGCTGCCTCATTTGGGCTGAGATGTGTCCGTGATTGATGCCCAGATGTCACGAAGCAAATTGCTCATTTCCCGACCCAGACTCGCACACAGAGGCGTAAATGCTTGCATGCACCAGTACACGCAGAGTAAATGTCTACACTCACAAAAATCACATGCTACTGCTGATGTCATGGGTGGATTTTTTGTTTTGTTTTGTTTTACCTCCTCACACACACACACACACACACACACACACACACACACACACACACATTGTCCCATGCTCCCCCTCCCCTCTATATATGTCACCAGTGTATTTCCCCCCTTTAAGTTAAGTTGAACAGCTCAGTCTTTGGGCTGATAGGCCAATTATCGAGTGTTAAATCCCAGATTGTCGACCCCCTCACCCCTTCAATTGGATTAGTGGACCTGTCAATCACCTTTGGCCGTAATCCAGATAAAAGTCACATGGGACTGAGACGGACAGAGACGGAGGTCGATTTAGTCCGAAACGCATATGACTTATCTTATCTTCTCCCATGTCCATGCTCTCAAGTCTTCAGTTGAACCTTTGACCCTTTCTTCTGCAGTTCCTCTTCTATTTGTCTTGAGGAAAGAAAATGTCATTACTATCTTCCTCTACTAATCTGATGTCTCTGCACTTTTCTTTTCTCTCTATATTTTTGTTGTTCGTTTTAAAAGCTTCATTTCACAATTTTTAGCCTCTAGTAGGCAAATAATGAATACATTAAACTTCCTCGGGCTGATGTACAAGCAAATAATTGCCAAAGATGTGCACACAGCAGAGAGTAAATCCAACACTGTCATTCCACTGGAGTTCAGTATTTGGCAGCCTGATCATATTCATTGTGTTTTAACTCATCTTTGTTTCATCTTTACTGGCGCCTGGGAAACGGGTCTCCGTCTTTAACAGCTTACTCTGTTTTCACTGAGAACTCAGGGCATGTAAAGTCAATGAAGTGTTTGTATTGTGGTGGTGTTATGATTTTGGAGCTGTTACTGAATGACGTTAAGGATTCTTCTCAGGTGGAAATTTAAAAAAGAGGGGTACATGGTGCTTAAGGCGTTAAAGTCTGCAGCGTTTGAACGATTCATCTGGTCAAACCTGGATGACCGACCGGTCAAATTGGACAACTACTGCTGAGGGGCAATAAAACCCTGAGCTGCCCCAAAACAGACAAGTTCATCAAGCTCTACTGCTTCTGGCAATTTGATTAATTACAAATGTGTTAAGTTCTTTGAACCCAAGTACAGTATCAACTAAGGTATTGCTTGCTTTATTAGCAAAGCTGTTGGTCCCTGTCTGATGAAGGGCCCTTTGCCAAATTCAGATAAGACATTTTTAAATTCAAGTTCATTCATCATTTCATTCAAATGCTCCACATTTCAGGAATTACTGTACAATGAAATGTTTGTGGTGTCATTTAAATCAGATGTACATAACTAACAATATGTAATATATGAAAAAGGGGAAAGAGAAAAAAATGAATGCATAACAAAATATAGAACATACTATAGATATGTTAGCAGTACAAAGCAGGACACATTATTTTGTCATATTAGGTGTGTTTGCAGCAGAGTGCATATATTGCGAGGGTGTGTTTGTGAGGTGGTGAATACGGCCGACAGCTCATTTTTGCTCAGTGGCCCCAAAACCGGTTAATCCAGCAAGTCATCTGAATTATCTAAAGTCTTTAGAATCATTTTGGTAAATAGATATGTTGAATACTATTTACATACTGATATCACATGATCAATTTTCTGACTACCTGAAAGGAGTGACTTATTTTTAATGTTCAAGAACTTTGAGCTAAAAGTTTTCATTTCCATCCCACCTTTGTCAATCAATACTTCATAAGGGACATTAAATGGATACTTAGATGGAAGTTCAGCTCCTGACAGCGTGCTGTTCATTGAAAATAAGTCTGTTTTGATATTTACCTTTTGTAGATCAATACACCTTTAAATCAAATCTCTGTGGGAATAAGACAGGGCAGAGAAAGTGCGAGAGTGACCGGCCTTTCTTCATCTCCTTATCTCATCTGCTGTTTCGTGTTTGATTTGCTTCCGTGCTTTTCTGCTCTCGTCTTTTTTCTATCACCTTTAAATAATCCAGAGCCCTATTAATATCAGCCCCATTGAATGAAAATGCCAAAGCTAACGCAGGGGTGCAATAGCAGCTTTAGATGAGGAGTCCACTTCAGCACTAATCCAGTCGCAGGGGAGGGAAGGAGAGCGGAGAGGGAGGGAGACCGACTTAATTTACACCTGGTATTAAAATGGGATCTGCCTGTAGATATGCAATTACTCTGCATAGTGAATGCATCATTTGGTCTGAGTACTAAATTACTAGCATAATACAGATATTAAAATGTGTTCTTTATATGTATTTAAGACACACACACACACACACACACACACACACACACAGACACTTTGTAGGAATACTTTATCAATGTTTTGTCCCCAAATTTATCACCTAAAGCACTTTGTGGTTATGTTTATGGGATTTTATGCATCAAAGTCTTGTTAGAGGTCTTGGAAAGTGCTGCGAACGTAAAAGAAGTAGGTGTGGAAAGCCTTTGTGGCTCTTGAGGGAGAACTGCAAAATTTGTGATAATGTGGTGAAGGTGGGTGCTGTGTTTTGACAAGGAAGAAAAAGTGCATTATAAAAAAAAATATTTGTTGTACCTTTCCACCCTGGAGATCTCTGTACCAGGACCAGGCTGTATCTGTTCCTACAACACAACCCATTTAAAGTTGCAAAGTGGGCAAGTGTCACTACTATGCTACTAGGACTAATAAAACCAGATGCAATGTTTGCATATACATACCTTTGAGAATTGGTATGCTGTTTACGTGCTTCTGTCTCCAGAGCCAGATGTGACATTAGTGCCCTTTAGAGAAAACCATTGCACCTGATTGTCACTGAGCGAGGAAGTCAGAAGTGACATCATTGATTGTCTAAATGCAATGACGACCCGTATCAGTTCAAAAAAATAAAAGCTATCATTTCTGATTAAAAGGCCTCTATTATTTCATACATCACACATCTAACGATATGACCTGGTCTTGTTCTCACAGTTCAAGTCCTGTGCTGTTGATTTTGTTTATCAGTTTTTAAGGTGATACTAACCATTAGAGCAAATGCTGATTCAGATTAAAGCTGAAGTTTAGGTCATCGAATGTTTGTTTTTTTACACATTTCTATCTGCTGCAAAGCCTGAGAAATAAAGGCTTTGTGAAGTGTTTAGTTTTTACAGAAAATTTTAGAAGGTGAATTTCCAACAATGACTTAAATTGTAAAATGCTTTGGTTTTTTTGGAGGTCACAATGGGCTACATGGATGATGCATTTGTGTGATGTGCTTCATTTCTGTTGCATCAAATTTAGTAGAGTGGCAGGTGGGGATATTTAAAAGTTAAATTTTGCACCTGACTGTCAGAAAGCTTATTTACTCTCGAATTTAAGATTTTGATTGAGTAAAAGCCATGTTGCTGGAGATTTTCAAATCTCACTTTGTCCTGTTGATAGATTATCCATTTAGCCCAAGCTTGTTCATTTTGACCTTGCAATAGTTAAGCTGTGACTGGAAATGTCAAATAAAATAGGGCTTAATATTGTGGTCACAGTTAATATAATAAGCTAATGAGCCATCAAGTATTTGATAAAGGTTTGAGAAGGTTGGTTACATTTTAAAAAGACAATGCAGGCATCTGCTTCTCTGCTGAAAACATATTACTATGATATTTTACTGTATTGCAGAACTTTCTACATTGGTTGAAATACTGACCAATGTATTAGCCAATGTAAAGTTGTCATAAATCAATATACAGTTGTATGTTTCAAATCCTCTGTGAAGAGGAATTGCCGAAGACATGGAAGGCAAGTTTTGTTTATTTCCTCCTTCTGGCAAAGAGCGGAGGCTATGTGCATCTTGATGCCATCTACACCAGCTGTAATGCTATTTTTAATGGGTGATATTCGCAACGGTGTTAGTGACGTTTGTACCGGTGACACCATCTCCCCATGGTGATGACATTCCTCGAATGCAAACATACTGTTCTGGACTGACTGACTCAGCTTTCTGTCTGAGCTCCAATCTCCTCCACAGGTTTCCCAGATCACTATTCTCCTACCACAGAGCATGCTGGGTGTGTTTACAGCTCCCATTTACATGTCCTTGTCCCTCACATACACAGAGGATAAAGATCAGATGTAGATCATACTGTAGACGAAGGTGTATACAGATTCAGGGAACGAAAGCTGGCCTGGAGGAAAACAGGCCTCCATTAAATTTGAATATCATCTTTACTCCATGTCATTTTCTCATTTTCGTTTTTCTTCTCCTTCCAAATTTTCACTCTATTTAAGTAACTTTTTCTATTTTTCTCTTCTCCCTCCTTCACAGTGTTAAAACATTATTTTTTAACAGATTTAAGTGCAGCAGCTCAGTGGGCTGGATCAGCATATTGCCCGAGTGATGGAGGACCTTGTCAGTAGTGGCCAATAGACTGGAATACTAGAACTGTCTTTTCCTTTTCATGTGTCCTCTCGTGCCTTACCTTGTGCTCAGCAGAAAGATACTGTAGAGGCAAAAATGCCTCATTCACAGAAAAAGATTTCTTAATTTTCTTTTTTTTCCCTCTCCCTCCTGCAGTAACAAAATGTACGTCCTTTACTAATACGGAGAACACATTCCTCTCTCAGGTCTTTTGTCGCCTCTTGTCTGCTGATTTTACAAGACAAATGCTTTGCTAAATTGTGGTTTTGTTACTTTTTTTTCTTTTTCTCTGCTCAGGTGACACATACAACAAGCTTGACTGGTACTTCCTATTTGTCTTCTACCCCACTTGTTTCTGCTCTTGTCAAGCTGGATGTTTTTTGATGAGATCTGCTTAGATGTAATTGTCTCCCCTTTGAAAACAGCAGCCTGGCATCACCCACTTATTGCTCCACAATTTCGGTCTTCAACGGGATTATAGTCTGGAAACCTGTTCACGTAAAGGTTTGCTCAGCCAATCACGGTGAACCAATTAGCAACCAGTGGCTAAGTGAGTTAAGGTTAAAGCAAAGTGTTTGTTTTGAAATGTATTTCCAATGATCTTGGTGTTGGTTGAGCTTTATGAAACGATACCAACAGTTGAAGCAACACGAGCAAATATCGAACGATCGAAACCTTAAAGTCTGCAGTGGTCATTCACTGATATGGGGAAATGATGATTGGCTGCTCCAATGCAATGGATTGTGGCTGTATCCTATTTATTAATAAAGTGAATTTGCGTCAAGTAATATCAGGCTACCTTAGAGCTGACAAAAGCAAAAATAAGAACTATTTCTCACAAGGACTTTTGTCCATGACATCCAGTACCTCTTTTCACCAACACAATAGGTTGGCATATGCTGTTTCTTTTTGTCTGTAGTATTGCCGAGTTTGCAGAGTGAGGTACTACTTTACTAAGGAGTTAAGGTCCCGAACAGTCTAAATAAAAGTGGATTATTTACTGAATGGATTATTAAAGTATTATTGCAATCTAAAATAACTTATTTCAAAAGTTATTGATGTTAAGATGGCAGGCAGTTTCACAATGTACCCAAAATAAAAAAAATCCAATGATGATTTGTGTTGAGTTTGCTGAGTTTCCGTGCTGAGTTTAAGGTTTGGATGTTGTACAGGGAGTGAATCGTCACAGGGGAGAAAGACATAATGAAAATTACCAATTTAATTCATTCTAATTGCTTCTTTATCAAGTAACAAGTCCACAACTGTCTGCAGAAGTGAGAAAGTCCATTTAAAGTATACCAAACACTGTTAGTAAAAATACAAATCAACATGGGTTTAAGGGCAGATGAGTGGCTGAGACGCAGCAGGACCTTGATGCAGTTCAAAACCTGCAGTTTTTAGTGTGGCACAGCCAAGAGTCACTTATCAAATATTTTTCAGTCAACAGAGAAATAACATTTGAGATTTGGGCGGTTGCAACGAGAACCTCAAAGGACCAGATGACAGGATGATGAAGGGGTTTATCCTAAGTGTGTTTGCCCTACATCAACCCACGTCACTGGAGACTTTGTTGGTACAAAGTCCTGAACTGTGACCTTGTAAATCCACGACCTCTGATGACCAGAATTACAAGAGAGACTTCCAAAGAACAGAAGAAACAAACTTGGAGTTTAGAGTGGAGGAGAGTTTTAGTGACATCAACACATTTTAATAGAAATTTAAATGATCAGCATTTAAAGACAAACTGAAATTGTGCAATCAAATACAATGTGTTTCTTGTCTCAGCAAAGGTGGCATGATAAATCTGAGTCTTAATCTATGATTTGTTACAAGCATGAATGTTGTATTGACTGTAAAATAGACTTGACTAATTCCATTATAAAATATTGTAAATTATGTCAAGTAGGGTTTTCTTTTATCATTACTCCATTTAACAATATTGTATGAGTTCAGTTGATTAAATGTCCTTCAGATCATTTACTTAGCTCATCTCATTAACCTACTTATAAAACATGTGTATATGCTTCGGAGTATGTGTTGCATTTAATTTTACATTGCCCAGAAAACCTTTTTTAATGTGAAACAACTTGATGAACATCAATGCAGACTGTCACACACGAACACGATTAAGTTAAAACCCATTATATGGCTGAAATATGTATTAAATGCTAAAAGATTTTAATTTGAAGTGATTACTTTTATTTTGAAACAAATATAGGAACTCGTGGTATTTGCTAACAGACATTGACATTAATAGGGCTGTCTCTGTAGTTGCGTTCCAGAGAAGAAATATACAGCACTTTGTTTTCTCCTGTTTTTATTTTTAAACGTTGATTTTTTTTAAAAAAGGAGTGATGATTGAAAAACATGAAGAACAATCAAACAGGAAAAAGACAATAAATTGCCAATCCATCAAAGTTTACTACAACAAAAGCTCAACAGTACCATCATCAAAGACATTAGATTTACCCAGCACACTCCAATTGCTGTTTTGGAGTCATGCTGATGGTGTATTTTGTAAATCTGGTGTTTCAGGCTTCCACTTCAGATTACAACTGCAGAAATCCCTGTGCATTTATGTCCTTAACGCAAAAACACAAACACTGACACAAATAAAATATGCTGAGAGAAAGAGAAAACTGTCAACTCCCAGCAGGACTGCGGTCGTTAGCTATAAGGGGATTAAGTGTAAAGACGCAAAAATGACTAAAATAGGACAAACTGGGAAAAAGAGAGCTTTGGTAGAATGGTCTTGTCAGAGCGGTAGTCTGACAGATATACAAATAAAAAAAAAGTGGTTTTACTGTTTGACAAGGACTGTCTTTGGTTTAAGAACTTTGAAAGAACTCTAGTATATTGAATTCAATGTGAAGAGTATCTGTTGTCCATGGTCAAATGTCAAAAGGCAAGACTCTATTTAACTCTGCATTCGTGTTCTATTCAGTTCAGTCTGAAAAGGTTTGTTAAAATCTTCTTTGTAATAAAGTTGGCATTAAATAACAACCTTGTTGATTTCTTGTTGATTAAACAGCCAGTACAGTGCAACTCATGTCATTTGTATCTGCAGGACTTGAATGGGTAAATGTCTGCATTATACTATAGTATATATAAGTATATACCTACCTACCTACCTACAGCGCTTTCACTCAAGTGCTTAAAGCGCCTCTCACTCACACATGTACACAGCTACCATTCACGGGTCTAATCAAACCTTCGGGTGTAACTGCCCAAGGCCAGTGCTGGGGATCACACTATGCTGTAATTAGTGGACTGCCTATTCGAAAGGCCCAAAGCTCCAATACAGTTGCTTTGAGCTACATTTATGTGCTTTCTTGCCGAAACGAGGATGAGAAGTTTGCGATCAAGATAATGTCTGTGCTAACCTTGAAGCTAAAGTTAAAGTTTGCATTCTCTTAACCATCTTGACGGATAAAATAAACTATGCTGAGCACCTTTTGGCTGCTTTTCCTTCATTGTGTGGTTTAATTCATGGAAGCTGGGTTTAAGTTGGGTGGTTTTGGCAGCCAGGTCATTGAATTAAGCACTCCACCACTCTGCTTCTTGGTCAAACAGCCCTGTCAGAGCCTGTAGGTGTGTTTTGGCTCATCATCCAAATAGTCCCTCACAGCACACACCAGATAGGATGGATTGTTGCTGCAGAATATGGTGGTAGTCACGCTACCTTTTAGCTTGGTATTACCAGACCCAAATTTACTGCACAGACATAATGAGTCTGGTCACACACTCCTGGGGGATTGTTTCCAGCTATTGCATCCTAATGGGCGTAGACCTCAGGGTGCATTTGAAACTATTAGAGCAGCCTTTAATCAGTCCGCATTGACCACCATATTACATATTTTGTGCGCTGCAATGCCATTGCTGGAACTACTTCAACATCAGAACACTGAGCAACCCCCCACTTGTTACTGATTGGTCAGACTAGTTTGGCAAACCTTAATGCAAGCAGGATTTACAGACTACAACCACAGCATCCACTCGTGTGTTTGGGTCCTGGAAGTCTATCTCAGTAGTTGTTTCTTTGCAGCGGTTTGTACATGAAGGTCTGATTCACAGTCTTCTCCCAAAAGTGGATGTTGAGATGTGTCAGCTATTTGAATTATGGAAAGGATTGACATGGGCTCTAATCTGAGGTGCAGGTAATTGTTGATTTCTGAGGCTGGTAACTCTGATAAACTTCTCTTCTGCAGCAGAGGGAACTCTAAATCTATCAGACAGTTTCATCACATCATTTGATGGTTTTTGACACTACATGTCAACTTGTCAAAAAAGTTCTTGAAACTTTCTGGACTGACTGACCTTTTTGTCTTAAAGTTATAGTGGACTGTTGTTTCTCTGAACGTAGCTGAGCTTTTTTTCCCCACCATAGTGTGGATCACTACAGTATTTGAATATTGCTATTTGCAGTGTCCCAACAACCTTGACACAACACAACTGATGGTGTCAAAAACATTAAAAGGAAATACATTTCACTAATTACAGGCTTAAAGCACAGAAGCCAACTTACACAATTAACATGATCATTCATGTAACACAACTGCACTGCTTAAGAGCACACACACATGTACTGGTTCATTTAGTCATAACATATTTTCACGTAGAAAAATCCTGGTCTTGCATCACAATATATAGCAGACACTGAATATGTACCTGTGTTTAATACACTAAATCAATGGAAAAACTCATATTAGCAATGGCATGAGGAACTTCACTCATAAGAAAATGACAATACAGGGTTGTTTCAGTGTTACCAATCAGCTACACAGGATCATGAGAAAAAAGTCTGCAGACCTGCTTGATTTGTTTTTCTTTGGAAAATCTGAATAATAACAGCATGATACATTTTCCCTGCAAAGCACTCACTTTGATCATCTGTCAGCGGTTAGTTATTTCCACTCTAAAACTCATGTCAAACCCAGAACCTGACAAATGTGAGCAATATTCATATAACAGCCAGTTAACGGTAAGCTGTCTTACCTTAACTGCTGTTTATTTCTGCACTTTCAAGGCACAGCAATTTATGCACAGCTAATTCTGCACTCAACAGGCAGGTTTAGTAATAAGTGTATTCCTCCACATTTTGAGTTATATTACAGTAAAAATTGAGTATATCATGAACCTCATGTGCTCATTGTCGCTGGTAGAGAAACACTTTTCCAGACTTTTAGGCTGTCTGTGTAGCAGGTGGAAGAGTCTGCAGAATGTCACAAGAGAGAGGGGAAATATTTTGCTTTAAAGGTTCAGAGCCGGACAGAATGCATTTTATATAGAAGAAGTATCATAAAGCCTAAGAGGAGCAGAAGAGATACTATGACAAATTTTAGCAGACGGTGTAAAAGGTGACAAGGACGACAAGAGGTGAAGAAGAGGGAGAGGAGGAAATGGAGGAGGCTGTGTGCCATCAGAAGTATGAAAAATAGATCAGACAGCCTCAAGTCAAAGGTCTCTGCTCAACAAGACATGAGGATGTGAGTGTCTAATGCCGGCACTGACACACACACACACACACACACACACACACACACACACACACACACACAATTCCTCTTTGAAGCTGATTTGTTATCGCTGCCTCTCCAGGGTCACTGCTCGTGTTTGATTGGCTGCCACACCGTAATTTAGAGGAAGTGCAATGTTGCTATGCCGACACAGTCAAGGCCGAAGACAGAGAGGAGGAAAAAGAGAGTGATGTGTGACGAATATTAATTCTTTCAGAGTAACATTTGGCCAGTTGCTGCTTTCTGGTGAAGTTAAAGGGTGATGAAGAACTAAGGACTGAATGAAATCAACATAAGCATTGGTTTTAATCTATCTGCCTGCAGGAATACGAACATCAATCTGTGTGGACAAGGCTCTCTGCTCCACACCACGACTATCTTGCCAACTTTGTTCCTCTTCTTTCGGAATGTAAATCCACTCAATATGATAAAAATCAGGTGCTTGATTATCTCATCTGCTATATACTGTAGCTAACTTTAGCTTTCCTAAATGAGTGTTGTTGTTTTTCTATTATTTTAACTCCAGCTGCAGGTAGGTGGAAATAGAGGTGGGGACTATTTGCACATGCAATAATCCGCACAAACTGAATACAAGTAAAAGTGTGGACTTGCAGGCAGGGAAGCGTTCCTTCTGGGTGGCTCACTATTACTGTTAAGCTCATTGGCTCTGAAGGACAACAAGTTAACATAGTTTATTCAAAAGGCACATTTTATAATCAACTTTTGTCTCATAATTGCCTGCAAAGCTTCTCCACTTTTGTGAAGCATCTTATACTCCAACAGAAAGAAATGTAATAGAATTATGTGTTTGAATACAGTTAATAAGCAAAAGATAACATCCTCCATTTTTGACTCTTCACTCTGTTTCCTCAGAGTTCAGCAATGTCCCGAGGGCTTGTTATTTGTCAGTGGCACAAACTGGCATGTCAAAGTTGAACTTGAAAACTCCTACAAACTTATTTCAAACCCTGCAAGCAAATGTATTGTGACTCATTGTGACTTGATTAAGCATTCACAGTTTTAAATGTCTATGACTGGGCTGCATGGGCACATTGAAGTTTACAGTGTGTATTCACCATTCTGCTGGCTGCGGTTTCCAAGTATAAACCTGGCCATCCCTGCTGAGCATAAGCACTTCGAGGTTGCAAAAATATAATTTCCTTTGGGAACTTCCAGCCACACCTCCCATCCCCTGCCTGATAGTGAGGTGTGGGTGAGGTTGCAGGCACTTGCTCTGCTTTGATCTGACCCTGCGTATGCTAAGAAAACGAGGTGCATACTTGATAATGGGATCACCGAGAGTCTCTTGGCTGGAGTCCTAACATCTAGCACTTCAAGCTTCACCACAGCATTTAAGTGGGTGTGTTTTGAGGCAGTTCAAGCCAGAGCCTGAGTCATTTCTCCCCAGTAGCATGGAGTTAATAGCTACAAGATTGCCAGTGTTGACTGACTGAAAGACTGTGTTAACAAAAGGCTTTGGCTGACGTGACTGCAAATTTGTTTTCTTCTTTTTTTCTGAAACATGTACACACATTTCATGCCGCATTACTGAGAGTACACAGCATGTACAACATTGAGACAAGAGTGCTATTTTTGCTTTTGAATACATAAAATGAATGTACTTTTGCACCGTAGACAAAATGTGTGTCGTATTAAAATGTTCCATGTTCTAGAATATGTCCATATGTGGTTTTAGGGAATGCAGTTTAGATTGACAGCCAGTGTTCGCCCTACAATTTAACAATTTACATTAAAGGGAGTTTCTTTTTGTCCCCAGGAGGAAATCGAGCCCACATTGTGTAAACAGATTCATGACCCATCCAAAGAAGCAATCTATGACAAATATGGTATCAATGCTGATATTGTCATATTTTCACTGTAAACACACTACATCATGTCCTCTACGGCTGTGGTGTAGTGCTATTTCTGTAAGTACCACAGGGCGATGCATGTCAAATTTTGCCTAGTTTCTAAAGTTGTGTTGTGTTGTGTAAGTTTGCGTGCAATAATCAGTAAAGTATTCATCCAAACTGTTGTTTTCAACACAATTTCAGTTACAAGTTCCTGCAAATGTTTCACATTAAAAGCCTTGTTACAAAATGAAAGGCTTCTGTGTATTGAAATGCAGGGCTTTTAATTAGAAACAGATTCAGGAAGTGCTGAGTTTGTATTAATGTGTAATGCAGGAACTTTAACCGTCACACCTGATGTGTAATGCACCTGAACTTGATCACCTGATCTGGGCCTGATTCTGCCTCATCATACATGAGTACAGTTTGGAGTAACAAGTGTGGAACCAGAATGAGGAAAACAACTAATGCTCATAATGGAGAGGCTGTAACCACAGGATTTTTTTTTATTCTTTTGTAAATTTTCACTTGAAAAAAAATTAACAAAATCATTGCAGACTCTTTTTTTTGTTCAACTTAAGCACTAAACACAAAAAGAACTTCCCTTCTCCACTGCACCAAGATCACAAAAAACACGGCTTCATTTTTCCTGTTGTGTATCAATCCTTAATTACGTACACCTGTTCTATAAACTATACCTAATTCAAGCATAAGAAAACAATCTTTTCACTCTTTTATTTTTGTTTTCTTCATTTCACATTTAATACAGGTGTTATTTTTTTTTTTTTTTACATAATCCACATAATAATCAACATTACTGTCATCATTCAGTTTTAATCCTCTAATCCCGACACTGCTCTCTCAGTAATATCCCTGATGCTGCCTGAAGCAAGAGGACAGACGGCAGGCTGCGCACACAAATAAGCAGGACAAACATTTGATTTACACCACTCAAAACAAATAGAGGCAAACAGCAAGGTAATAAGAAAATGTCACACACACTTACATGTGCTGGCAAGCGTGTATACGTTCATCCCAGTGATTCAGAGTGGAGAGAGTTTGTGCAGGTGGAATGACACAAATATAAAATATAAAGACACAAGTGTGGATGAATGTGAACGTGTACCAAAAGCAACACAAATACAGATGTCTGGATTTACTTTTCCTACTTTTAAAATAGAAAAATGGGCAGATAGGCATGATTCCAGGAGCTCACCTGGAGGCCAGAGGGAGCTCTAAACCATCGTCCAACACCTCGAGCCCAAAGCAGCTGAGCAGGTGTCCTGACTTCTTTCCCAGTTACAGTAATCAGTACCCTAATCTGGTCTATTCTGTTTTTATCAGATTGACTTGCATAATGTAGGAAGCATTGTTGCGTTGTGATGTGTTGTGTTGTGTTGTGATGTGCGTTAGCAACTCTGTCTATGCTACTAAAACAGATCGGAGATGAAAGACAGACAGACAGTCGCTTAGTCCGGTTGCCGGTTTGTTTTTAGTTGATGTAAACAGAACTTTGGCCCCTAATTACAAAAGAAAAACCACAGGATGTTTTTTGCAGTAACCGTTGTAATTGATCATTCTTCTGCAGACTTCCATATTTAGCAGCATGCTCACCACAGAACAGAGCTCTTCCAAAAGCCCCTGTTTAATTTGAACCCTGGAGATATGCCATTTGACCTTTCAGCCAATAAACTGTATTGACAAACCCACTGTAAAAGGATTCTTCTGTTTTTGTATAGATATCCTCCATAGACTGGCAACAGTAATAACTATAGCTATAGCCAACTACGTCTGCTTTCTTCTCTTGTGTGTGTGTGTGTGCATGAGTCTATCCGTGATGAGCTCTGTCTTTCTCTGTTCATTTGCCAACAGTGGTAATTACATCACTGTCACTGTACTCATGCACAGGCAAATACACACAAACAAGCACACACAGCTATGAAAAAGATGGCCTGGTTTAACACACCGTGCTGGTATTCCTTCCTCTTTTTTTTTCCCACAGAGCTAATAAAGCCCATGAGGAGTCTGAAACCGCTTCTGTATTTACCACAAAGCTTCAACTGTCTGCTGCTGCAGGATTAATTTACCTCACGGGCGTCACAGGCTCCCATTATTTTCAAAAAAAATTCCCAAAACAGCTCAGACACACTGCTGCACTGTCCTAACATAACAAGTTATGCTGAACAGCGTGTGGATTGCAGATTTATCCTCACTCATAGTTTTTGCTCTAAGTGAAACTCCTTTTAGTTTTTGTCTCATTAGGGTGTGCTGGTGCAGCGTCAGTGACAGAACAGTGGAGAATAACGTGTAATTGGAGACGCAAAGTGTCTTTTTTTTATGTTTAAATCTGGTTGAGTAGAAACACTTCAGATGGTGGCATTGAGAAGTCACATACGAAGAATTGCAGGGAGGCAATACAGCATGTTCCTGGGTTAAATTAGAATACATAGTAGTAGAAAAACGTACATGTCGGGATGTTACCTTTTAAGATGCAATGCAAAAAATGTAATATCATAAAATGATCAAACCATTATTGCTGCAGTGTCTACAAGAGTGTGATTATGGATTTATTACTGTAACTTTTTTGCGATTAGTTTCTGTTGAGTAGAAAGAGCACGTCATGTATTGTCCTGGGAGAACGACCCGCTAGCTTTCAGCTTTGTCTGCTCTTTTGTATTGACTGCTGGTGTCCACTAAAAGTCGTTTCACAGAAAGAAATCTTGGTTTCAAACATGTTGTAACAATTAACTCAAACATTAAGGCTGCAGGCTGAAAGAAACAAAACAATGAGCTGAAAGATGCAAAAACTCTGAAAAAAGCAGAGGGGAATTTCGAAATTAGGAGATAATTCTCCTTGAGTTTCACTACATGTGATCTTTAATCCATTATTAATCTAAGAATTGTTGATTACTACAGCTTTAAATCAGTCTTTAAAATTGGTCTCGGCACTGCGAGGGATGCTATCCTTACATTTTAAAGAAACTTGAGATAGTTAGAAATAAACAGAAAGGTCTGATAAAGCTGAGTTTCTCTTTGCCCCATCAACACCTATAACACACGAAATTAAAATTACAGGCACAACCACAGATTCAAAATACAAAATACTTGAGCACACACACAAACTAACAAGACACACTGAACCAACTGCCCTGTTTTGATCCTGTGAATTTCCTCTTTTCGCTTCCTCCTTCCCTCAAACACTCCCTCATGCCCTACTAGGAAATATTGGATTGATAAAATAAACAGCCAGCTCAACCCACTTTGATCTTTGCAACTACTCTAGTCAATCTGCCTTCCTACTTTCTCTCTCTGCCACAAATCATTCTCATATCCTTTTTTTTCTCCCTTATTCTCTTGTTCCTTTCTGTTCCCTGACATTTGTTCTCCCAGCATGCTCCCTTCTTCTCATCCTTCCTTCACCTGAACTGTACTTTTCAGAAGTGTGCTCTCATTTCTCTTCACCACAACTCCTCCAGAAGTGATTTATTTTTGTCCACACCTTGTCCTCTCTACACTGACAGAGGATGATAAAAGATGGCCTGCAGCTTGTGACGATTTTATTTGGATTGTACTCATTGTGCAACTTTGCTTTTGGGGTTCTTTTTTTTTTAATCTCTACTTTGCACGAGTGGTTGGTGAGTTGATGATTGCTTTATGCTCACATGTCGATGCAAAGAGTCAATGGAGACAAAACAAGAAATGTTCCAATTTTACAATGTGCAACAATGGAAAACTGAGCAATGTAAACTCATAAATAACACAATAACCCGAAGGATGTCCAACCGGTCGAGGCAGATGCTCCGCCCAACCCTGAGCCTGGTTCTGTCGGAGGTTTCTTCCTGTTAAGAGGGAGTTTTTCTTCCCTCTGTTGGAGGTTTTTCTCCCTTAAAGAGGAGTTTTTTCCCTCCTAACTTATGTGGGAATTGTTGAATTGTTGGGTTTCTCTGTATAATATTGTAAAGTTCTGCTGTAAGGACTTTAATGTGTTAAGTGCCATGAAATAACCTATGTTGTGATTTGGCGCTGTATAAATACAATTGAATTGAATTGAATGTATTACATAGATCAACACTGATTTTAAGAATCTATACCTGCTCCATCACAGTATTTGGAAAAAGGACATACAAACCTCAAACACATGGATATGGTGCTGACATCGATAGTTCTCTCTATGACATTGTTTTTTTTCAGCCCAGTAACATGAGACTTGTGTCCATATTAGATGATTCCACACCTCATAAGTTGGGTCTAGTTCTGAATTTGAGAGCAAACATCAGAAATAGTGTCCTTTATGTAGTGAGGTAGAAAGTAAAGGGTTTATATTTTGCTCAATGATTTGGTAATGATGGGAAATACCAAGGTTATTTGCAAAAATCCACAATCATAATCAATGGTTATTTGACATAATCAATTGCATGTCCTTTTTTTTGGTAAAATTTCCCAAAATTGATGGTCTGATGAAATTGTTGATTTTGCTTTTCTTTGGCTGTTCAATCAAGTTTGACTTGAGGTGACTACATCATATATTAGAGCACTAAATGCCAAATATTTTCCATTTAATTTGACACTTTTTCAAACAGCAGAAAGCACCATACAGTATATTTGATCAATTTTATTTTAACATACTTAAAAGGACATTGTCAACATAAAAAAACAAAACAGCATGTTTTTTAGAAATAGGTAACAAGATGATATTACATCACACTAGAGATGGCTATGTACTACCCGTTTGTACCAAACTTTCTAATTTTATTTATCCAAGTCGTTCTTGTGCATAAACGTGATCAAACCCAACTGTGGTGGTGGCAGGTCGGAAAACACTGATGTGATACAGTTTGTGATGGTCATAGTGTTTTGCAAATAAATAATCTCATCCAGACGACAGGGGAACCGGGTCCAGAAACGTGTCACTTTATTGGGCAATGAAAAATTAAATGACCTACTTTTGTCACTTTGCTGTAGTCATTTAACGACTAACCGTAACCCATAACCATAATAATAATTGTCTCATAATCAGCCTGGACATCCTTTAGTCATGGAGACAAATGTTGTGTGAGGTCCACAGTAACCTTGACCTTTGAACACCACAATCTAATAGAAATGTATAAGTTGTGATTTCTTTTGGTGTAAGGCACAATGTAACACTACCTGTAGCCCCTGAGGCACAATTGTTTTTAGCTTTTTTTCCCCCCTTTTAATTCTCGTCTCTTCATCCTCCATCGCTCTGTTCAACCAATTAAAAAAAAGATTAAAAAAAAAACATGATCCCTCTTTTCAACTCTCCGTTCTCCCTACCACCACTCTGCTCCACACATCCACTTATAAAAACATGTATTTAATGAATTTTTTCCACCCCTCTCTCCTTTTCCCTGTCAATCTACCAGTGTATCCACCCTCCCCTTCACGGGTCCTCTCTCTTTTAAAACATCTTTCCTCTTACCATTCATTCATCCATCCGCAGAGAGGGATTGAAGAGCGCGGTCACAGTGCAGAGTGGAGTAAATTGGCAAACGCTGCCTGCGCTATTGGAAAGGAGGGAATGGGTGAGGAGAAGGACAGGGAGAGGAGGGAAGGAAAATTACAGCAGAATGGAAAGCGTTTGGAATGGAAAGGGAGATGCTGCCTCTGTTTACCATGCCCACATTTTTTGATTCATTCATCACCGCCTAGCTATCAATTTCTCTCCTGCTTTCGTGGTATATTTATCCCATAGTTCAGTTTTTTCCCATGTTTCCTCCCTCCACTTTCTCCACGCACTCATTCTTTATCTATCAAATTCACTCTTCCACTAATTCCCTGTGAGCTTTGAATATAAATGTTGCAAATAACTGTCAATCTTCCATAGCTGTGGGGTAATTTTCCTAAAACTCTTGATGCTTTTCGCCGCCTTGTTTTGAGGCACTGGAGCTTGATTCTAATAAATGCCGACATATGAAACTGCATTGGAAACGAGGAATTATCTCAACCCAGTGGTATTTTTTTACTTGGCTTTAAGAAAGATACAAGTCTTCTATCATCTTCCTTCTTTCTATCCTCCACTTTCTTGCTACTTTTCCTGAAAGTGTCTGTGTTTACCTCCATCTCAGCCCTTGATACATCCACAAAATGGGGGAAGTAAACAAGCAGGCTCAAGCAGTGAAGGCCGCACTGTTGAACTTGATCCTCTGGCTTTTTCCTCTATGAAATATCTCAACATTTAATAAATTGATGGGAATAAAACATTTATGGTTCTCACAGGATGAATCTGTAACTATAACAGTCACAGTGAATATTACTATTAAACAAGAGAATAAGGTGACGTTGGTATAAAATGAGTCTCTGAATGGCTGGGTCAACAAAACGTCAGACTTACACATGACTCGTCAGTTTGTTGTTTCCAGCCATCAATCAAACTTCGTTTTGATTCTTTACAGCAAGACCACCTTAAACCTATGTATTATTATTTTAGCCATGACTACAAAGATCCCCTAATCTTAGAGAAATAGTTTTTTTACTAGCAGACCATGATCTTTCCCTAAACCATGACAAAGTCAACCATAACATTGTCACACCATGAAAAAAATATATTTTCAACAGTGATTTATTGTGGGAGAAATTGCTTCCAAAGAGCTTTTTAAAATGCAATTGAAGGGTTTCCTTGTTTCCAATGAGTCAGTAAAAAGCATAAAGATGGCACTTCCTCCCATTGTTAAAAAGTGAAGCCAAAATACCCTCGCTCTGGAACCAGAGTCTGCACAGAAGTAGTCGGGGTGTGAAGCTGAGGTGCAGAGGTCCCGCCCAGCTGTCAATCTCGACTTCACGCCACCTTTTTATAGGATCAAACAACAAATAAAACCATAAATGGAAACTTGAACAAACATAAATGTGATAAGAAATACTTTATATGACAGGAGGCAGTTTTAGGGAAGATTTATTTAATGTGCACTTATTTCTAGTTTAGCCCCTGTCCTATCCGCTAACATGGGTGGGCGTGGTGTACTGCAACCAGCCACTTGAGGGTGAGCGAGAGGTTTTGGTTCCATATTTGGGGTGCTGTCATGTTGTCCGTCTTTATATACAATCTTTGGTAAACAAAACCAATCCTATTGAACCTGTTCTAAAAATTCCCAAATGCAACAACCAAACATGATGCAACAGAAATTAAGCACAACAATACTACACCCCTTCAACTCACTGTGGTACTTGGCAGCGTCGTCTTTTAGTATGTCATAATCATCAATCTTCAAAAAATGGCAGCGAGTTGTGGTTTAATAACAGATATGGTCCGGTCCCAGTGAAAGGACCTCAGCTCACAGCCTTACAGAATTGCTTGCCTGGTTGTAGACTTCTATCAGAGTCAGCATTTTTATTATTAATAAACTTTAATAAATAGGCAACTGACGCTGTGTGCTGCGGTGGGGGCGGAGTCCTGCTGCACAGCCGCAGTTCCAGAGAGCATCGCGGTGGACACAGTTGAGCTTGTCTTTATTTACGTCAACAGCAAGCTGTTCTCAAGAAAGCTACTCAATGATACCAGAAGCCAGCTCTGGTGGAACAGCTGTTTGTATTTATAGCAACATGTGTGTCATGTGTTGTGGTTTTTAGTTTCATATTTTGGGATATACACTTATTAATTCTTCTGTTGTGACCATCTTCATCAGTCACATATACAAAAAGAAGAGAATAAATCCTCACAGGTGTGCATCCTCATAAAAGTGATTACTTATAGAGGAACATTTATGGAAGAGTTTTGCAAATTCTTTGTATCCACCCTTGTAGAAATAAAAAATAACGTTGCCGCTATGCAGTAGCTTTTCAACTCAACATGTATAAGCTGGCAACTATGTTCTGTTTGTATGCATCGGTAATGCCACATCATTGACATGCACCGTGTTGACAACACTATACTTGCCACTTTGGAAATTACACATTTTCAGCAGTGCAGACACTTTTCCACTTAACTATTCATCACCCCGGTGAATAAACATGGATTCAAACCCCCTAACTTCCGCCCTCTTCCCCTTTTTCATCCCTGCCGCATGAAAAAAGGAAGGGAAGCATCTGAAAAGTCAGACAGCAGGGAGTATTCAAATCAGTTTGGCCTCCAGGGAGAGTGCTGCCGGAGAGTGTACACTTAAGGTGCTTAAGGATTGAAGGGTGGAGAACAGGATGAAAGAGTGGCGCAGAGGTTGTACGAACACCTCCCTCGTTCTTTCATCCCTCTGTCGAGTCCCTCACCCCGCAAAGCCTCTCAACTGTATTTGCCGCTCTGCTCTGTCTCTGATTTTTGTACATTTCGTGGTGTGCGAGCAAGCCAGACATCCTCCACTCAGCATGGTGCTGCAGGCAGGTGTTTGTTCTCTCACTTCAACCATTCACTCTCCGTTTTAAAGCTTGAGCTCTATGACTAATTGGTTGGCTAGTTAAATTGAAGAAGAACGGCAACGAGAAGCAGCAGCATCTATTTTGTTTTCTGGGACAGAAAAACTTTGAGCAAACACAATCTGCAGCCGAGCCAGTCGCTTCTTTTTACTGTCATCGTGTTGTTGGCAACAGTGTCAGTACACTCAGAGCTTTTTAGTGAGACAGTTTAGGACTTGGAGAAGTTGGCCACCAGTTACAGGCAGCGAAATAAATCAAATCTAAAAATACATGTTTATGTGTGAGCTTGTTTACTGGACTGGGACTGAGTGTTAAACTTGTGAATACTTTAATCTTTTCCTTAGAAAGTTTTTAATGCAAAAGCTTCACTTTCGGTGAAGTAATTTTTCACCAACTTAAACATGAACCTCGCTTGAAACAAATGGGAAATTATGATCATCTGTTGTGACACCACTGGAAAAGGAACACATTTGATGTAAAGCAGCATATCATGTTAGTGTATGTTCTGATTGTTACAGTCTTTACAACTAACACTTTGGTGCAGTGCAAATTAAATTTGCTTAGTAGGTCTGGTGTCTTTAACGTAACCCTGGTAGAGGCCACACAGCTGCACTGAGCAGATCACAGAATCATGTGATATATAAACATGAAATTGGTCTGAACTTAAAACTTCAAGAAATGATTTACGTACATTTGTCCTTATATTTGAAGCCTGAAATGTTTACGTCATTGATGCATTAAGAAACACTGGATACCATCTTATTCATTCCTATTAAAGTAGCTTACTAAGCGCATACCACAAAACCCACGTCTGCCATTTTCTGCTTCCTGCATTTTGTGAAATGTCCAGGAAATACCTTAGCTTCTTTCTGCAGTTGAACCAGCTGAGTATGCATGACTTCCACTGGCTGAAACTGCTTACTTCCTAGTTGCTTCCAACACACACGAATGGGATAAAATAAAATAACCATATGATTCATTAACACTTTCCAAAAGTTGAACTGAATTAATCAAACCCTCTTACTAAAACAGACTAATTTCACTTTGTTTGTGGTTCTCTGAGAACATTATTCAATGTCTTAAAGCCAACACGGAGGTTGTATTATTGCAGTTTGGCCACTATGCTAAAGTTACTGCTCAACCCAGTGGCCTTCTTGGGGTCATGATTTGCATTTAATGCTGTGAAAATTGAGATGTTTGAGAGTTGCTAGTCCTCTAAAGAATTAAAAAACCAGTGTGATGAATCAGATTCAGTTTAATTTCATGCCGCATGACAGCAGAATACACAGCGTTCTCAAAGAAGGACCTCACTGGATTCCTCCTTCTGTATCGCGCAACGAGCAGAACAACAGCTGACAGATGACTTTAGCAAAGAAAAAATAGTGTTTTTTGCAGTACACTGAAAAGGAAATCACCGGCTGCAACTGCTACCTGAAAATACAGCGAGGTCTTGTCTCCTCCAACTACTGCAAATATCCATTCAGACACAGGGGCTCACATACAAGTGAGAACACAAGTTCAAAAGCACTTAATAATGCCAAAAACCAACCCAGCTGCCCAGGGGCCAAATTGAAAGCAGGGAATGCCGATGCCGACACAGCACAGGGAGATGATTGGTATCCCTCTCCCCTGCTGCATGAGATTAGACTGGGACTAGTTCATCACACAGCGTCTTTAATTTAAGTATGACATGACAAACGGTGACTACTTGCTTGAATCAAATAATGAAACATTTTATTGTTTGCATCATAATTCCATGTGTCACTTCATTGTTTTGATGTTCTTGGTATTGTAATATAAAACAAATAGCAAAAAGAAACATTCTTGAATGTTTACAGGCAGTGCATGTCAGGATTTGTTTTTAAACTAACTTTTCCACCTCATAAAACCATATTGCAGATTTGTTTTGGCATTTTACTGAGATGTTTTATGTGCAACTTAAAGCAGATAGATGTGAACACAATAACAGGGAACACAGTAGCATCTCTTTACCTTATTAGAAATATTATAGCATGTGTGAGCTTGATGTAAATGTCACCGTTTGTCCTGGTTTCTGCAGCAAATGTAGCAGAAGAGGCAACACAGTAAACTACCTTCCCTGATTGAGTCAAAAAATAATTTAAACGTTGCCTTGAGATTTTTTTACGTAATGAAAATAAAAGAATCCCTGAAAGACAGGCACATTTAGAGACCTACCTGGTCGTAATACCACCTGGTTTGAATCCACAAGGCCACATAATGCTGAGTGACAATCTACGACTGTTTAACATTCCCACCATTACAATCGCTCCCCTCCCAATCCATTTCTTCAGTTTTCCTCTTCCCATATAAGTCAATGTGTAAAATGCTTAAATGAAATACCTTAGGGCTTTCATCATATTATGCAGAAAACACACAAAGCAAACAATAAATGATGCCTCATCCACTTATACAGCCATTAAACTGCCTCCTCTGAAGGACCTTTTATTTATTCTGAAGATGGTTTAGTTGTCGTTTCTCTTCTGTCATGGAATGCATTTCAAAACACATCTAAATAAAAGCATGAAAAGGACGTCTTTTTACTATGATTTTTAAAGAACAAAAATACAATGCAAGGTTTCTGCAAATGTCTAATCAAATTTTTTTTTTTATAATTTTACAGCACAAATGACTTGCTGACATTTTGTTTTGTTTTTCCTTTTAGGATTAGTTGACTATCTCCTGTTTTGCTGCAGAGTTATAACATTGTGTCGTCAGGCGGTAACTTTTGCATACTTACTCAGATGGAAAAAGAAAGATGTTTTCTCCGTGGTCCATTTGCTTAATACAAAATGATGCAGCTGACTTGACACTTTGCCCTTTTTTAACAGGATTGCCATTCAAAAATGAATCTAATTATTTTCCTTTGAGGTTGATGCTGATGTGATGATGGCCCCACTCCCACCTTCCATGTCGAACTTCCAACAAAATCACACACATACACATTTTCTGCATCTCGCGCATGCTGCCCAGCTCTGTCTCACACTCAAACACGTCACCACAGTTGGCCAACACATGCTGATACACTCATTAAGCTTTCCTTCTTACTTCATGTGCAAAAGAAGAAAGGCAGCACAATTTTGCTCCAACACATGATCACGCTTACAAACACACACATTTGTGTTACTCTACTCTTGAAACACTATTTACATAGCTTTCAAAACAAAAGTGAGATTTTCAAACATTCCTGTAAATTAAAACCAAAAAAAGTTTAGCACTAAAAGTAAGAATTGTTATGATATTGTGAAGTTGGTACATTTCCATTCATTTAATTCCAATTATTTGCATTATCTAGAGAGTGCAAAAAAGCACAACCATGTCAAAATGCAAAAGTTGACCATTTGTCTGTCAGCAAACACTGTGCAACTTGAAATATTTTAAGCTTATTCAAATTAAGAAATGAATAAACAAATAATATATAGGAAGGTTTATACCGAGCTGTTATTTTAAGGAAGTCAAAAGCTGTTTGGAAACTCGTTGGAACTGACTAAAATGCAATGACCATCTTGTCTTTATTGTCCCTGTAAATATTAATAAACGACTGTCAAGTTCTAACAGATGTGTTAGGTGTGTAGTGGTTAGAGAAGTTGCCTCACAGGTAGAAGGTAAGGGATTCTATCCCAGCTAGAGGCATGCATGTCTGGTAAAAAAAAAAAAAAAAAATCATTCTATTGCATGTCATCCAAATAATAAAAACAAATTCATGCTAAAGCATGTTATACAAAATAATTACAACATACTATAGTATGCATTTTTTTAATCACTTTTTGAACGACATGCTATAGTAAGACTTTTTTTTTCACTTTAGGGACGATATGCCAAATATGACTTTTTTCACATTTTGGACGACTTTAAAGAGGGTGACTTTTTTCCATATTTTGAAGAACATGCTATAATATCACTTTTTCATCACTTTTTGGACGACATTAAAAAAGTAGGAATTTTCGTGCTATTTCTGACGGCATGCTATAAGTATGACTTCCGTTCAATTTATGTCAGGCAACACAATGGTGCAGTTGCCAGCATTGTCGTCTCAGTCGAAATGTCCAGTGTTCGATAACCACCTGTGACTTTGTGTGAAAATTGCATGTTCCTGCATAAGTAATCATCTAAAATTAAAGAAGTCTGAATTTTGTTTTCATATTTTGAACGACATGCTATAAGTATGACTTTTTTGTCATGTTTTAGATGACATGCTATAGTATGACTTTTTATCATATTTTAGACGACATGCTATAGTATGACTTTTTGGTCATATTTTAGACAACATGCTATAGTATGACTTTTTGTCATATTTTAGACGACATGCTATAGTATGACTTTTTGGTCATATTTTGGACGACATGCTATAGTATGACTTTTTATCATATTTTGGACGACATGCTATAGTATGACTTTTTGGTCATATTTTGGACGACATGCTATAGTATGACTTTTCATCATATTTTAGACGACATGCTATAGTATGACTTTTTGATCATATTTTAGACGACATGCTATAGTATGACTTTTTGATCATATTTTAGACGAAATGCTATAGTATGACATTTTTTTCATATTTTGGACGACATGCTATAGTATGACTTTTTATCATATTTTAGACGACATGCTATAGTATGACTGTTTATCATATTTTAGACGACATGCTATAGTATGACTTTTTATCATATTTTAGACAACATGCTATAGTATGACTTTTTATCATATTTTAGGCGACATGCTATAGTATGACTTTTTATCATATTTTAGACGACATGTATAGTATGACTTTTTGATCATATTTTAGACGACATGCTATAGTATGACTTTTTGTCATATTTTAGACGACATGCTATAGTATGACTTTTTGGTCATATTTTGGACGACATGCTATAGTATGACTTTTTGGTCATATTTTGGACGACATGCTATAGTATGACTTTTTGGTCATATTTTGGACGACATGCTATAGTATGACTTTTTGATCATATTTTAGACGAAATGCTATAGTATGACATTTTTTTCATATTTTGGACGACATGCTATAGTATGACTTTTTATCATATTTTAGACGACATGCTATAGTATGACTTTTTATCATATTTTAGACGACATGCTATAGTATGACTTTTTATCATATTTTAGACGACATGCTATAGTATGACTTTTTTCATATTTTAGACGACAGGCTATAGTATGACTTTTTTTCATATTATAGACGACATGCTATAGTATGACTTTTTGTCATATTTTAGACGACATGCTATAGTATGACTTTTTGGTCATATTTTGGACGACATGCTATAGTATGACTTTTTATCATATTTTAGACGACATGCTATAGTATGACTTTTTATCATATTTTAGACGACATGCTATAGTATGACTTTTTGTCATATTTTAGACCACATACTATAGTATGACTTTTTGGTCATATGTTAGAAGACATGTTATAGTATGACTTTTTATCATATTTTAGACGACATGCTATAGTATGACTTTTTATCATATTTTAGACGACATGCTATAGTATGACTTTTTATCATATTTTAGACGACATACTATAGTATGACTTTTTGATCATATTTTAGACGACACGCTATACTATGACATTTTTTTCATATTTTGGACGACATGCTATAGTATGACTTTTTGGTCATATTTTGGACGACATGCTATAGTATGACTTTTTATCATATTATAGACGACATGGTATAGTATGACTTTTTATCATATTTTGGACGACATGCTATAGTATGACTTTTTGGTCATATTTTGGACGACATGCTATAGTATGACTTTTTATCATATTTTAGACGACATGCTATAGTATGACTTTTTATCATATTTTAGACGACATGCTATAGTATGACTTTTTGTCATATTTTAGACCACATACTATAGTATGACTTTTTGGTCATATGTTAGAAGACATGTTATAGTATGACTTTTTATCATATTTTAGACGACATGCTATAGTATGACTTTTTATCATATTTTAGACGACATGCTATAGTATGACTTTTTATCATATTTTAGACGACATGCTATAGTATGACTTTTTATCATATTTTAGACGACATACTATAGTATGACTTTTTGGTCATATTTTAGACGACAGGCTATAGTATGACTTTTTTTCATATTATAGACGACATGCTATAGTATGACTTTTTATCATATTTTAGACGACATGCTATAGTATGACTTTTTGGTCATATTTTGGACGACATGCTATAGTATGACTTTTTGGTCATATTTTGGACGACATGCTATAGTATGACTTTTTGATCATATTTTAGACGAAATGCTATAGTATGACTTTTTATCATATTTTAGACGACATGCTATAGTATGACTTTTTGTCATATTTTAGACCACATACTATAGTATGACTTTTTGGTCATATGTTAGAAGACATGTTATAGTATGACTTTTTATCATATTTTAGACGACATGCTATAGTATGACTTTTTATCATATTTTAGACGACATGCTATAGTATGACTTTTTATCATATTTTAGACGACATGCTATAGTATGACTTTTTATCATATTTTAGACGACATACTATAGTATGACTTTTTGATCATATTTTAGACGACACGCTATACTATGACATTTTTTTCATATTTTGGACGACATGCTATAGTATGACTTTTTGGTCATATTTTGGACGACATGCTATAGTATGACTTTTTATCATATTATAGACGACATGCTATAGTATGACTTTTTATCATATTTTGGACGACATGCTATAGTATGACTTTTTGGTCATATTTTGGACGACATGCTATAGTATGACTTTTTATCATATTTTAGACGACATGCTATTGTATGACTTTTTTTCATATTATAGACAACATGCTATAGTATGACTTTTTGGTCATATTTTGGACAACATGCTATAGTATGACTTTTTATCATATTTTAGACGACATGCTATAGTATGACTTTTTATCATATTTTAGACAACATGCTATAGTATGATTTTTTTTCATATTTTAGACAACATGCTATAGTATGACATATTTTGGACGACATGCTATAGTATTACTTTTTATCATATTTTGGGCGACATGCTATAGTATGACTTTTTATCATATTTTAGACGACATGCTATAGTATGACTTTTTGGTCATATTTTAGAAGACATGCTATAGTATGACCATTTTTTCATATTTTAGACGACATGCTATAGTATGACTTTTTGGTCATATTTCAGAAGACATGTTATAGTATGACTTTTTGATCATATTTTAGACGACATGCTATAGTATGACATTTTTTTCATATTTTGGACGACATGCTATAGTATGACTTTTTGGTCATACTTTGGACAACATGCTATAGTATGACTTTTTGGTCATATTTTGGACGACATGCTATAGTATGACTTTTTATCATATTTTGGACGACATGCTATAGTATGACTTTTCATCATATTTTAGACGACATGCTATAGTATGACTTTTTGATCATATTTTAGACGACATGCTATAGTATGACTTTTTGATCATATTTTAGACGAAATGCTATAGTATGACATTTTTTTCATATTTTGGACGACATGCTATAGTATGACTTTTTATCATATTTTAGACGACATGCTATAGTATGACTTTTTATCATATTTTAGACGACATGCTATAGTATGACTTTTTATCATATTTTAGACGACATGCTATAGTATGACTTTTTTCATATTTTAGACGACAGGCTATAGTATGACTTTTTTTCATATTATAGACGACATGCTATAGTATGACCATTTTTTCACATTTTAGACGACATGCGATAGTATGACTTTTTGATCATATTTCGGACGACATGCTATAGTATGACTTTTGATCATATTTTAGACGACATGCTATAGTATGACTTTTTGGTCATATTTTGGACGACATGCTATAGTATGACTTTTTATCATATTTTAGACGACATGCTATAGTATGACTTTTTGGTCATATTTTGGACGACATGCTATAGTGTGACTTTTTGGTCATATTTTGGATGACATGCTATCGTATGACATTTTTTTCATATTTTGGACGACATGCTATAGTATGACATTTTTTCATATTATAGACAACATGCTATAGTATGACTTTTTTCATATTTTAGACGACATACTATAGTATGACTTTTTGATCGTATTTTGGACGACATGCTTTAGTATGACTTTTTGATCATATTTTAGACGACATGCTATTGTATGACTTTTTGGTCATATTTTGGACAACATGCTATAGTATGACTTTTTTCATATTTTAGACGACATGCTATAGTATGACTTTTTTTATCATATTTTAGACGACATGCTATAGTATGACTTTTTATCATATTTTAGACGACATGCTATTGTATGACTTTTTTTTCATATTATAGACAACATGCTATAGTATGACTTTTTTCATATTTTAGACGACATACTATAGTATGACTTTTTGGTCATATTTTAGAAGACATGCTATAGTATGACTTTTTGATCATCTTTTAGACGACATGCTATAGTATGACTTTTTGGTCATATTTTGGACAACATGCTATAGTATGACTTTTTTCATATTTTAGACGACATGCTATAGTATGAATTTTTTTTATCATATTTTAGACGACATGCTATAGTATGACTTTTTATCATATTTTAGACAAAATGCTATAGTATGACTTTTTTCATATTTTAGACAACATGCTATAGTATGACTTTTTTTTTATCATATTTTAGACGACATGCTATAGTATGACTTTTTGGTCATATTTTGGACAACATGCTATAGTATGACTTTTTATCATATTTTAGACGACATGCTATAGTATGACTTTTTATCATATTTTAGACAACATGCTATAGTATGACTTTTTTCATATTTTAGACAACATGCTATAGTATGACATATTTTGGACGACATGCTATAGTATTACTTTTTATCATATTTTGGGCGACATGCTATAGTATGACTTTTTATCATATTTTAGACGACATGCTATAGTATGACTTTTTGGTCATATTTTAGAAGACATGCTATAGTATGACCATTTTTTCATATTTTAGACGACATGCTATAGTATGACTTTTTGGTCATATTTCAGAAGACATGTTATAGTATGACTTTTTGATCATATTTTAGACGACATGCTATAGTATGACATTTTTTTCATATTTTGGACGACATGCTATAGCATGACTTTTTGATCATATTTTAGACGACATGCTATAGTATGACTTTTTGATCATATTTTAGACGAAATGCTATAGTATGACATTTTTTTCATATTTTGGACGACATGCTATAGTATGACTTTTTATCATATTTTAGACGACATGCTATTGTATGACTTTTTTTCATATTATAGACAACATGCTATAGTATGACTTTTTTCATATTTTAGACGACATACTATAGTATGACTTTTTGGGTCATATTTTAGAAGACATGCTATAGTATGACTTTTTGATCATCTTTTAGACGACATGCTATAGTATGACTTTTTGGTCATATTTTGGACAACATGCTATAGTATGACTTTTTTCATATTTTAGACGACATGCTATAGTATGAATTTTTTTTATCATATTTTAGACGACATGCTATAGTATGACTTTTTATCATATTTTAGACAAAATGCTATAGTTTGACTTTTTTCATATTTTAGACAACATGCTATAGTATGACTTTTTTTTTATCATATTTTAGACGACATGCTATAGTATGACTTTTTGGTCATATTTTGGACAACATGCTATAGTATGACTTTTTATCATATTTTAGACGACATGCTATAGTATGACTTTTTATCATATTTTAGACAACATGCTATAGTATGACTTTTTTCATATTTTAGACAACATGCTATAGTATGACATATTTTGGACGACATGCTATAGTATTACTTTTTATCATATTTTGGGCGACATGCTATAGTATGACTTTTTATCATATTTTAGACGACATGCTATAGTATGACTTTTTGGTCATATTTTAGAAGACATGCTATAGTATGACCATTTTTTTCATATTTTAGACGACATGCTATAGTATGACTTTTTGGTCATATTTCAGAAGACATATTATAGTATGACTTTTTGATCATATTTTAGACGACATGCTATAGTATGAAATTTTTTTCATATTTTGGACGACATGCTATAGTATGACTTTTTGGTCATATTTTAGACGACATGCTATAGTATGACTTTTTGATCATATTTTAGACGAAATGCTATAGTATGACATTGTTTTTCATATTTTGGACGATATGCTATAGTATGACTTTTTGGTCATATTTTGGACAACATGCTATAGTATGACTTTTTTCATATTTTAGACGACATGCTATAGTATGAATTTTTTTTATCATATTTTAGACGACATGCTATAGTATGACTTTTTATCATATTTTAGACAAAATGCTATAGTTTGACTTTTTTCATATTTTAGACAACATGCTATAGTATGACTTTTTTTTTTATCATATTTTAGACGACATGCTATAGTATGACTTTTTGGTCATATTTTGGACAACATGCTATAGTATGACTTTTTATCATATTTTAGACGACATGCTATAGTATGACTTTTTATCATATTTTAGACAACATGCTATAGTATGACTTTTTTCATATTTTAGACAACATGCTATAGCATGACATATTTTGGACGACATGCTATAGTATTACTTTTTATCATATTTTGGGCGACATGCTATAGTATGACTTTTTATCATATTTTAGACGACATGCTATAGTATGACTTTTTGGTCATATTTTAGAAGACATGCTATAGTATGACCATTTTTTCATATTTTAGACGACATGCTATAGTATGACTTTTTGGTCATATTTCAGAAGACATATTATAGTATGACTTTTTGATCATATTTTAGACGACATGCTATAGTATGAAATTTTTTTCATATTTTGGACGACATGCTATAGTATGACTTTTTGGTCATATTTTAGACGACATGCTATAGTATGACTTTTTGATCATATTTTAGACGAAATGCTATAGTATGACATTTTTTTCATATTTTGGACGATATGCTATAGTATGACTTTTTATCATATTTTAGACGACATGCTATAGTATGACTTTTTATCATATTTTAGACGACATGCTATAGTATGACTTTTTATCATATTTTAGACGACATGCTATAGTATGACTTTTTTCATATTTTAGACGACAGGCTATAGTATGACTTTTTTTCATATTATAGACGACATGCTATAGTATGACCATTTTTTCACATTTTAGACGACATGCGATAGTATGACTTTTTGATCATATTTCGGACGACATGCTATAGTATGACTTTTGATCATATTTTAGACGACATGCTATAGTATGACTTTTTGGTCATATTTTGGACGACATGCTATAGTATGACTTTTTATCATATTATTAGACGACATGCTATAGTATGACTTTTTGGTCATATTTTGGACGACATGCTATAGTGTGACTTTTTGGTCATATTTTGGACGACATGCTATAGTATGACTTTTTATCATATTTTAGACGACATGCTATCGTATGACATTTTTTTCATATTTTGGACGACATGCTATAGTATGACATTTTTTCATATTATAGACAACATGCTATAGTATGACTTTTTTCATATTTTAGACGACATACTATAGTATGACTTTTTGGTCATATTTTAGAAGACATGCTATAGTATGACTTTTTGATCATCTTTTAGACGACATGCTATAGTATGACTTTTTGGTCATATTTTGGACAACATGCTATAGTATGACTTTTTTCATATTTTAGACGACATGCTATAGTATGACTTTTTTTATCATATTTTAGACGACATGCTATAGTATGACTTTTTATCATATTTTAGACGACATGCTATTGTATGACTTTTTTTCATATTATAGACAACATGCTATAGTATGACTTTTTTCATATTTTAGACGACATACTATAGTATGACTTTTTGGTCATATTTTAGAAGACATGCTATAGTATGACTTTTTGATCATCTTTTAGACGACATGCTATAGTATGACTTTTTTCATATTTTAGACAACATGCTATAGTATGACATATTTTGGACGACATGCTATAGTATTACTTTTTATCATATTTTGGGCGACATGCTATAGTATGACTTTTTATCATATTTTAGACGACATGCTATAGTATGACTTTTTGGTCATATTTTAGAAGACATGCTATAGTATGACCATTTTTTCATATTTTAGACGACATGCTATAGTATGACTTTTTGGTCATATTTCAGAAGACATGTTATAGTATGACTTTTTGATCATATTTTAGACGACATGCTATAGTATGACATTTTTTTCATATTTTGGACGACATGCTATAGTATGACTTTTTGGTCATACTTTGGACGACATGCTATAGTATGACTTTTTGGTCATATTTTGGACGACATGCTATAGTATGACTTTTCATCATATTTTAGACGACATGCTATAGTATGACTTTTTGATCATATTTTAGACGACATGCTATAGTATGACTTTTTGATCATATTTTAGACGAAATGCTATAGTATGACATTTTTTTCATATTTTGGACGACATGCTATAGTATGACTTTTTATCATATTTTAGACGACATGCTATTGTATGACTTTTTTTCATATTATAGACAACATGCTATAGTATGACTTTTTTCATATTTTAGACGAAATGCTATAGTATGACATTTTTTTCATATTTTGGACAACATGCTATAGTATGACTTTTTTCATATTTTAGACGACATGCTATAGTATGACTTTTTTTTATCATATTTTAGACGACATGCTATAGTATGACTTTTTATCATATTTTAGACAAAATGCTATAGTATGACTTTTTTCATATTTTAGACAACATGCTATAGTATGACTTTTTTTTTATCATATTTTAGACGACATGCTATAGTATGACTTTTTGGTCATATTTTGGACAACATGCTATAGTATGACTTTTTATCATATTTTAGACGACATGCTATAGTATGACTTTTTATCATATTTTAGACAACATGCTATAGTATGACTTTTTTCATATTTTAGACAACATGCTATAGTATGACATATTTTGGACGACATGCTATAGTATTACTTTTTATCATATTTTGGGCGACATGCTATAGTATGACTTTTTATCATATTTTAGACGACATGCTATAGTATGACTTTTTGGTCATATTTTAGAAGACATGCTATAGTATGACCATTTTTTCATATTTTAGACGACATGCTATAGTATGACTTTTTGGTCATATTTCAGAAGACATATTATAGTATGACTTTTTGATCATATTTTAGACGACATGCTATAGTATGACATTTTTTTCATATTTTGGACGACATGCTATAGTATGACTTTTTGGTCATACTTTGGACGACATGCTATAGTATGACTTTTTGGTCATATTTTGGACGACATGCTATAGTATGACTTTTTGGTCATATTTTGGACGACATGCTATAGTATGACTTTTCATCATATTTTAGACGACATGCTATAGTATGACTTTTCATCATATTTTAGACGACATGCTATAGTATGACTTTTCATCATATTTTAGACGACATGCTATAGTATGACTTTTTGGTCATATTTTGGACGACATGCTATAGTATGACTTTTCATCATATTTTGGACGACATGCTGATAGTATGACTTTTTGATCATATTTTAGACGACATGCTATAGTATGACTTTTCATCATATTTTAGACGACATGCTATAGTATGACTTTTTGATCATATTTTAGACGACATGCTATAGTATGACTTTTTTTTCATATTTTGGACGACATGCTATAGTATGACTTTTTATCATATTTTAGACGACATGCTATAGTATGACTTTTTATCATATTTTAGACGACATGCTATAGTATGACTTTTTTCATATTTTAGACGACAGGCTATAGTATGACTTTTTTCATATTAATAGACGACATGCTATAGTATGACCATTTTTTCACATTTTAGACGACATGCTATAGTATGACTTTTTGGATCATATTTCGGACGACATGCTATAGTATGACTTTTGATCATATTTTAGACGACATGCTATAGTATGACTTTTTGGTCATATTTTGGACGACATGCTATAGTATGACTTTTTATCATATTTTAGACGACATGCTATAGTATGACTTTTTGTCTTATTTTAGACGACATGCTATAGTATGACTTTTTGATCATATTTTGGACGACATGCTATAGTATGACTTTTTGATCATATTTTAGACGAAATGCTATAGTATGACATTTTTTTCATATTTTGGACGACATGCTATAGTATGACTTTTTATCATATTTTAGACGACATGCTATAGTATGACTTTTTATCATATTTTAGACGACATGCTATAGTATGACTTTTTTCATATTTTAGACGACAGGCTATAGTATGACTTTTTTTTCATATTATAGACGACATGCTATAGTATGACCATTTTTTCACATTTTAGACGACATGCTATAGTATGACTTTTTGATCATATTTCGGACGACATGCTATAGTATGACTTTTGATCATATTTTAGACGACATGCTATAGTATGACTTTTTGGTCATATTTTGGACGACATGCTATAGTATGACTTTTTATCATATTTTAGACGACATGCTATAGTATGACTTTTTGTCTTATTTTAGACGACATGCTATAGTATGACTTTTTGATCATATTTTGGACGACATGCTATAGTATGACTTTTTGATCATGTTTTAGACGACATGCTATTTTATGACTTTTTTTATATTTTAGACGACATGCTATAGTATGACTTTTTGATCATATTTTGGACGACATGCTATAGTATGACTTTTTGATCATATTTCGGACGACATGCTATAGTATGACTTTTTGATCATATTTCGGGACGACATGCTATAGTATGACTTTTGATCATATTTTAGACGACATGCTATAGTATTACTTTTATCATATTTTGGGCGACATGCTATAGTATGTCTTTTTATCATATTTTAGACGACATGCTATAGTATGACTTTTTGGTCATATTTTAGAAGACATGCTATAGTATGACCATTTTTTCATATTTTAGACGACATTGCTATAGTATGACTTTTTGGTCATATTTCAGAAGACATGTTATAGTATGACTTTTTGATCATATTTTAGACGACATGCTATAGTATGACATTTTTTTCATATTTTGGACGACATGCTATAGTATGACTTTTTGGTCATACTTTGGACGACATGCTATAGTATGACTTTTTGGTCATATTTTGGACGACATGCTATAGTATGACTTTTCATCATATTTTAGACGACATGCTATAGTATGACTTTTTGATCATATTTTAGACGACATGCTATAGTATGACTTTTTGATCATATTTTAGACGAAATGCTATAGTATGACATTTTTTTTCATATTTTGGACGACATGCTATAGTATGACTTTTTTATCATATTTTAGACGACATGCTATTGTATGACTTTTTTTCATATTATAGACAACATGCTATAGTATGACTTTTTTCATATTTTAGACGAAATGCTATAGTATGACATTTTTTTCATATTTTGGACAACATGCTATAGTATGACTTTTTTCATATTTTAGACGACATGCTATAGTATGACTTTTTTTTTATCATATTTTAGACGACATGCTATAGTATGACTTTTTATTCATATTTTAGGACAAAATGCTATAGTATGACTGTTTTCATATTTTAGACAACATGCTATAGTATGACTTTTTTTTATCATATTTTAGACGACATGCTATAGTATGACTTTTTGGTCATATTTTGGACAACATGCTATAGTATGACTTTTTATCATATTTTAGACGACATGCTATAGTATGACTTTTTATCATATTTTAGACAACATGCTATAGTATGACTTTTTTTCATATTTTAGACAACATGCTATAGTATGACATATTTTGGACGACATGCTATAGTATTACTTTTTATCATATTTTGGGCGACATGCTATAGTATGACTTTTTATCATATTTTAGACGACATGCTATAGTATGACTTTTGGTCATATTTTAGAAGACATGCTATAGTATGACCATTTTTTCATATTTTAGACGACATGCTATAGTATGACTTTTTGGTCATATTTCAGAAGACATATTATAGTATGACTTTTTGATCATATTTTAGACGACATGCTATAGTATGACATTTTTTTCATATTTTGACGACATGCTATAGTATGACTTTTTGGTCATACTTTGGACGACATGCTATAGTATGACTTTTTGGTCATATTTTGGACGACATGCTATAGTATGACTTTTTGGTCATATTTTGGACGACATGCTATAGTATGACTTTTCATCATATTTTAGACGACATGCTATAGTATGACTTTTCCATCATATTTAGACGACATGCTATAGTATGACTTTTCATCATATTTTAGACGACATGCTATAGTATGACTTTTTGGTCATATTTTGGACGACATGCTATAGTATGACTTTTCATCATATTTTGGACGACATGCTATAGTATGACTTTTTGATCATATTTTAGACGACATGCTATAGTATGACTTTTCATCATATTTTAGACGACATGCTATAGTATGACTTTTTGATCATATTTTAGACGACATGCTATAGTATGACTTTTTTTTCATATTTTGGACGACATGCTATAGTATGACTTTTTTATCATATTTTAGACGACATGCTATAGTATGACTTTTTATCATATTTTAGACGACATGCTATAGTATGACTTTTTTCATATTTTAGACGACAGGCTATAGTATGACTTTTTTTCATATTATAGACGACATGCTATAGTATGACCATTTTTTCACATTTTAGACGACATGCTATAGTATGACTTTTTGATCATATTTCGGACGACATGCTATAGTATGACTTTTGATCATATTTTAGACGACATGCTATAGTATGACTTTTTGGTCATATTTTGGACGACATGCTATAGTATGACTTTTTATCATATTTTAGACGACATGCTATAGTATGACTTTTTGTCTTATTTTAGACGACATGCTATAGTATGACTTTTTGATCATATTTTGGACGACATGCTATAGTATGACTTTTTGATCATATTTTAGACGAAATGCTATAGTATGACATTTTTTTCATATTTTGGACGACATGCTATAGTATGACTTTTTATCATATTTTAGACGACATGCTATAGTATGACTTTTTATCATATTTTAGACGACATGCTATAGTATGACTTTTTTCATATTTTAGACGACAGGCTATAGTATGACTTTTTTTCATATTATAGACGACATGCTATAGTATGACCATTTTTTCACATTTTAGACGACATGCTATAGTATGACTTTTTGATCATATTTCGGAACGACATGCTATAGTATGACTTTTGATCATATTTTAGACGACATGCTATAGTATGACTTTTTGGTCATATTTTGGACGACATGCTATAGTATGACTTTTTATCATATTTTAGACGACATGCTATAGTATGACTTTTTGTCTTATTTTAGACGACATGCTATAGTATGACTTTTTGATCATATTTTTGGACGACATGCTATAGTATGACTTTTTGATCATGTTTTAGACGACATGCTATTTTATGACTTTTTTTATATTTTAGACGACATGCTATAGTATGACTTTTTGATCATATTTTGGACGACATGCTATAGTATGACTTTTTGATCATATTTCGGACGACATGCTATAGTATGACTTTTTGATCATATTTCGGACGACATGCTATAGTATGACTTTTGATCATATTTTAGACGACATGCTATAGTATGACTTTTTGGTCATATTTTTGGACGACATGCAATAGTATGACTTTTGATCATATTTTAGACGACATACTATAGTATGACTTTTTGGTCATATTTTGGACGACATGCTATAGTATGACTTTTTGTCATATTTTAGACGACATGCTATAGTATGACTTTTTTTTATATTTCAAACGACATGCTATAGTATGACTTTTTGGTCATATTTTGGACGACATGCTGTAATTTGACTTTTTGATCATATTTTAGACGACATACTATAGTATGACTTTTTGTCATATTTTAGACGACATGCTATAGTATGACTTTTTGTCATATTTTAGACGACATGCTATAGTATGACTTTTTTTTATATTTCAAACGACATGCTATAGTATGACTTTTTGATCATATTTCGGACGACATGCTATAGTATGACTTTTGATCATATTTTAGACGACATACTATAGTATGACTTTTTGGTCATATTTTGGACGACATGCTATAGTATGACTTTTTGTCATATTTTAGACGACATGCTATAGTATGACTTTTTTTTATATTTCAAACGACATGCTATAGTATGACTTTTTGGTCATATTTTGGACGACATGCTATAATTTGACTTTTTGATCATATTTTAGACGACATGCTATCGTATGACATTTTTTTCATATTTTGGACGACATGCTATAGTATGACATTTTTATCATATTTTGGACGACATACTATAGTATGACTTTTTGATCATATTTTGGACGACATGCCTATAGTATGACTTTTTATCATATTTTAGACGACATGCTATAGTATGACTTTTTGGTCATATTTTGGACGACATGCTATAGTGTGACTTTTTTGTCATATTTTAGACGACATGCTATAGTATGACTTTTTGGTCATATTTTTGGACGACATGCTATAGTATGACTTTTTGATCATATTTTATACGACATGCTATAGTGTGACTTTTTTGTCATATTTTAGACGACATGCTATAGTATGACTTTTTGGTCATATTTTGGACGACATGCTATAGTATGACTTTTTGATCATATTTTAGACGACATGCTATCGTATGACAGTTTTTTCATATTTTGGACGACATGCTATAGTATGACATTTTTTTCATATTTTGGACGACATACCATAGTATGACTTTTTGATCATATTTTAGACGACATGCTATAGTATGACTTTTTGATCATATTTCGGACGACATGCTATAGTATGACTTTTTATCATATTTTAGACGACATGCTATAGTATGACTTTTGGTCATATTTTAGAAGACATGCTATAGTATGACTTTTTGGTCATATTTTAGAAGACATGCTATAGTATGACCATTTTTTCATATTTTAGACGACATGCTATAGTATGACTTTTTGGTCATATTTTAGACGACATGCTATAGTATGACCATTTTTTCATATTTTAGACAACATGCTATAGTATGACTTTTTGGTCATATTTTAGACGACATGCTATAGTATGACTTTTTGGTCATATTTTAGAAGACATGCTATATTATGACTTTTTGATCATATTTTAGAAGACATGCTATAGTATGACCATTTTTTCATATTTTAGACGACATGCTATAGTATGACTTTTTGGTCATATTTTAGAAGACATGCTATAGTATGACTTTTTGATCATATTTTAGACGACATGCTATCGTATGACATTTTTTTCATATTTTGGACGACATGCTATAGTATGACTTTTTATCATATTTTAGACGACATGCTATAGTATGACTTTTTATCATATTTTAGACGACATGCTATAGTATGACCTTTTTTCATATTTTAGACGACAGGCTATAGTATGACTTTTTTTTCATATTATAGACGACATGCTATAGTATGACCATTTTTTCACATTTTAGACGACATGCTATAGTATGACTTTTTGATCATATTTCGGACGACATGCTATAGTATGACTTTTGATCATATTTTAGACGACATGCTATAGTATGACTTTTTGGTCATATTTTGGACGACATGCTATAGTATGACTTTTTATCATATTTTAGACGACATGCTATAGTATGACTTTTTGTCTTATTTTAGACGACATGCTATAGTATGACTTTTTGATCATATTTTGGACGACATGCTATAGTATGACTTTTTGATCATGTTTTAGACGACATGCTATTTTATGACTTTTTTTATATTTTAGACGACATGCTATAGTATGACTTTTTGATCATATTTTGGACGACATGCTATAGTATGACTTTTTGATCATATTTCGGACGACATGCTATAGTATGACTTTTTGATCATATTTCGGACGACATGCTATAGTATGACTTTTGATCATATTTTAGACGACATGCTATAGTATGACTTTTTGGTCATATTTTGGACGACATGCAATAGTATGACTTTTGATCATATTTTAGGACGACATACTATAGTATGACTTTTTGGTCATATTTTGGACGACATGCTATAGTATGACTTTTTGTCATATTTTAGACGACATGCTATAGTATGACTTTTTTTTATATTTCAAACGACATGCTATAGTATGACTTTTTGGTCATATTTTGGACGACATGCTATAATTTGACTTTTTGATCATATTTTAGACGACATACTATAGTATGACTTTTTGTCATATTTTAGACGACATGCTATAGTATGACTTTTTGTCATATTTTAGACGACATGCTATAGTATGACTTTTTTTTATATTTCAAACGACATGCTATAGTATGACTTTTTGATCATATTTCGGACGACATGCTATAGTATGACTTTTGATCATATTTTAGACGACATACTATAGTATGACTTTTTGGTCATATTTTGGACGACATGCTATAGTATGACTTTTTGTCATATTTTAGACGACATGCTATAGTATGACTTTTTTTTATATTTCAAACGACATGCTATAGTATGACTTTTTGGTCATATTTTGGACGACATGCTATAATTTGACTTTTTGATCATATTTTAGACGACATGCTATCGTATGACATTTTTTTTCATATTTTGGACGACATGCTATAGTATGACATTTTTATCATATTTTGGACGACATACTATAGTATGACTTTTTGATCATATTTTGGACGACATGCTATAGTATGACTTTTTATTCATATTTTAGACGACATGCTATAGTATGACTTTTTGGTCATATTTTGGACGACATGCTATAGTGTGACTTTTTTGTCATATTTTAGACGACATGCTATAGTATGACTTTTTTGGTCATATTTTGGACGACATGCTATAGTATGACTTTTTGATCATATTTTATACGACATGCTATAGTGTGACTTTTTTGTCATATTTTAGACGACATGCTATAGTATGACTTTTTGGTCATATTTTGGACGACATGCTATAGTATGACTTTTTGATCATATTTTAGACGACATGCTATCGTATGACAGTTTTTTCATATTTTGGACGACATGCTATAGTATGACATTTTTTTCATATTTTGGAACGACATACCATAGTATGACTTTTTGATCATATTTTAGACGACATGCTATAGTATGACTTTTTGATCATATTTCGGACGACATGCTATAGTATGACTTTTTAATCATATTTTAGACGACATGCTATAGTATGACTTTTTGGTCATATTTTAGAAGACATGCTATAGTATGACTTTTTATCATATTTTAGACGACATGCTATAGTATGACTTTTTGGTCATATTTTAGAAGACATGCTATAGTATGACCATTTTTTTCATATTTTAGACGACATGCTATAGTATGACTTTTTGGTCATATTTTAGACGACATGCTATAGTATGACCATTTTTTTCATATTTTAGACAACATGCTATAGTATGACTTTTTGGTCATATTTTAGACGACATGCTATAGTATGACTTTTTGGTCATATTTTAGAAGACATGCTATATTATGACTTTTTGATCATATTTTAGAAGACATGCTATAGTATGACCATTTTTTCATATTTTAGACGACATGCTATAGTATGACTTTTTGGTCATATTTTAGAAGACATGCTATAGTATGACTTTTTTGATCATATTTTAGACGACATGCTATCGTATGACATTTTTTTCATATTTTGGACGACATGCTATAGTATGACATTTTTTTCATATTTCAGACGACATGCTATAGTATGACTTTTTGATCATATTTTAGACGACATGCTATAGTATGACTTTTTGATCATATTTCGGACGACATGCTATAGTATGACTTTTTTATCATATTTTAGACGACATGCTATAGTATGACTTTTTGGTCATATTTTAGAAGACATGCTATAGTATGACCATTTTTTCATATTTTGGACGACATGCTATAGAATGACTTTTTGGTCATATTTTGGACGACATGCTATAGTATGACTTTTTTGATCATATTTTGGACGACATGCTATAGTATGACTTTTTGATCATATTTTAGAAGACATGCTATAGTATGACCATTTTTTTCATATTTTAGATGACATGCTATAGTATGACTTTTTGGTCATATTTTAGAAGACATGCTATAGTATGACCATTTTTTCATATTTTAGACGACATGCTATAGTATGACTTTTTGGTCATGTTTTAGACGACATACTATAGTATGACTTTTTGGTCATATTTTGGACGACATGCTATAGTATGACTTTTTGATCATATTATAGACGACATGCTATAGTATGACTTTTTATCATATTTTGGACGACATGCTATAGTATGACTTTTTGGTCATATTTTGGGACGACATGCTATAGTATGACTTTTTGATCATATTTTAGACGACATGCTATAGCATGACTTTTTGATCATATTTTAGAAGACATGCTATAGTATGACCATTTTTTCATATTTTGGACGACATGCTATAGTATGACTTTTTGGTCATATTTTGGACGACATGCTATAGTATGACTTTTTGATCATATTTTAGACGACATGCTATAGTATGAACTTTTTGGTCATATTTTTGGACGACATGCTATAGTATGACTTTTTGATCATATTTTGGACGACATGCTATAGTATGACTTTTTGATCATATTTTAGACGACATGCTATAGTACGACTTTTGATCATATTTTAGACGGACATGCTATAGTATGACTTTTGATCATATTTTAGACGACATGCTATAGTATGACTTTTGATCATATTTTAGACGACATGCTATAGCATGACTTTTTGATCATATTTCGGACGACATGCTATAGCATGACTTTTGATCATATTTTAGACGACATGCTATAGTATGACTTTTTTTTCATATTTCAAACGACATGCTATGGTATGACTTTTTGATCATATTTCGGACGACATGCTATAGTATGACTTTTTGATCATATTTCGGACGACATGCTATAGTATGACTTTTTATCATATTTTAGAAGACATGCTATAGTATGACTTTTTTGTCATATTTTAGACGACATGCTATCGTATGACATTTTTTTCATATTTTGGAGGACATCCTATAGTATGACATTTTTTTCATATTTTGGACGACATGCTATAGTATGACTTTTTGGTCATATTTTGGACGACATGCTATAGTATGACTTTTTGATCATATTTTGGACGACATGCTATAGTATGACTTTTTGATCATATTTTAGACGACATGCTATAGTATGACTTTTTGATCATATTTTAGACGACATGCTATATTATGACTTTTTTTCATATTTTAGAAGACATACTATAGTATGACTTTTTGATCGTATTTTGGACGACATGCTTTAGTATGACTTTTTGATCATATTTCGGACGACATGCTATAATATGACTTTTTGATCATATTTTGGACGACATGCTATAGTATGACTTTTTGATCATGTTTGAGACGACATGCTATTTTATGACTTTTTTTTATATTTTAGACGACATGCTATAGTATGACTTTTTGATCATATTTTGGACGACATGCTATAGTATGACTTTTTGATCATATTTCGGACGACATGCTATAGTATGACTTTTTGATCATATTTCGGACGACATGCTATAGTATGACTTTTGATCATATTTTAGACGACATGCTATAGTATGACTTTTTGGTCATATTTTGGACGACATGCAATAGTATGACTTTTTGATCATGTTTTAGACGACATGCTATAGTATGACTTTTTGGTCATATTTTGGACGACATGCTATAGTATGACTTTTTGTCATATTTTAGACGACATGCTATAGTATGACTTTTTTTTATATTTCAAACGACATGCTATAGTATCACTTTTTGATCATATTTCGGACGACATGCTATAGAATTACTTTTTGATCATATTTCGGACGACATGCTACAGTATGACTTTTGATCATATTTCGGACGACATGCTACAGTATGACTTTTGATCATATTTTAGACGACATGCTATAGTATGACTTTTTGGTCATATTTTGGACGACATGCAATAGTATGACCATTTTTTCATATTTTGGACGACATGCTATAGAATGACTTTTTGGTCATATTTTGGACGACATGCTATAGTATGACTTTTTGATCATATTTTGGACGACATGCTATAGTATGACTTTTTATCATATTTTAGACGGACATGCTATAGTATGACTTTTTGATCATATTTTAGACGACATGCTATAGTATGACTTTTTGATCATATTTCGGACGACATGCTATAGTATGACTTTTTATCATATTTTAGACGACATGCTATAGTATGACTTTTTGGTCATATTTTAGAAGACATGCTATAGTATGACCATTTTTTCATATTTTGGACGACATGCTATAGAATGACTTTTTGGTCATATTTTGGACGACATGCTATAGTATGACTTTTTGATCATATTTTGGACGACATGCTATAGTATGACTTTTTTATCATATTTTAGACGACATGCTATAGTATGACTTTTTGATCATATTTTAGAAGACATGCTATAGTATGACCATTTTTTCATATTTTAGATGACATGCTATAGTATGACTTTTTGGTCATATTTTAGAAGACATGCTATAGTATGACCATTTTTTCATATTTTAGACGACATGCTATAGTATGACTTTTTGGTCCATGTTTTAGACGACATGCTATAGTATGACTTTTTGGTCATATTTTAGAAGACATGCTATAGTATGACCATTTTTTCATATTTTGGACGACATGCTATATTATGACTTTTTGGTCATATTTTGGATGACATACTATAGTATGACTTTTTGGTCATATTTTGGACGACATGCTATAGTATGACTTTTTGATCATATTATAGACGACATGCTATAGTATGACTTTTTATCATATTTTGGACGACATGCTATAGTATGACTTTTTGGTCATATTTTGGACGACATGCTATAGTATGACTTTTTGATCATATTTTAGACGACATGCTATAGCATGACTTTTTGATCATATTTTAGAAGACATGCTATAGTATGACCATTTTTTCATATTTTGGACGACATGCTATAGTATGACTTTTTGGTCATATTTTGGACGACATACTATAGTATGACTTTTTGGTCATATTTTTGGACGACATGCTATAGTATGACTTTTTGATCATATTTTGGACGACATGCTATAGTATGACTTTTTGATCATATTTTAGACGACATGCTATAGTACGACTTTTGATCATATTTTAGACGACATGCTATAGTATGACTTTTGATCATATTTTAGACGACATGCTATAGTATGACTTTTGATCATATTTTAGACGACATGCTATAGCATGACTTTTTGATCATATTTCGGACGACATGCTATAGCATGACTTTTGATCATATTTTAGACGACATGCTATAGTATGACTTTTTTTCATATTTCAAACGACATGCTATGGTATGACTTTTTGATCATATTTCGGACGACATGCTATAGTATGACTTTTTGATCATATTTCGGACGACATGCTATAGTATGACTTTTTATCATATTTTAGAAGACATGCTATAGTATGACTTTTTTGTCATATTTTAGACGACATGCTATCGTATGACATTTTTTTCATATTTTGGAGGATATCCTATAGTATGACTTTTTGATCATATTTTGGACGACATGCTATAGTATGACTTTTTATCATATTTTAGACGACATGCTATAGTATGACTTTTTGATCATATTTTAGAAGACATGCTATAGTATGACCATTTTTTCATATTTTAGATGACATGCTATAGTATGACTTTTTGGTCATATTTTAGAAGACATGCTATAGTATGACCATTTTTTCATATTTTAGACGACATGCTATAGTATGACTTTTTGGTCATGTTTTAGACGACATGCTATAGTATGACTTTTTGGTCATATTTTAGAAGACATGCTATAGTATGACCATTTTTTCATATTTTGGACGACATGCTATAGTATGACTTTTTGGTCATATTTTGGACGACATACTATAGTAATGACTTTTTGGTCATATTTTGGACGACATGCTATAGTATGACTTTTTGATCATATTATAGACGACATGCTATAGTATGACTTTTTATCATATTTTGGACGACATGCTATAGTATGACTTTTTGGTCATATTTTGGACGACATGCTATAGTATGACTTTTTGGTCATATTTTGGACGACATACTATAGTATGACTTTTTGGTCATATTTTGGACGACATGCTATAGTATGACTTTTTGATCATATTTTGGACGACATGCTATAGTATGACTTTTTGATCATATTTTAGACGACATGCTATAGTACGACTTTTGATCATATTTTAGACGACATGCTATAGTATGACTTTTGATCATATTTTAGACGACATGCTATAGTATGACTTTTGATCATATTTTAGACGACATGCTATAGCATGACTTTTTGATCATATTTCGGACGACATGCTATAGCATGACTTTTGATCATATTTTAGACGACATGCTATAGTATGACTTTTTTTCATATTTCAAACGACATGCTATGGTATGACTTTTTGATCATATTTCGGACGACATGCTATAGTATGACTTTTTGATCATATTTCGGACGACATGCTATAGTATGACTTTTTATCATATTTTAGAAGACATGCTATAGTATGACTTTTTTGTCATATTTTAGACGACATGCTATCGTATGACATTTTTTTCATATTTTGGGAGGACATCCTATAGTATGACATTTTTTTCATATTTTGGACGACATGCTATAGTATGACTTTTTGGTCATATTTTGGACGACATGCTATAGTATGACTTTTTGATCATATTTTGGACGACATGCTATAGTATGACTTTTTGATCATATTTTAGACGACATGCTATAGTACGACTTTTGATCATATTTTAGACGACATGCTATAGTATGACTTTTGATCATATTTTAGGACGACATGCTATAGTATGACTTTTGATCATATTTTAGACGACATGCTATAGCATGACTTTTTGATCATATTTCGGACGACATGCTATAGCATGACTTTTGATCATATTTTAGACGACATGCTATAGTATGACTTTTTTTCATATTTCAAACGACATGCTATGGTATGACTTTTTGATCATATTTCGGACGACATGCTATAGTATGACTTTTTGATCATATTTCGGACGGACATGCTATAGTATGACTTTTTATCATATTTTAGAAGACATGCTATAGTATGACTTTTTTGTCATATTTTAGACGACATGCTATCGTATGACATTTTTTTCATATTTTGGAGGACATCCTATAGTATGACATTTTTTTCATATTTCGGACGACATGCTATAGTATGACTTTTTGATCGTATTTTGGACGACATGCTTTAGTATGACTTTTTGATCATATTTCGGACGACATGCTATAATATGACTTTTTTGATCATATTTTGGACGACATGCTATAGTATGACTTTTTGATCATGTTTGAGACGACATGCTATTTTATGACTTTTTTTTATATTTTAGACGACATGCTATAGTATGACTTTTTATCATATTTTGGACGACATGCTATAGTATGACTTTTTGATCATATTTCGGACGACATGCTATAGTATGACTTTTTTGATCATATTTCGGACGACATGCTATAGTATGACTTTTGATCATATTTTAGACGACATGCTATAGTATGACTTTTTGGTCATATTTTGGACGACATGCAATAGTATGACTTTTTGGTCATATTTTGGACGACATGCTATAGTATGACTTTTTGTCATATTTTAGACGACATGCTATAGTATGACTTTTTTTTATATTTCAAACGACATGCTATAGTATCACTTTTTGATCATATTTCGGACGACATGCTATAGAATTACTTTTTGATCATATTTCGGACGACATGCTACAGTATGACTTTTGATCATATTTCGGACGACATGCTACAGTATGACTTTTGATCATATTTTAGACGACATGCTAATAGTATGACTTTTTGGTCATATTTTGGACGACATGCAATAGTATGACCATTTTTTCATATTTTGGACGACATGCTATAGAATGACTTTTTGGTCATATTTTGGACGACATGCTATAGTATGACTTTTTGATCATATTTTGGACGACATGCTATAGTATGACTTTTTATCATATTTTAGACGACATGCTATAGTATGACTTTTTGATCATATTTTAGACGACATGCTATAGTATGACTTTTTGATCATATTTCGGACGACATGCTATAGTATGACTTTTTATCATATTTTAGACGACATGCTATAGTATGACTTTTTGGTCATATTTTAGAAGACATGCTATAGTATGACCATTTTTTTCATATTTTGGACGACATGCTATAGAATGACTTTTTGGTCATATTTTGGACGACATGCTATAGTATGACTTTTTGATCATATTTTGGACGACATGCTATAGTATGACTTTTTATCATATTTTAGACGACATGCTATAGTATGACTTTTTGATCATATTTTAGAAGACATGCTATAGTATGACCATTTTTTCATATTTTAGATGACATGCTATAGTATGACTTTTTGGTCATATTTTAGAAGACATGCTATAGTATGACCATTTTTTTCATATTTTAGACGACATGCTATAGTATGACTTTTTGGTCATGTTTTAGACGACATGCTATAGTATGACTTTTTGGTCATATTTTAGAAGACATGCTATAGTATGACCATTTTTTCATATTTTGGACGACATGCTATAGTATGACTTTTTGGTCATATTTTGGATGACATACTATAGTATGACTTTTTGGTCATATTTTGGACGACATGCTATAGTATGACTTTTTGATCATATTATAGACGGACAATGCTATAGTATGACTTTTTATCATATTTTGGACGACATGCTATAGTATGACTTTTTGGTCATATTTTGGACGACATGCTATAGTATGACTTTTTGATCATATTTTAGACGACATGCTATAGCATGACTTTTTGATCATATTTTAGAAGACATGCTATTAGTATGACCATTTTTTCATATTTTGGACGACATGCTATAGTATGACTTTTTGGTCATATTTTGGACGACATACTATAGTATGACTTTTTGGTCATATTTTGGACGACATGCTATAGTTATGACTTTTTGATCATATTTTGGACGACATGCTATAGTATGACTTTTTGATCATATTTTAGACGACATGCTATAGTACGACTTTTGATCATATTTTAGACGACATGCTATAGTATGACTTTTGATCATATTTTTAGACGACATGCTATAGTATGACTTTTGATCATATTTTAGACGACATGCTATAGCATGACTTTTTGATCATATTTCGGACGACATGCTATAGCATGACTTTTGATCATATTTTAGACGACATGCTATAGTATGACTTTTTTTCATATTTCAAACGACATGCTATGGTATGACTTTTTGATCATATTTCGGACGACATGCTATAGTATGACTTTTTGATCATATTTCGGACGACATGCTATAGTATGACTTTTTATCATATTTTAGAAGACATGCTATAGTATGACTTTTTTGTCATATTTTAGACGACATGCTATCGTATGACATTTTTTTCATATTTGGAGGACATCCTATAGTATGACTTTTTGATCATATTTTGGACGACATCCTATAGTATGACTTTTTGATCATATTTTGGACGACATGCTATAGTATGACTTTTTATCATATTTTAGACGACATGCTATAGTATGACTTTTTGATCATATTTTAGAAGACATGCTATAGTATGACCATTTTTTCATATTTTAGATGACATGCTATAGTATGACTTTTTGGTCATATTTTAGAAGACATGCTATAGTATGACCATTTTTTCATATTTTAGACGACATGCTATAGTAATGACTTTTTGGTCATGGTTTTTAGACGACATGCTATAGTATGACTTTTTGGTCATATTTTAGAAGACATGCTATAGTATGACCATTTTTTCATATTTTGGACGACATGCTATAGTATGACTTTTTGGTCATATTTTGGACGACATACTATAGTATGACTTTTTGGTCATATTTTGGACGACATGCTATAGTATGACTTTTTGATCATATTATAGACGACATGCTATAGTATGACTTTTTATCATATTTTGGACGACATGCTATAGTATGACTTTTTGGTCATATTTTGGACGACATGCTATAGTATGACTTTTTGGTCATATTTTGGACGACATACTATAGTATGACTTTTTGGTCATATTTTGGACGACATGCTATAGTATGACCTTTTTGATCATATTTTGGACGACATGCTATAGTATGACTTTTTGATCATATTTTAGACGACATGCTATAGTACGACTTTTGATCATATTTTAGACGACATGCTATAGTATGACTTTTGATCATATTTTAGACGACATGCTATAGTATGACTTTT